>NW_016690239.1:4563090-4915861 GCF_001604755.1 Lepidothrix coronata | reverse complement strand
TCCATCTGCCCAGGGGGCTGGGAATCGAACCCGGGTCGCAGTGGTGAGAGTGCTGCACCTTAACCACTAGACCACCAGGGGCCCCGATGTCTGGTCATTAATGGGACAAGATATGGCTACAGGGCAGCTTTCCACATATATCTACAGATTTGAGAATTAACTATTTCTTACATTCAAAAGACGAGTCTATGCATAAAATCTTTCCACTTAAGGCTACAGCCATCTCCTTTTGTGTGGAAAGGCAAGTAAAACAAATCAGGCTGCATCTCTCTCCACTGTATAACCCTCAAACAGTGGAAGAAGAAAGTGTTTTCATTAGTTTCAAAAAACATCTATGGTGGCATGTAAGCAAACCAAACTTGGATCATCGTAGAAACAGTAGCCTTAACTCCTGCGCTGATCATCATTCACGTCTCTATATTTATAAAAAAACATTTCCTAAATGAAACAGCACCTCTCTCATACCTTTCACCCTTTTTCATACACAGCCTCATACAAATGGGAATACAGCAGCAACTACTTGTCAGTATATAGCAAAAAATAGGTGTTCCAAGAAAGTATGCTCCCCCTGCACCCCCTACTGCTTAGGCTGTATTTTTCTTTCAAGCTACTGCAAGGTCCACAACAGCACAGACCAGACACTGTGCAGCAAACAAGGCAGCTGCTTCATACTCGTGACTACCTTCTTTGAGCAATGGGCTGCCTGTTTACACTCATCCAAACTGCACCCAAAATGAGGCAAGAACTGGCCAGCTCACATCCCGTTTCAGATACTTTCAACTGTGTACTGAATGCAGTATGGTTTGTGCAGAAAAGAAATAAACCAGAACATGGTCATACCTGCAACTCATATCATGATGTGTCCCCCCGAAAAGTGCACACTAAAAACATCAGAAGATACGTATAATTGCTCTGAAGATCACAAATGTAAATAAATATATGAAGCTAAAGGCCAAGTTCTTTGAAACCCCAAAAAAGAGATAGAGATTAACATTACTAAGCAATGGAAGTACAGCAAAAAACACTTCCCTGTTCTCACTTCTATTTCTTTGCACTTTTGCCAGCATACTCAATAATCAGGTTCCCTGCTACCCTTTTATGTTTCCTTCACGGGGTAACAGTGGAGACAAAATAAAAACCTTGACTCATAGGAAGTGGTCAAACTGGTGAAAAACAAAAGTATCACCTGCTGGATACTAGCCCAATTTCACTGACTTCAAAATAAATATTCAAGCATGAAACTCACTATAGGTGTCCAGTTATGAAAGGCATTACGAGTTCTTACTCCACCTCCTTCTGATGCTGTTGAGAACTCTTGTTTTTCAGAAGAAATAAAATGTCAATTCAGTCATGGGTTCTCCATTGGAAGGTGTAGCTCTCACTTCTGGCTCACATATGAAGGAGCAGAAGCATAAAGTACTCACTGTATAGACTTCCAATAATTTTCATAAATACTGTCCCATTATAATAAAAAAACCCCAAACCAAAAAACCCCACATGCACATGCTGTTTGACTGCACTGTTTGACTTTATCAAAAGAAAAACACAGGAAATCAAAGTTCATGCAAGAAAAAGTAAAATACAATGCTCTAAGAGCATGACCAGCAATTTAGTCAGGAGTTTAAATTCAGCTACCCCTTAAAAATAGCTGTGTTTCCCCCATTTTTCTTTCTTTTAGAGTATCTTTTAGCTGAGAATTATTCTTTGAGCTTTTGAAAAGATGTCTTTAAATCTGCCAACCTCTCCTTTCAAGACAAAAGCACAGCATCACTCAACCACATGACAAAGCATCACCTTTCCCATGTGTTTTCTTTATTTGCCCATGTACCAGTATGTATTTTTGTTTCACTCTAGTCATAGACTTGTGATGCTCCATCTCTGTGGATGAGTCACTGAGAGCAAGTTCCCTGCTGGGTAAGTTATATCACAGTGAGGAAAGGGCAAAAGTGTACCTGTCTTCGTGGAAGAGGGGGACACCTAAAGATTGTGCTTTTTCTACAATGTATTCCAAACACTTTAAAAAATATTTTAGAAACAAAGCTGAAGAGAAACATTAGAGAACACTGCATGACAATAACGATAGTCTTCAAAAAAAGCCACTGTCATTAGCTGAGCAACATGTTCCTAGCACAGACACAGAGAATAAATCCTGCCTTTCAGAACCTCAGTTGCCTCTTAGAAAATGAAATGCATTTAACTAATTGTTGTTTAATCTATATCAGCTCTACAACTACTTCACAGAAAGAAACAATGAACATTGGCACAGGTCACAGACCTTCTCCAGAGGTCCACCTGTTTCAGGAAGGCATCTGAACACCTTTATAATAAGATTTTTTTAAAGCACTTAATTGTGTCAAACCTCTGTAATGAAAATTTTGTATCACTGATTTGTCTAAGAATAAATTGTAGGCACCTGTCCACCTTTGGAATTTGCCTCTTTTTTTCCCAGAAAAGTATCTGCGAGTTATAAAACTGTGAGATCTTCACAAACAACCTCCAATAGAACAAGCCCTAAATACAACCAACAAAGAATTCAACTGCTGCTGCACTGGCACCACTTGGTGTGTCAAAAAGCGCATTCTGCAATTTCTGTACTCCCAAAATGAGTTTACCAGGCAGCCTTGACTGAGCTAGGAGGAGGCTGAAAATACTGAGAATACAGTATCACACCACTAGATTTCAGTTTCCCATTGGTTACACTACAATTTCCACATGTAGTTAGTTAGGTAATAATAGACCCTGCCCTACCCCACCCCAGCTCAGCATTTCCACTTGGTTTACCTTTTCAGGGACTTACTCCAGATCACGTATTTTACCATGTTTTACTATCTAGTGTGAGCTCTGTCTGTACAATACTGATTATTTTCTGCCACAAAGACAGTTTGCTGATATTACCTGTCTCACAGTGTTTGAATTTACTAAGCCTGAGAGATGGTTAGACTTTATTACTGGCAAAATATTTCAACAGTATGACTGCCGCAACTACTCAGTTCCCTTAGACTGTTCATTTTAGAGCTTAGAAGAGGGGCTAAAGCTCAGCGACTGCAGACTGGTCCATATCCAGTTAGGACAGGAGAATAGAGTTACACTCTTGTTCTGGTTTTGGTTTAGGTCATGCTTATTTCTAAATTTCATTCCAATCAAAACGACCAGAATCCTCATCAAAGATTTACCTTCTGTGAGAGGTTTAGAGCCTTGTCCAAATAACAATAAGTAGTGTACAAATCAAACGTGCATTGAACCTCTGCTGCTAGGTATGTCTATGTGCATTAGAAAGTATGACACCTTGAGCCACCATGTATGTTTTATTTACAAACTTGGCTTTGCTGTTTCATATTAAAAATCAATACATTCCACGTACACTTCAAGATAAGTTTTCTTTGCCTGACTGTGGATACTTGTGTCAATGAAGGAAACTTCCTCTCCACAGGTTTTATTTGAAACATTGGCTCATTCTATAAAAAAACAACTTCCTAATGAGCAGCTTGGTGAGATTTGCTGCCAAATTATATATTTGACTCAATTTCTGGCAACACTGAATTGCTGATTTTTCTCTAGCTGCTCTCAGGAACCCAGATGCTCAGTCAGCTAACAGGACACTGACAAGGGGAAAAGATCTTGTGCCCCAGAATCCATCAACCGTATGTGCTAGGGTGTTTCTAAATATGGTTTTGACTACAGAGCACAAGAAATACATGATTTGTGTACACACCTGTCCTCAAAAATTTAACGCAATTCAGTGTGCAGACCCTCTACAAAGCTAGACACGAGTTACTGTTCACCCAATGCTTCTTCCCAGTATAAATGAAATCCAGATAAATTCTCTGTAGAACTCAGCATACTCTTCATGAGTTTCACATACAACTGGCAAAAAAACGGACCTTAAAGGAAAGGTTGATTTTCATCAGTAGAAACAGTGGAGAAGCTGTAATAATGACAAAGGCCAGATTTTTACAGCTGTGCCATCTCACCTCAGTTCTAAGAGCTGTGCCTAAGCAAAGGCTTGTGCTGGAGGTGAATTTTAGGTTTCATTTTTTAACACTATAGATGGGACTCTAAAATAGCATCAGGAAAAAGTAGAAAACACTGATTTTCAAATCCTTGCATTCAACATTCTGGGGGTTTTTTGGTTGAAAATACAAGTTTTGCTTTCTCTGACAGAGCTGAAAGCAAATTATTAATGCAATAGGCAGCATGCAGACTAAATGACCTAAGTTTAGACTCTAATCCAAATACCATGTTAGCTTACCTGGGGATTTTTAAATAAAGCATATTTTTCCTTTTTCTCCAAAAACAGAATCTTATTCTCAGTGTCTCGAGTCCAGTCTGATAACACTGCAACAACATTTTCATGGTCTTCAAAAAACCTTTCTGGAGAGATAGAAAAGGTAATGTCAGACATTCAGACTCTTTCTCCCCTCTCCTGAGGCTGCAGAAATTCCTGTGTAAGAATGTAATCATTATCTGATGTTCACTCAGAGTTGGACAGTCCAGCTCTTTTCCACTACACAGACAGGAGTAAAAACACATGAAATTGTGTCACATGGAAGTGCAAAGCAGCTACAGAAGATGTCTTACGTAGCTGTGGCATGCTCCTGGATTCCTCCTGCATCTCTATGCTGTTGCTTCAAGATCACAAAGGATGGAAACGGTGATCCACCAGGAGCAGATGGTTACACTCATGTCTTTCAATGGCTCTCTGCTTTTGTTTGCTTTTGTTTTTTTAAGGTTTGCAGTATGATCAGGGAGGTTCATACTCACTTTGGTGAATCAACTGAAACAAATGTAAAAATTTGTTTCCTTGTCTTTTTACTTATTGGAACAAATGAAAAATTGCTTTTTGTCAGCAGGGAAGAATTCTATGCACTGAAAATAAAATGTTTGGTTTCAAGCAACTGTTTAAAAACACAAATAGAAAAAGAGAGGAAATAGGAAGACAGACTGAGAGCTGATGTGAAGATATACTGGTTCACCCACCATCGCTGTAGCTAAAAACCTTACCAGGGGTGTGGGAGACCTAGCGTCAGTTCTGTCCCTTCCTGATCTGCTCTGAACCCAGGTCCTCCACCCAGGAAAGCCACAGGGTATGCTGAGGTTAGGTGGCTCTGATCTCTTCTTCTGCAGTTTCACTTATATAAAGTAGCTGAACAGTAATATAAACCCCCTTTCAAAGGAAAAGGAATTGAGCATCATTTGATAGGTCATTTTGGAAGGACCCAGCCCGTACTCTTCTACAAATTCAGTAGTGGGATAGGGAATTCACCCAGCTCCAATTTTCAGTATGATTTTGACAGTTCCCTGGGAACAGCTGTACTTCTATTTCAGTGATCTGATGATGACATCTTCCAATGGCCTAGGTTGGCCTAGTGTAAGAGGAGATAACACAGCATACATTTCGTAGGCTTTCTTTAAAACTTCTTGTTCCTTTTGACAAGAGTTCAGTACATCCCATCCAAACTAAATTTTGTGAATTAATTAAATTCACAGAATGGGATTAACTTCAGGACCAGTTCACAAGTAGATGGCAACTTTTAACAACATAAACAACACAACTCATTTAGCAACTCATAATTAAAAATAGAAATAAAAAGCACCATATAAAACTCAGGTAATGATTTGAAGAGTAAATAGTACCTTATAGCCCATGATAGCCATAAAACAATTCTCAGATCATAACACACATTTTTGCCACATATACTTTTGTTTATTTATTTCCCGCACCAGGATTTTCCTGTATAAATGGTGTGATCTTACCATCTTCAGGAGGGTCTTTTTAACAATTGTTGTTACCAAAAAAGAAAAAAAAAGTCAAATCTGGATGCCTATTATAAGGCAATAGTCCTTATTGTAAAATACATGCTGGTATGTACAGGCCAGTGTTATATCTCCATCTCACTACTGGGATTATTTGTGATATTTAACATAATTAATCTAAAACCGTAGTTTATTTTATTTGCAATTATAGTCTTTCAAAATAACAGTATATATAAGATATCTTGTCAAAGATCTTGTGATATAAAACTAGCTTGGACCTTCAGATCAGCATGAAATACTTGCTGCTCAGATTTGCTTCTTAAAGTAAACGTAATTTTTTTCTTTTAAATGCCTGAAAAGCAGGCAGAAAGATGAACTGCAGAAAAGTCTGTCTTCATGCTGATAGTAATAAAGCTATCTAAAACAGCCTAGAAATATACTGACAAGAATAAAGAATAGTTCACATTGTTTTGATTTTGAACAAAATTAACTACATGTTGCTGTGCACTGGAAGCAGAAGAAAGAATATGTACCATTCCACTCATACTGAAATTCCCTTCTGCAAACAAAAAGGCTACATTCCCAGCAGATTTGGACCTGGTAATAGATGTCTGCATCAGGAGTTAATAGATTTTTATTTTTTTTTCCTGAACCAGCTACAGGTTTATTTCCTTTGGTACTTTTCTTCTGTCCTGACTTTTAAAATGATTTTTATTCATTACGAGAGTAATTTCTTACTATACCAATACCCTAACACTAACACAAACCATGAAGCACTAGCTGGGACTAAAGTAACACAAGTAATTTTTATTTACCAAAAAAAAAATAATCTAGCCATTAACCCAATGTTTGTATTATATAATCTCACTGATACCTTCAGTTTTAACTGCATGATGGGAAATCTAAAATGTTTATCCAGATTATGAAGAAACACAAGTCCATTCTTTTTAATGACTCTGGAGATTCAGAAAACAATCTGTTTATGTGCTGTCATCCTAACACTCAGACATGTTTGTCCAAGTCACACTAGACAAAACGGAGCAACTTTCTAAGACAGGAAAACACCAAAATTATTCATTATTATGAGATTTCTAGGGTCAAATGACACTAGCAGTCTTTCCTTAGTTAAGATAAGCAGGTACAAAAGAATGCAGCATCATTATCTTAATCAAGTAGTAAGAACAGATTGGTAGTAAATACCTGTGCCAATCTTACAAGCAGATGAGTGTCTCCTTGCTCATGACCAGTGAGGTTTTTTCCAGCTATTTTTAAATTTCTTTAAAAAAGCATGATTACAGCTGGGGCTCTTTTAAAGTGCAATATTGGTATTTGACTTTATTTGTGCATTTTCACATCTCTGCTAAGGGACTGTAAACTAAGAACATTAAAGGCTGTTTGACCATTTCCCATTTCTCTTGGTCAAATGTGACCCTGAAAGAAAGTTGTGGCAATTTTCCTTTTCCTTTTGATGTCAATACCTTTGCAGTCTGGACAATAAAAATATTCTGAAATAATTCACAATTAGAGAATACTCTGATCTTAATCAAACGTTGAAGCCTTTTTCAAACAAGACTCATTATGTTGCACCAAACAATATGTAAGTTTTGCACACCTATTCCCTAGGGACCTACAGGCCAGGTTAATTACTTCCTAAATAATAACTTAGCCTCAGCAGAGCTGCAGAGCCATCAGAGAGCAATATCCTGTTCACAGCCACACTTTAAGAAAACAACTATCACAAATGAAAAGCATTAGAAATTACTGATATGCTTCTCACAGAGTCTTGTTTAATTACAACATCTGTTTGGCCAGTATGTAACAGCCTGCTGACAGCACTCAAGCACTGCATCCTCTCTTCAAAGAGCAGAGTTGAGTACTGGTGTGTTTGGGCCTGCCACCACCTTGAAATTCACATGGCCCCTCCATTTTTGGTAAAATAGAAGAGTGGAAATGGTGATGGGCAAGGAGCCTTCTGCAGTTCAGAGCACAGCTGAATGGACTCATTTCTACAGCAAGAACAGCTCTATATATTCCTGCAGCATCCCTCAGCTTAGAGTCTGTGATGTTCCAACTCCAGGGGACACAGAGGCAGGAGAAATGTTATTACATTTTCAAGATTACGAACAGCATAGTATGCACCATATCTATTTGCTATATGCCATGTCACTACACCACTTACCAATCTGCAGCTCTGGGTACATTTCATACAGACACCAGTCGACGTTGCAGTCGCAGTGGGTTTTCTCAAAGAGATTGTCTAAAACATCCCGTGTCACCTGACGTTCATCCACCATCAGGGACTTTGTGCTGTTATCGTACATGTGCACCTTGATAACGAGCTGAGCAGAGTCACAGAAGAGTCAGTTAACTTCAGAAGCAAGAAAAAGGCTAGTTTGAATCTGCTAACACAGATAAGAAAGATTAAGGCTGAAGGTTATTACTGATTCAAAGGCACCCTGTGTCCCACAGCGAGCTTAGGGAATAGAACAGCTTGGAAGTTTTCCCATTATATTGCTACCAAAATAAAGACCTTTTCTCAAAAAAGAAAACTGAAGCTTCTCCTCTGCAAGACTTCAGGAAAGGTGAAATTGCTAGGGAGAAAAAGCAGAAGCTAATCTCTTCTTTACATCTACTACATGTGCAATTAAGGAAAATGCTTGATAGGGAAAGCAAGTACAAAAGGACAAAGTACAAAAGTATTCTTAATGTAAGCTAGAAATGTGGAAAGCTTAGTTTTAAATGAGAAAAAGAGCGTGCAGTTCTTTCAGAGGAACAACACAAGAAAACACTGAAGTATGTAAAATGTGAAAAAACTGCAAATACATTATAAGGAAAGTACTTAAAATGCTCCATTAGTATTGAAAACAGTAGAATAATTCTCTACAGGGTCTGTACATGGAAACTGGAACCAAACTGGTGAATTGGGAGGACTTTTCCATACACTCCTGTTTAAATAGCTCCTTATTTTAAAATGTGCACATAAGAAGCAAAGTCTGCCCTCCTGAAGTCCAGGGCTGTGAGCCTGCTTTTCACTGTCCTCCCTGGCCTCTGTTCTCCACTTTTGGTAAAAGAGAGAAGATTAGTCTTCTTGACAATTACTTAATCAATTTAGAATTCAAGAATGGCACAGTAATGTCATTATAGTGACATGGCCATAAGATTGAGCCCTACTGGGTGGGAAAAAAAATGGGGGGAGGGGAATCTCCTAAAGGAGAATTGCTAATATTGCAAGGAAAAGGGGATGACCAATGAGCAATCTTAATATTTAACAAAGGTCAAGAAATGGTGAAATCCTCCCAGTACATTCTCACAGAAGTAGCATTTCTACATGAACGTGAAGTGTTCTCTGGGAATCATCTCAAGTCTTGACAACCCCAAATTTATTGGATGCTTCAATTATTCTTGGAAGCCCTGCAGGCTCTGATCTTCAGCACTTCCCATCTTCTGTTTGAGCAAGACTGAAAGGTCATGATTGTTTTTTCTTCACATCCATTTTTCAGGGTTACTGAACACCTGCAGCTCCTATTGAGTTCAGCTGGAACACTAGTTTAGGATGAGTGGGCATAATTAGATGACACACTGCAGCAGTGTGCAGACACTGGCTGGAAGTTTTCTAATTTGTTGGTCTAAGATAATTTCTATTATCCTTGTACATAACTACACTGCTGTGAAAAGATTTAGCAAGAAGACCCTCATTAATTTAATAGGGTTTAGCTAAATCCACATCCACTATAGAAGTTTAATACTTCTGAAACTAGCACAGCATAAGTAAGCAACATTTTAATGTACATTCCACTTTCTCTAAAGCAACCTATCAGAAGTGTGCTTTGCCCAGGCATTAAAAAAAAAAAAAAAAAAAGGCACAGTTTTCCAAATCATCCTAAAAATAAGTCCCTCAGGTGGATAAGACAGTTCCAGAGAGTATCTTTACAGATAGAACATGAAAAAGCCTAGTCACTTGAATAAGAACTTTATTATTAAAAATTATGATAATAGATACTTAGCTAGTAGCTCTTATGGTAGCATTTACTATTTTAAGGCTCACCTTTTTAACTTTGGCTTCCTTCAGTTTCTCTAATGCAAGTTTAATCTTGTCAGCTTTGGCCCGTGCCTCTCGTTCTTCCTGAAAAGATACAAGATACTTGGTGTATTTCTTGTTAAGTAATGCAGCAATTTATGTTTACTTGAAAAGAGTTGTTTCTTGTTATTTATACCAAGAAGGTAAGGCTTGCCATGGGAAATTTCATAGATACAGGGAATTCCTAGCTTTCCTTGAGCTAATATCCTCCAGCCAACTTTGATTTACAAGTTCAGTGCTTCCTTTTGTTGCCCACTTATACAGTTCTTGCATGATCTGTCCCTCAAAAGCTACAGGAATGCCTGAAAACTGGACTCTTCTATGTTTCTGCACGTATAACTGATACAAAACAGGAGGTGAAGGAAGACCCAGCCTAAATGAAAAAGCACTGTGGAAGCAGCTGCTTGGAAGAAAACTCACTTCTCAATAGGGTTAAGAGAACTAGAGTTTTTAGGATCTTACTAAAAATTTGGCTTGGAATTATACGACTTATAACTTTATACTTTCTGTTAAGTACATTAATTTACTTGAATTATTTCACTGCCACATGAGCTCTTACTGCATGGATACTTACTGAGAGGAACAGCTCCTTCAACTAGATGACATGGTTTTTTATTCTACTAATGGACCTATTTGTATTAACACAGACACAGCTAGATAGTGCTCAAGTTCATTCCAGCTTTTGTTGAATGCTACAGTAAGATTCCCAAAAACCTCTGTATCACTCGGCTCTTTTTTTTAAAGAAGCTGTTATCAGTACCATGCCTCTCTCTTAATACCAGTGAGGTTTGTGGTCCAAGAAGACTCTGGATCCCCAGATGCTGAGAGTTTTAGGTACATATACCAAATGCCAGTGCCTACTGTTGCCTCTGTGCCTACTGTATTGGTTGTGACCATTTCTTTTTGCCATCTGTCTTCCAGAAGTCTTCTCCAGTAACATACAGAGTTGGAAAAGCACATTTTGGACAGCAAGTAACTGTGGCTCCTGAGGCTGCCTTGGACTCTTGGTACTACTGAAGGACTCTGTTCCTTTCCAACTTTACATCCCTGCTGCCTCAACTGAAAACTGTCTTGTCTTTGTCTTCTTGCCTCTTTGCTAATTTTCGCTGTCCCTGTTGTTCTCTCATACTTTCAGTCTCCTTTGGTTTAAAGGGGTAGGACCAGCTATGGTGCTGACAGGCACCCAACTTCCAGTCAATGACTGTGGAAGGAAGTTCCTGCCCTGCTTCTACACAAGATTTTTCTGTTATCTTCAGCCTCCATTTTCTACACTACAGTCATAATTTTACTGGTCTTCATACTAGGAGAACTGATTGCAACTCATGGAAGATGCATTTTCAAGAAACTTGGCCTAACTAAGCATTGCCATCACTTCTCTGTTAGAGAGATATCATAGAATAATAGCAAAGAAAGAGCTAAGAAGGTTAACTTATTCATCTCAAGTTTTGAGGCAGGTTCAACCAAAACTAAAGTACTCCTAACTGATATCCCTTTTGCTGAATTAAACATCTTTTGCTTTATCACCATTTCAAACATGCTTCTTGTTGCCAAATTCTATCAATACCAGACAATCAGTTAAAAATAAATTTGGTTTTTTTTTTTTTCTACACAGGTACCGAAATTTGCATTGCTACAGCTCAGCAATGCTTAACTTAGAGAATCCAAATAATCTTTTGTAGTTGAACAGAAGTTGTAGGGAAGGAAGAGCCTCTCACACTGCGGCCCTCCCCTTATCACCCTTCTTCAGGAAGCAGAAAAAACATCTTAACCAAAGTGGTTGAGTGGGGCATGGGCAGATTTTCTGATGAAAATTTTAGGCAGGTATAACTCAGGCTTCACCTGCATGTGACCTGTGTTGAACTGAGTTCACACATTGTACAAATCTGTGCATCAGAGCCCTCACCTGAGAGCCTTCATGTTTTCATAAGCTTTGTCTGACTAAATGTAGAAAAAGAAAATAAGTTATCAGATGCAAAATTTTAGCACTGTTAGAGAAATGCTTTGACAAGCTACAAGATTTTTTTTTTCCTGCTACAGTATCATCACCCCATTTTCTGGAATCTTTAAACAGAAACATATAAAGTCATACAAATAATGCCACAAAAAATGTAGAAGGCCTTATTTAGCTTAAAGACAGTTGTAAAAAGAAATGACAGAATTGATGGAAATTTATGAGACACCTCTATGCTTCCCTGAAAGAAAGGCTGTACTTCTTAATTTTGGCACACTTAAAGGTTAGAGAACAGACTTAGTATCACAGCTACATTGGGAATAACTAACACTATTCTTATTTGGCTACAGCAACCAGAAGTGTTAGACAAAACTTCAGCCTTGATTGGCTCAAGAATCACTTTTCAAGAATCCTGCCTTACAGGAACATGGTTTTGATGATTCCATTTACAGCTGAATTTCATTTTACTAAGCAGAAATGTCATGTCAAAGCAAATACTAACCAAGACAGTGAATATTAATTTGAGATCAATTCTTTCCATATTAATTTTAAATGGTTATTACCTCCATCATTCACACTGCAACCTGTGTAAGAGCCCTGTAGGCAATTTTGTGGACACTATGCCACAGTGGGTATGTCATCAGTATTTAAATACAACACGTATCATAAAATGAGGCAAAGGCTGCAGGAGAAAGCAGAATCAGTGCTCTAATGAGGAAATCATCTACTGCAGACATATTCCTTAGAAATGCTTCTACCACCTGCTCCCATCCTTCTCTGTCCCACTCCCTGTATCTGCAAAGAGATCAGACAATACCAGTAGATTTAACTTGGCACTGTTTCAGAGGAACACTTTAATTGAGGGAGAAGTGACTTTAGGCTACGTTTTTTCATATAGAATTCCAGTTGTGTTTAGCAAGTGTATCCTCTTCTCACTCTGAAATCTTGTTTGACCCTCAGGCAATACAAGATGCCAGCTAACAGACATTTAGTTCAGTGCAACACCAATGGGAAAGAACTGCAGTTAATTTCAGTGAGCTTTAGATCACAGCATCATAAAAACGCTGTTTGGAAGAGAGGTCTGAAGGCCCACAGCCAGTCTCCCTACCCAAAGCAGCACTAGATCAGGTCAGCCACGATGTTCCTTTGCAAAGTTTGGAAAAACTTGAAAGACAGAGAATCTGTGATCACCAGATCACAGCATTACACCACCATATGAAATGGAAAAGGTTTTCCTAATGTCCTGTCTGAAACTACAAAGCTACAACTTGTACCTGTTACCTAACATTGCCATAGAAGAATTTGGTTCCACCAGTTTGCATCTACCCTTCAGGTATTTTTAGGATGTCATTAGATCACTCCCCAGCCTCCTCTATCAGATTAAACAAGCCCAGCTCCCTCAGCCTGTCCTTGCTGGGCCCTGATCACTCCCTGCCCTTGGCCATCCCATTAGCTCTCTGCTAGACACTCTCCAGTATCTCCACATCTAGAGTGGAATGCAGTATTCCAGGTATGGGCCTGTCAGTGCCAAGAGAAAGGAATAATGGGTCCCTTAGTTTGCTGGCCATACTCCTCCCAACAGAAGCCAGTTTCCCATACTGAGATGACTTGCACTCATGGTTCTTATTCACTGTGGTATCCACTAGCATGCCGTCTCCTCTTCACTAGGGCTGCTGCTCAGCCTGTCATCTCCTAAACTGTACAAATGTATGGGGTCATTACACCCCAGGCACAGGACCTTGTACCTTGCTGGGTTTCTGAGGGTTTTGCTGGCCTAGTCCTCATGTTTTCAAGGTCCTCTCGCACGAAATACCTGCCATTCATCTTGTCAATCAGTGCCCTTAACTAAAAGCATCTACAGCACATCTGCAGGTGGGTTTTTATGTCATCACTCAGGTCACAGATAAAAACGTTAAAGTATACAAACCCCAGTGCTGATCCCACTTGCTACCAGCCAGCAAACCACTGACTACCAGCCCTTGAGTCTGGCATTTTGACCAGTCTAAGCCCATCTAACCAGCTGCCCTTCCAAACTATACTTGTCAGCTTCCAAACCAGACTATTAAGAAGGTTGGTACTTCCTTGAAGGTATAAATCAAGATGGGGACATATTTGTGAGACAATGGATAGAGCTGAGCTTAATAGCATCTCTTCTACATCAATTATACTAGTTAAATAAAAGACTTCATCTTATAAAGCTGCCTAGCTGCTGCTTTTTCAAATGTTGATATTCCTTTAAGACAGGAAGTTTATTATCTTTGAGATGCAAAAAAATGGCACAGTTCCTCTCACATGAAGACTTTCAGTCTTCAAACAGCTCTGAAAGGTCCTATGCATCAAATGAAGCTTTACCCAGTGAATCAGTTTTTGTATCATCAGAAATGTCCTCTTCCCACCCAATTTTCTGTTCCTTTTGCTGAATGTCTGCTGTATGATGCCAAACACAGGGGAAGCAGTGATGTAGAGGTGACTCATATTCAGTCCGTGTGGACTTCTAAACAGTAATGAATTGACCATGGTTTTAAGCAAAACTGACTGGTACAGTTCTACATGGGCTGACTGAGCACTTTTCACGTTCCCCAAAATATTTCCATTCCCTAAATGCAAACATCTTATCTCTGTCATAGTTACTGCACACATAAACACTGAAAAAGATGATTTCATGTTTTTTGGGCTGCATCACTCTTCTAATTCTAATGCACACACTCTCCTCACAGGGCTGTGACAAGGCAGAATTCTTACATTACCTACCTCTCCACAACCTCACATCAAAGAAATTAACTTCTAAAGCTTCTACTAGAAATATCACATTTGATTTCAGTTGTTCAGCTCTGTAGAAACACAAACAGGGAGGAGGTTGTGATAAATCTGAAAACTTTGACACAGGTAAGCCAATTGTTTATGGTTACCTGCTGATAACTTTAGCACCTCCTAAGTAAAGGGCATTTGTCCCCTATTGCAGATGGTCTTCATTACTTCCTTTCAAAGACAAGACCAAGAAGAGCAGAGTGATTCTGTGTTAGGATTAGGAGAGATACTTCTTGTGCTCAGCCTTACACCTGATCTCCTACCAAATGCTGAATATCACATAACTGAACAGCTTTTCCTATTGCAAGAAATCACTTAGGCCAGGGATGGATCTGGGAAACATCTGCAGAACTGTCTTATCAGTACCAGTAGCACAGACTGCTCTGAATGAACGCAGTGACACCTTCACAAAGTGGAGGGATCTTTGGCCATGTTTTGCATTGATGCCAAAGCCAAGTTCTCTATAAGAAGATATTAACTGATCAGTGATTCTTAAAAATGTTCAGTTATAAATTTTCTGTTACAATAAACCCTTTGCAATGATTTATGCCTGTATTGGGCTATCAAAATGATGATTAGAAAGGTGAAGGAGTGGACAATAGGTCAAGGAACAGACAGAAACTGCTCACAACAGTAGAAATCCCACTCCACAGTTCATGGATGTCTCATCATTGCAGAGCTTTCCCATGATGTATCTACCT
Source organism: Lepidothrix coronata (assembly GCF_001604755.1). Lineage (NCBI taxonomy): Eukaryota > Metazoa > Chordata > Aves > Passeriformes > Pipridae > Lepidothrix > Lepidothrix coronata. Next base: position 4,900,569 of record NW_016690239.1, on the reverse strand, counting down.
GGGATATCCACAAGCTTTCCAGTGCCAAACATCACTTGCAAAATTATAAGAACAAGTGAATGCTTAGAATAAGGTTCCACCCAGACTTACCTGGGTAAGTGGCTCAGAAGGAGGTGGAGGAGGTGGTGGTGGAAGGTCTAAATCAGGGTCTGGAGGTGGAGGGGGCAGGTCATCCCCAGACTGTCCAGTAATGGTAACATAGAGACTTGATTTAGAACAAATGTCACTATCCAAGCCTGTTGAAGGCTGAGCGACTGTACTTTGCTGGTTGCAAGAAGATTTCTGTGCTTGTAAAGTTCTCTGTTCAACCTCATTTATGTCTGCTACAAGATCAGCCATTAAAGCATCCAGGTCTTTGTCCTCTAGGGCATTTAAGGATTCTGAAAAGAAAAACACAAAGTGTGTCAGAGTGAGTGCAATGCAAAACACTGTTTCCGGTTCCGTGGAGATTAAATTGCAGAAGGCATGGTTACTGTAAGGTACAAGGGTTATGGGAAAGGAAACATTTTACATGGGCTGGGAAACAAATGTGCTTTAGGAATAGCCATTAATCTGCTCATACTGAAGTTCACAGTACAAGGAACTCTATGAATATAAACTAAATCAGACAGGAAGCTTCAGTTCCAGTGATACAGTCTCAGGCCCTTATGATGTTATAAAACATGATCCTGATTCAGCAAGGTCACTGGGTACATGCTTAGTGATATGGGTGCAAGACATTCCATTAGCTCCCATTAGGCTTTTCACTTAAGCACATAAATGCTTAGCGAGTTTTGGTATAGCAACAAAATGTGTAATTGAGGCCTAGATCAAGAATATCTTCATATATTACTACTATTCTACAACTCTAAAATTAGCATGAAGCAAAATCAAAAAACTCTAAGACACAAGAAATTGTATAGTATCATTTGTAGCACATCAGTAATTGTGTGATCAACATTTGTGACATACCACATGGGTGGTATGTCACACATAGGCTTTTGAAGATCCTTTAAGCAAAAAGCAAACGAGACCATCTGTTTTAAAAGCATCTTATAAATCAGAGAGAAATATTGTAACTTTTTCCTTCTGTTTTCTACTCTGACAGAGTATAAGATAAAATCCTATACTGGAACTTACTACGTAATTTCTTTTGTAGTTTGAACTAGTTGTGATGTAAGAGGTACTGTAGAATAAAACCCTTGTAGGATGATTTAGCTTTCTAGAAGACAAGGTTTTTATAACATCAAACAGATTTTGCAGTTTAAATTTCTTTAAAGAGTGTAGTTAAAAAATAAATAAATCACAAATTGAGGAAACTTTTAAGTGAGATTTTGAAAATGGATGGAGAATGCTGAACTGGATACTGACAAATGCTTAAATATTCCAATAAACAATAGATTATTCATCAGACTAAGTGTGAATATGCCACTAGACCATCTCAATTTACCCTGCTTTACCTGTTAACAGAGTATTTAATAAGTTTTTCTCTTCAGTGGGAAAGATGGCTTATGGTCCTCTGTATTTACATAGTTCTACCCAATTTGCTGGTAGAGTCATTAGGAAACCTAACAGAGAACTGATCCCGGGACAAAACGAAAGGTTAGCACCAACTCAGGCAAATGCAAACAACCAGCCCCCAGTAAAACAAAGGAGGAAAAAAACACAAAAATCCAGCATGCACAAAATCATAGGGAGTGTTCTTTTTTTAAACTCGGATACATTCCCTCATTTGGTTTGTCACACAGCATCAACGAGCAGCTGTACTTGCAAAAGTGGCAGTGCAAACCAAAATGAGAATAAGCAGTGTAAAGTGGAAGCAGTGGAAGCTGAAACTTCCACTGAACAAAAATGCTTACACAGTTCTGACATCACACTGAGGAACTTTGTCTTCTATCAAGTTAAATCTTTATATTAAAAAGGTTGCATTTGAGGAAGTTATTTGGGAGACTTCTCATTTTTGTTTTCCTCTACACCCAGACCTTTTTAAAAGTCTGATTCTTGTTTAGACTGAGTAACGCCCCAAAAAATTGGCCCCTTTCAAGTTTCCTAAATTGAGACAAACAAATATACCTCCCTCTCCAGCAAAACAGGGTTCTTTTGTTTGGTTTGGGATTTTTTTTGATCAAGGGTATGTAAAGATTTTCTTCTCATTTGTTGCTGTGAGCTATGTTAAGTAAGCATAAAAGGCATGAAAGAGTCCATTCAGCTACTTACCATTTAAATCTTTAAAACCAACTGTAAAGCTGAATTGGTCGTTGGACTCTTTGGGGGATGGAGGTGGTACAGTCTCCACTCCTAAACTCTGTTAAGGTAGAAGAAAAAAACAGGTATCTGATGATATAATTACTATTACAGATATTAACATTTCTAAATCAATTATCTGAACTTATCTAATGAAATCAATTCTTCTTCAAGGAACAGAATAACACAAACTGGTTTCTAGGATTATGCCTAAACAGGTAAACTAACTAGGGCCAAGCACTGTCTCACAATCATGTCCAGGGTTTTGCATGCTTCTCAATCCCATGTTGATCCATGACAACAGCAACTCTTGTCACCACACCAGCAACACCTAGGCTTGGTGCGGGGAACAGCAGAAAACAGGACTGCTTTTAATCCAGACAGTGGACAAAGTCAGACTGAGTTTTAGCTTTCTTTAGCTTTTTGGGGGAGGGTGAGAAAAGAGCTATGTACATATTTAAGCTACAGTGTCATTTTCTCTCCAGAGTGTTTTATTTACCAATATAAATGTAACCTAGCTGTTGCTTTCTTCTGCTCTTTGAAAAAAAAACAAACCCAAACCCAAATACAACAAATGAAAAGACACGCTGTTGCAATGTAAATGTGCTTAGTTAAATAGAGAATTCCTAGTTTCTGGCAGAAAAGCCCAAATCTGAACTTGCATTTCTTTTTCAGCCTTGTTATGCAATGTAAAGGTATCTCTGTGTGCTTCTATCATTTACACACATTTTAGGAACACGCAGATTGGTAAAAAAGTGTGGAAAACTATCTCCACTCTTGGTTTGGAATTTAAGAGTCTAAAGAAATTAAGATCCAAGTCTGTTAACTGAAAGTCTTCAGACTTTCAGACAGGCCTGTCTCCTTCTCCTATATAATGCTGATGTAAGAGGTGATGCCAGAACTTTGGAAAGAAGGAGTCAGTCTCCATCTTAGGAAGACTCTATTCCATCAGGTAGTGCACTGGTGAGCAGAGACACAAGAGGCTCACTCTGTTGGCATCACCTGCACTCATAACAGTGCTATGTCCAATCCGAGGAGGTAACATTTATCATAAGCAGTCTTTTGTTAATTTTCAAGGCATAATAATAACATGAAATTACCATAAACCCCCTCCTCTTTATATATTTAGATATATGTATAAATAAAATACACACTATTATAAAGAGCCCTTCAAGAGCACAAAGGGCCAAAATGTTGTGATTTGACAGCTAAGAATGTCATGTGAAATCTTGGCTTTCACACAGTTTAAACACAATTTCTATTCTGAGGCTCAGAATTATTGGTATCTAATTTGTCAAGCACTGAGATTCACCAAGAAGAAAGACCCCCTCAAAACAGAGGCTGTAAATAGACTCACACAGAATCCAAGATCACAACTTAAGTGTTTTTGAGCACGCATTTACTAAAACACAACAATATTATTGTCTCTGTAGGGTTTTTTCCTAGGAATAAAAATTATCCTTTCATTAGGTTATGCAGGAAGTGACTAGAGCTTTAGAAAAAGTTCTTTTATACTTTCCTCTCAAGAGTGTATTCTACACTGGCAATAATATCTCTGTAAATTCTTGAATGCCACCCTAGCTGTAACTTAATATTTTGCCATATATAAAGATTATTTTTATGTATACATTCAAAATGTTGCTTTCATTTCCAAAGTTCACATTTGATACTCAGGCTACATCCCATTTACCCATGTATGCAAAGCATTCAAGTCTGAAAATACAGACTCAGACTCTTCCTGTTATGACAAAATCTTTCAATTTCTTTGGACCAAGTCCAGAGGAATTTAAATTGGTGACTTGGAGTTTTTTTGAGAAAATGTCTTTCGTAAGCAATTAGCTCTCTTTAAGAACCTACCCTGCACTGATATTACCTTCTACTTCAGGCCACTTGTTTTAACTGTCAAGCAGGAAAATTTAGTTGAAGGTTTTTCAAAATAATATATTTGTATTTATTCAGAGTGGAAGTATATGAAAAATGTAGAAAATTTACTTCTTTTCCCTGACACATAATAGCTATTTCACTAATTTTGATGGGAAAAAAAAAATTATTTACCTGGGTCAGCATATCCATCTCCCCAAGCAAATTGCTGAACATTTCATCTATATCATCACAGGTTTGCTCCATCTGAAAGAAAAAAATCCACAGGCAGAAAGTCATCAAAAGTTCATTTTCAAGGCCAGCAATGGTCAAAACCAGAAGACAGGCAATGTTCTTTTATATTGTGTTCACAATTAACTTTAAAACAATTGTTCATGACTTGCAAAAACATGAATCCATAACTTAGAAGTAACTACTAACAGATCAGACTCTCAATATGCTTAAACACACACTTGGGATCTACACTCATCAGAAGTTCCAACAATCTCCTTATATTATCTATATTTCATAGGAAGTCACTAGCTAATAAACCATGGTTGTATCTTACACATCAAAGAAATGTAGCCTGTGAGAGATGGAGAGGGAAACAAAGTTTAAGGTTGAGAAATTTCTGCATGTTTCATCTTGAAACCCTTCTTTCTTTGGCTTAGACAGCTATTACTACAGGAGTTTACTGGGTGTCATCCAGGGCAGGACCTGGCTATGGTTAGGTACTTGACCAACATTTGGCTCAATATTTCTTTTTTTTTTTTTCAAATATCAGTGCACTGAGAGAACTCCAGTCTTACCTAACCTGAAGATACCTGAGGGTCAGCACTGAAACAAGGGAAATGGGTACATGCTGCATGACAGTAAATGGTTGTGCTTGTTGCAAGAGGGCAGGGTGAGGACAGGATTGCACACTGGTGGTGCTGAGATATGGCAGAGACACAGCTTCTGTAATAATCCTCTTCCTCTTTAAATTTGTTCCTTTGCAGGGAAAGAAGCACTGTAAAAAGGGTGTCTGACATGGAACATTACTAGAGACAAGAATTAGAAACATGATTTTTCTTAAGAGGCTCAAGCCTCCAAGGGACCGAGAACTGTGGCATTGATGGCATAAAACCAGGTGTCAAACCAGGGCCGAACTTTAAACATTTAAGTAGCCCTACTGGTTCACTGGGTTTGTGTGCACCTGTGTTGGGTTTACGTGGCTTCTGTGAGAAGACACCAGGAGCTCCCCCATGTCAGAGAGGGACAGTGGTTCAAGTTGGCTCCAAGATGGAGTTCACTGGCGATGCTGGTGGCATCTCTGTGACAACATATTTAAGAAAGGCTAAAAAATGCTGCACAGCAGCTGCACGAGAGCAGTGAGAAAATGTGAGAGAAATAGCCCTGCAGACAGCAAGGTGAGTGTAGAAGAAGGGAGACATGTTCCAGGTGCCAGAGCAAAGACTCCTGGGCAGCCCATGCTGAAGCTCATGGTGAAGCAGCCCATGCTGTTCCCCCACAGCCCACAAAGGATCCTGCTGGAGTGGATATCCATAAACTGTACCTTGTGGAAAGCATCCAAGTTGGAGCAGTTCTTGAAGAATTGCAGCCTGTGGGAAGGTCCCACATTGGAGAAGTTCATGAAAGACTGTCTCCCATGGAGGGCCTCCATGCCAGAGCAGGGAAACATTCCCCATTCCCCTTTGCCACTTGAGTGGGAAGAAGCAATTGTCAAGTGATCTCTGTCCTTATCTCAAAACATGAGCTTTTCATTGTATTTTCTCTCCATGCTCTGCTGAGGAGGGAAAGTCATAGAACAGCTTGGCAAGCAGCTGGTAGCCAGCCAAAGTCAACTGACCGCAGCACCTTACAGGATGAGGACCAACCTGATGCAAGAAAGCAATCAACTGAGGACAGAAGCAACTCTAATGACAGTAAAGACTGGCAGCAAAAGAAGACCAGCAAGTACACTATTCTTTAATCTTAATGCTTTTCCTTTAATAGAGCATCTTGAGCCACTTAACTATTTCACAGTTAAATTATAAAGGCCACTGAATCACTAAAGTCAGTATCTGATGTTTGAAAATCATTTGGTAACACATCTGTAACATGACAATACTGGAGCAATTTGAGCTACTCTACTTACTTTGGACTTCATCTTTCTAGTATCTATGTAAGCATGATCGGCTTAATTTCCACTTGTCCTCTTACCACCTGTATTATTCCTGGCACCAGAACTCACTAGGCATAGGCATGTACAGCTTTCATCAGTCAGGCTCAGGGTACAATCTACCTCCTTTAGACCTTTTTTGTAGCCAGTGTAACTAAACAAGGCACAGGCAACTGACAACTGAACTTTGAACTTTCATATTTCTCTCAGATCCCAGAAATCAAAGATTTAAGAACTGGATACTGTTAAAGACATTTTAATAAGATGTGGTTGTCAGGGCTGAGGGTAACCCTATCCCAACACTGGAGATGGCACAGCTATGCCAATGGAACAGGGAACACACATCACACAGCACTGAGCAAATGGAGAGTTAAAGTCATCTTTTTGCTTCATTTCCAGCTGACTAATCCACACTGGATGGCTCCCTCTCTCTGTATCACACTTACACGGAGCTTTGCATATAAAATTCTGTTTCTGTAGATTCAGCAGTATGCTGGGTGGCATATGATTACTGAATCTTAATTCATTTATTTGAATCAACAGCTGTGCAGCTTCCTACCCACCTGGTACTTGGAGAATCAATTTTCACAGAAAGGATAGATAAAATGGCACTTATTTGATCAGGGAGAGTGAAGATACATTTGTTATGTGACAAAAAATGGAGCTGCAGTTCATACTGAGAAGTATCTCATCAATGTTTAAATAATACTGAATAATTTTATGTTTTCCTGTTTTCTGATTTAGGAGATCAAAATATCTTCTAAGGAAATCTCATCAGTTCTAGCTATTTGTATGTTTTTGAGGGTTTTTTTTAAGCACTAGTTAGATCAACTTTCGGGAAAAGGTCTTCATACAATTCTTTTGACAAACTGAAATTCTCCTTTGCTGTATTTTTTCAGAACAGGAATATAAAAATGACAAAAAATTACTCAAGTTGCAACCAGTTGCAACCTCTTATCAAGAGAAGGAGTAAGAACTGTTTAAAAAGAAAAAAACAGTTGTTGACAAAAAAAACCCCTAAACAAAAAGGCAAGAGAACTGAATATTGGACTATACACGACTTTTCACTAAATTACAGGATTAGTAGAGGTTCCAGTAAATTTGGAGTTCCTTCTTTCCAATTATATGATTTTCTGAATCTTCAGACACATTTGATTCATAAGAAAAATGTAATCCTATGAAAAATCAATGTGCAAATAATTCTGTAAGAATTTTCACTGTTAAACTGGAGCTGAGTTAGTCACTGATGACTTTTCCTCACTGACGTCTTCAAAATGACATTTAATACTTGGGGTTTTTTAACCTTAAGCAAGTGGTGGAAGGGAGAAGGCATGAACATATATTTTGAGAAGGAAATGTGTCAGTGTCCCTTTCCAGTGTCATTTTTAATGAACAGACATCCACCATCACTAGACAGATAAAATCATGTTGTCACCAAGCCATTGCCTCTACTGGTGTCTTTATCTTCTCTTGAATTTTTATTGATTGGGTTTAGGAAAACAAAATTACTATTATAATTAATGAATACTCTGGAAATATTTTTATATTAAAACACACTGAATGATCTCTTAAACTGATACGAGAACTCTACATATTCATCAGAGATTTTGTCAAGAACTAGAAAAACAAAAGACAATAAAATGAGTCCCCATAGCATGGAACTGCAAAAGAGTGTCCATCCACTCTCCTTCTCTTTGACTCCTCTCCACTCCTTTCCATTTTGTTTATTTGATTGCCACAATAGGAACAAACAGACAAAACAATCTGCAGATTTGGAAACTATCCCACTGGATGTTGCTCCATTTTGGACCAGAAATTCAAAGTGAAATGTACGAGCTATTATTAACAAAAAAAAGGGAAAAGATTTACCAAAGTGCTCAGAAGAATATTGACTTTCATGCTCAGTCACAGAATATGCTGAGTTGAGTTGAACGGGACCCACAAGGATCATCAAGTCTAACTCTTAGCCCTGCATAGGACCATCCCCAAGAGTTACATCATGTGCCTGAGAGTATCATCCAAACATTTCTTAAACTCTGTCAGGATTGGTGCTGTGACCACTTCCCTGGGGAGCCTGTTCCAGTGCCCAACCACTCTCTGGGTGAAGAACCTCTTTCTATTATCCAACCTACACCTCCCCTGACACAACTTCAGGCCACTCCCCCAGGTCCTGTCACTGGTCACCACAGAGAAGAGATCAGTGCCTGCCCCTCCTCTTCCCCTCATGAGGAAGTTGTAACTGCAATGAGGTCTCCCCTCAGTCTGCTCCAGGCTGAACAGATCAAGTGCCCTCAGCCACTCCTCATACAGCTTCCTCTTAAGGCCCTTCACCATCTTCATTGCCCTCCTTTGGACATTCCCTAATGGCTTAATGTCTTTCTTATATTGAAGTGACCAAAACTTCACACAGTATTCAGTCCTCCTCTACAGTAACTTTTCTGTCAGGTTTTTCTCTATTTAGTACTAATACCAGGAACTCTTAAAATCACTATCTACTACAATAAACTGAAGACAAAAAAACCGCCCAGAACAGTACTTTTACAATAAGTTTTCAAGGTTATACATAAGATTGTATGCAGAGAAAAAAAATCAGAATTGAAATAAAATGAGGAAATTATGGTTGTCGCAAATAAACATGCTAAGGAGGGCCTTGTGCAAAGGCACGTATGTGAAACCTAACCTATTTTTAAAGTGCTTGATTTTCAGACTGATGTCTTCTAGACCACTCTTTGAAGTCACACCAAGCATACAGTCAAAGGTATTCCTTGTCTTTTATTTCCCCAGACTTTCACATTCTCAAATTTTCACTGAGCTCTCATAACATTTTCTTAAATTTCTTTTACTTAATAGTCCCACCTTTCTCATACTGTATATATCTAACAGGTTGGGACATTTTCTCTTCAGCTTGCTATTCTAACCACCAAGTCTCACTGTTTACATATATTAAACCCTCACAGGTTTATTTAATACGTAAGTATTGACTCATTGTATTTTGACTCATCAGTTCACCCCACCATTTACCAGAAGTCCTTCAGACATGCTAAATCTATTAATTTTTTTTAACTTCCCAATTTCAGACTTAGCAGTCTCCTTACTGATAAAAAGAATTTAAATCTAAATTGAGACACGAATAGCAGAATTCTTGTATTTTGTTGTACTTTTTGTACTTACAGCATCTTTGTATTTCAGCTTAAGAAAGAATACGGTTTCTGTGTATTTGCTTCTACTTCTCCTTGCCTTTAGTGTCTGTCTTTTTTCTGTCACATGCTTTGCTGCCACTTTCCAAAGACCTACTTGCATCCATTTTGGTGCCTCAGCCATTTGCTTTTCCCAAGAACCAGCCTTCCTGCCCTGGATGACAATGCAAAACTCCTGTGCACTATATTTCTAAATTTGGCAACAGAACCCCACAAAACTTCTCTTTTCTGAATATCTACTCCTTATATATGCTTATTTTGAAACTGAGATGTACATTTCTAAATTTTATGAGCTATGGACTAGGAAGCTGGAATTAAGTTCTCTCACTTCTAACGTCAAAGAACTTTAGCAGATGCACAGGAAGAGATGGATGAGAAATTCCCCGCTCCAACTCGTTGCGCTTGCAATGAGCAACATACTTTACTGACAGTGAACCACAGGATCTTTCCATGGGGATGGTCCAGTACTCAAGGGCACCAAAGAAAAACACTGAGAAATTCCTTGCTCAGATACAAGAATGGAGAAGCAGTCCTTGTACTCACTCTCAAGCTGCACAATTCTAGCTGGGTTAACTGGAACCTCACCTATATTGTTGTGTCATGCACTGACAGGTGGAGCAGGAGCTGCATTTTCAGGTCTATAATATGAACTCTATAATTAGAATCGGGATATGACTTCTGCATGGTTGCATACATTTTGATTTGTTAAGATATTAGAGGGAATAATAAAACCAACTTTATAAGAATGAAGAAATTTTTGTGATTTGCACACTTACATAAGACAATAGCACTATGTCTATAAACAATACATGGGAAATTGAGTTGTTTGATACAATCTTTAACACTTGACAGGAAGCTAACAGAATGAGGAATAAAACAGTGGCACAAAATTCACCCTGCTTAAAAAAAAAGGAACTATTTAAAAATATAATGAAATCTGACAATGTGATTACATGGTGTACATAAAAAAAAACCTAGGCATGGTACTACACTAGGCAGAGTTTGAACAGTTAATACCTGATAGCTCTGAGAAATACTGAAAGCTAGTCCCTTTCACCGGAAGAGTGGTCTAAGTCACATGGTAAAAGGGCTTCTGCACTTGCAGTTAGAAAATAAGCTCAAAGCCCTTGTGAAATACTGAACAGGAAACACCAACAGCATTGCACATAAGATACTCATCTTTGCAACTCAGTCTCAGTTGAGTGGATGAAGCTTAAACAACCTAAGGGCTACAAACAAAAAAAGGAATGAGGAACGGCCTGGCATCAGTGGATACTTACAGCAGATTCATGCTACAAAGAGTATGAGGAACAGTCCACTTAGTGATGTGGTGAACAGTTAGAGACACACTTATTAAATTCATATGCAAATGGCAAAGATAAAAATACACGAAGTGTATTTTGACAAATCACACAGGAAGACCAAAAGCACACCTTCAGCTCCTAGTCCCTGCACTACAGCATGTGTCAAAGCACCAAGTCCACCAAAATGAACACTTGCTGTTTGACTATTCAGGTTACCACTAACAGTGTTGCAACTTCCTGCTATTGCTTAATTCTGAAAGGCTTTCTGTAGTGGAATGAAATCTTTCACATTTTAGACCCATCAGTAGCCCAGGGATTAAAGTGCTCAAATCAGAGATTCACCCTTACATATCACAGACTATGCAATGTAGAAAAGCCCATATCAAGGACAGAGAAAAAGAAGAAAATTAGGGAAGCATGACGAAAGTGACAGAAATCCCACCATAAAGAGCAAAGCTGGAAAGAGGGCAACTGTCACAGGAAACAGATGTGAAACTAGGGTGATAAAAAAATGCATCAAAACCTAGAGCAAAGTTACTGCGGCATCATTTCATCCTGACTTATAACACAAAATCGATGGGATAGTAAATGAAAGTCTACACAACTGTTCCAGGGAAATGGGCACAGTGTAACTGTGAAACTCATCATCAAAACTGGTGAGTAAGCAAGCTGGTTTTCTCTACAAGCAGTTATAGCTAGAAGTGTTACTACTGCAGAGAGCTTCAGGCAAGGATGATGAACCTCATGTTTCAAGACCTAAAATAAAGGCTCCAGCAATTTGGAATCAGAGTAAAGCTTCCATGATAGACACGTTATACCATACCTTCCAGCACAAGATTTCTTATATCTCCTCCTGAAGCACGTGATACTCACCACTGAGTAAGACACCTTTCTGGCCAAATTGACTGCAGGTCTGAAATAGATCTAACAAGGTTTCTTACAATGACTTTACAGTTAGGTGTCAAGAAAAACTCATACTACTCACGTCTCCTATATAACTAAGCCAGGTAGGATGGAAGTTCCTTAACCAGCTGCTTCATCATGTCTATTAAAAAGTCTTTAACAGACATTTAGGTACATTTTTATGAAGTAGAGTAAAAGAGAACATCTATCTGCAGAATTGAGCCTAGAGGAATATAATCCAATTTGTTATTAATTCTAGTAGATACTAAGAAAGGAAATAAAAGTTTTGTAGTGATGAAGGCAAAATGGTAGCTGACACCAAGCTTTCAAAATCACAATTGGCAAATAGCATGTTGCCTTTCCTCTCACCTACATAACATGCCCTTGTTACTCTGTTCTGTTTCAACACTAACTCATATTTTGAAAAGAATTGATCAAAAGCAATTAGACTGCTTCCAGCACTATACTTACCTAACATTGATAAGCATGGTATTTTCCAAGAAAAAGCTTGCACACACTGATAACTGAAAGCAGCTTCTTATTCCCTATTTTTCTGGGAAATCTGCAGCTGAATACATTGCATATTTATCTCAGGGATGGATCTGACATATTATAACTCTGCTCATGATGGAATAGAAGTGCCACACTAAAATACCAGTAGCTCCAGGAAGTCTGTACAACTGCACACCTGCAAAGTACCCTTACTAGTTTAAAAGTGAGTCACATTTGGCTTTGAATTAAAATAAAAATGGCAGATAAATACAATCTGGTGAGAATCCTTTGTTAATGTTAGCCTGAGGTAGTAGAGCTCGTACTCTACTAAGTGCAGAATCCTCCACTCAGATGTAAGCACAAACATCTTTAGATATGGGCACTCCAAACTCACAGATCCTACTTCTGTTTCACAGAAATCGTAGGTATGCCATTTATACATTTAAGCTTCTTAAGAGCTTGTTGCCTTTTTTGCTGTTCTGGAATTTCACAGTTAACTCACAAGAACAAATGTGGAGTAAGGACTGATTTCGGGAAAAGCCTTTATTAGTCCCCAAACCCAGATTTCATACACCTGAAAGCTACACTGATCCACTTTAATGATGACACCAGTTGTATTTTACCCTTGTTTCGCCAAGATGATAATAATAATTTAAACACCACAGGAACCCTATGCACAAGTACACCATCATCTTTTTCAGTGATATTTATTTGAGTATTTCATTTTCCATTGGAAAGCAAGAGAGAGAAAGAAAGAGAGGTTTAATATGCTTGTAAAACACCACAAGACACTGAGTGTGAGGCTATCCTTCAGATGATGCTGCCTCTGTGCTCCCCAGCCTTCCCATCTCCCTGATGCACTGTCCCAAACACACACTCTTTTCTTTAGCCTCCTTGCCAAGAGTGGTGTTTGGGAGAAGCAACTGTGGGTCCTTAGGGTGGGGCAAGATGGCAAGATTAATAAAGGGTCATAGAGGCTCGTTTAAGAGAAGCTAAAAGGAACAAGGGACTACCTAAAAGCTTACTCACAGTATGTCAGGAGGAGGGGGTTAGCAAAGGGCTCTCCATCTGAGAGAGGACAGGAAGAACATTTAACCAGTGACAGGCAGCATATGCTGTGGCTATGGTAAAAGGGTGTAGAGGGATATGGCATGCAGGCTGGGTGGACAGCTCACTCCTCTCCAGAGTAACTCTCAGGCATAGACACAGAGTCTGGATCCTGGGCTCCAGAAAATGTAACCCAATTGTATGTGAGCAGCCAGGGACTGTGAGTTAAAAGCAACTTATGTACGGGGAAAAAAGAAAATCCCAGTGTAAAGCACAGACACAGGGAGGAGAGAGCTGTGGAGCAATTTCTAGATACCAGAACTTCACTTTGTACCTTCCTGTCAGCTCCCAAAGGGTATTTTTTCTGTGGAACTCAACAGCAGTGCCACCTCTATTCATTTTTATATAGTATCCTCCCATCAGTCAATGTGCTTCAGCCTAGCCTGTGCTTCTAAGACCACTACAGAAATAAGGTGCGGTTACAGATTTGGTCATCTTTTTCTTTTGTCATACAATTAGTTGCTGCAGAAGGTCCAGTTTGGAGACCTTCCCCACATGAGCCATATAGGCAATACAAACACTGTGTAGAATGAAGAGAAGATGTATTTCCAGTCCTATGTCTTCACACAGACTGGCAGAAGAAACAATTCCCTATTCTGTGCCAGATTACTGGCACACAGGAACAAGATCTCCATTCCCCCAACTTATCTTCTCCTGGGAAAGCCAGAAAGATGGATAGAAGTGTGGACCCTAAGCTCACAAACCAGCTTATCCAGGGTCATTCCTCTTGTGTTGATAATGTGTCTGCTTCAGGTCTAGTCAGGTATAAACAACTGCAGACATATGAGTTATCAGAAAACATGAATCTCAGTTCTAGGTTCCTCCCATTCCCTGCCATGGTGGCAGAGGAAAATAATAAAAGAGTAATGTAAGTCTGATTAGCACAAATTTATTCAGTTTTCACATTCCTTCCCATAAACTGTAGCTTGTTGATGTTGGTGTAATATTTTCCTTCCTTTTTTCCTGTTACCCAACATTGCTATACAGAACTTGCATGACAACAAGAGACTGTTTTGTACTTTAAAAAATTGCCAGCAAATGACAATAGTCTAATTATTAATTGCACATTTGCTACTTTGAACTATTCCCTGCATTCTCTTATCCTTATGTCACTGAGCTAGAGGAAGTGTGTCTTGTGGTTCTCTACTAAATGAAGATTTTGACATTTGCTTCACAATCCATGAAGTAGGCTGATCCCACATTATTAGATTGTCTAGTAAGCATAAAATGGCAGTCGAGGAAGCCCAGAGGAGGGCATACAGGGGTTTAAACCAGAAGAAAATCCTTCCCCTCCTCAATTCCCTATAGAATCAAGCGATGCTGAGTGTGGAATAATGAAAATAAAAGCACAAACTTAGGAAGAGGGGGCAAAAAGGAAAGAAAAGTTACAGTACCAAATTTGAGTGCCAGAACTGCTACATTGGATAGTCAATGTCTCATCTTTTCCAACATTCACTCCGTTCCACAACAAGCCACTAGATAAGCACAAGATATCCTATAAGGGTCCATGACACAACTGTCTCCCTAAACAAATAACTTATTCCTATGCTATAGTCACTGGTAAAAGCTCTAATCACCATCTCTTATCATCACATGTTCTTATTACTGCCAGAAATGCCTAGGAGAGGGCACACACGGTATGGGAACGGAACACTGAAAGAGGAAAAGACATTAGTATAAAATGCTCTAACAGGTTAAGAGTGAAACAAAAGAGTGAAAGCAAATCTGTAAAAATTTTTTGAAACCCACCTGTTTGTTTCATAAATAGTTCATATATTAAAATCAAATAAAGCAAGTAATGCTCTAATATGAATTTATAGACATTTCATCAAGTACAGTGCTCAGTTACCACAGTGGAAAACTAACAGTAGGAACAGTAGAAAAATTAAATGAAGACTTTTTTTTATAAACCTTTTTCTCAGCTTTACTACTGACTGAAGTCAGGTACAATTTCAAAGTCCACTATTAATTTTTCTCTCAGCATAGCTGTTTCTTTCAGTCTATACAACAAACGGTTATCACAAGCAGCTTTAATCCATGGGTTTCAGATGAAGATCTGTAAGGAAAGTGGAAGACTGGAGTCACCACAGATGGTATAGCTGTGGTTGCTTTGTCATAACACAGAAAGCCCTGAACAGCACAAAGGAAATAGTTATGAAAAGAAAATGCAGCAAGAGGAGAAGAACCTTGTGACATTTCTATTTCCATTCTTCCATCTCTCTAGACTTTCCATAAGAAGGAAATGTCACTGTTTCCCTCTCTTTTCTTCCTTAAAAGTGGAGGAAGGATGGAACAACTGATCTGGTCACAGCAGCTCTATCATGACACAGGGGAGACAAAAGAGGTCAATCTAGTGACAGATATGAAAGGCTTTGCTGCATTTCATGTAAGAATATTGCCTCCATGGGACAGAACTGCACTTAAGTTTATGCTGAATCCCTTTCTAAGACTGGCATCCAAAACCACTTGTGTTTGTGTTTGCTCATTTGTGTTTGCTCTTTCAAACATCAGGTCTGCCAGCTTCCCCTCAGTTATGAGGATGTGGTCACCAAAGCACAAAACTAAGCCGTAACTACAACAAGTATTTGGGAATGTTATCTGTGTTCATGTTTTTGGCCCATATTCTTACTTGCTCAAGGCTATCTCAGAAATAAGCCCTCCAAGCCACATGTACAGCAGACCTTTCAAATATAAGATTTCATCAAAAAGCACAGAGAACAGTAATGTATACTTGACTAACATTAATTTTTTTTTTCATTTGCAATTGAGAGAAAAAACACATCACCTTTCAAAAATGCTTTTTGGGCTGATACATCCTTCTTATTTTTGTGCTTCAATGAAATCCCCATAGCAAGTGAGGGAATGGGGGCTTCTAGTATTGTTAGAAAGTACTAGAAAAATCTTCAAAAGTACATCAAAATCTTGCTCTGAGGCAGAAGAAAATTAACCATGTGTCTGCAGTCTGGGTTACCTGAAGATGCAGTGAGCATCAAAATGGATCAACTAAGGCCACTGAGGAACAAGTTCTCATTTGCTGCCAATATGGACTTGATACCAACAGGTTAATTGATAATTCTTCTGAACTTCCCTGCTCTCCTGGTGAGTTACCTTTGAGGCAGACACATTATTTTGCCTAAAACTGGGGACTCAGAAGGTCATTTGCAATTTTTATCAGCAAAAGCATCCAGTGAGTGCCTCTGTGATTTTGGCTCCTAGCTATTCTCTCTATATTTGATTGACTAGCAATGCTGCTAGAAGCAGATTTGCTCCCCACACATTCCCACTCTCCCTGATGGGTGTAGGTACAATGACAAGATTTTCACCAAAATTTTTATTGTATCAGTTGGACTGGCTGAGGACAGCTGAGGACCTTCCGTTGGTGGTGGTATCAGCCATGCAGGGTCTGCTCATCACTGACAGCAGATACACAGTTTTATTCTTTATTATTAATGTTACATGTCACACTTTTACATCTGCTGCTTTAGATTACAAGCAAACACAGAGTGAAAGTAAAAGTGGAAACCGACTGAGATGTATCCAAAGCAAAACTTCCATCAGAAATGCCTGTGTATCTATGTCTAAACAGAGCAGCACAGAAAAATTCGTTTTGTATATACTGAACCTTCTTTTTCTTCTAGGATTCATAATGCATCTACTCCCCAAAACACTCCTAGTACTTCTAATGACTGTAGCCCTAATTTATTTGAGCCTAAACTCATAGAATGCTGGATCAATGTTCAACAAGACGCAACAGTGCTGTGTGCAGGCTGGTGTAGCTCCTGGTGGCAAAAAAATAGGAGCGCAATTAGCTAGCCACAGGTCTGAAAGGTCACTTTGTTGGAAGAAAGCCTTTGAAACTAATGACAGGCTTAAACTTTTTAAACAATCATTACCAAACTAGTTTGTGAATTCCCACAGTAAAGTTTTAAGTCAGATCAAAGTCATCTGTGCTTCCTTCCCATTCAAAGCCCAGGAGCAATACTATAAATTAATATTGAGGGGTGGTGAGGAACACATGCTCGTATATTCTGATGTAGACACTCAAAAGTCTCCTACAGAACCTCGAGAAGCACATGGTACCCAGTTTCTTTCTTTCAAAGTGCAACATACATCTTCTACACTGGCAGCTATATTGTTAATAACTCGGGTAGCCATGGATCAATAGGCTGGACGATAAGGAAAGCTGCCTAAAATGCCTGCTTTTCCGAGAGCCATTTTACTGTATCATGGATCACTCCTAATTGTGAAAAGACATACTGTGGGGTTTCTATGACATCTTCATCTGACCTGGTCATCCCAGGCTCTTTTCAGACAACGAAGGGAAAGAAAGGCAATTTTATAAAGCATGGTAGCTGTCTAAAACCAGGCTGCTGAACCAAGGTTTAGCAGTATCTATCTCTCTCTAAAAGAGACTGTAAAGGTGACTCAGAACCTCAGGTGACTAAAATGCCAATGTCTAAAGGTGGATGAGGAGAGCCTATAAAGCCCAAGAAGTGCTTTGGATGGTCTACATGGATGCAAGTTACCATTGTCACTACAGACCTCCCAAAGGGAACAAACTAAAGCTTCCATATTGCTGCAGGCAAATAAGAGGTCTTATTTTCACTTTCACCCCAGATCAGCACCTGACCACGTGAAGTCATCATCACAACAGGTTAGATGGGCTTACAACAAAACAAGTCAAGACACATTGCAACCAAAGATGAAAAAATGTTCTGTGGGAAAGAAAAATACATGTAGTTTGCAGCAAAAGCAGGAAAGGATAAGGGCGTTGATATCTGAATATGTAGGAAATCCAAATTCAGCTACATTCCTGTAAAACAACCTCTGAAACCGAAACATGCTTTTAAGAAAATCCACGTTCCCAAATCATCATCTCAATGGTCAGACATTCATGAATCTGCAAAACAGACAAGTCCCCTCTTGAACAAGGCAACCCCTTCTCTCAGCTGTGGCAATACTCCGGGCTGGTAGTTTTCTCAGACATTTTACAGGGCCAAAAACATGCAATAGCTCATCCCTCCATCCACAGGTTGCCCAAGTCCTTCCTCTCCCTTCACGACTCATGGCAAGCATGACAAGGAAAGCTTTCTGCCTCTTTTTCCTCTTACTGCTGTAAGACATTTCTTCTAACAGGGAAGGAGCAACACAGTAAAAGCAAAATCTTAATGGGTTGGGTAAATTTTTTTACTACCTAAGAAATTTTGAGCCACAGTACTGAGTTAAACTGTTCCAACATCCATATGAGCCCTTCTGCTCATACTGTTGACCCTTCTGTGACAACTGTTACCCTATCAAATATGTTAGTCTCTTTACAAATTACAAAAAAGATCAAATTTTGAGCCTGATTTACAGGCTGAGTTATGGCATGTGATCTATTAGACACTGGCCAAGTATAGTGACTTTTGATCTGTAAAAATCAAACTTAGCTGTAATAAATACATTTGATAACAACATAAACCAGCACTTCAAAGGCATCATACCCTGCTTGAAGATACTGCACATCTGATAATCATGAATTCCAGCATGAACAATTAAAACACAATTCACTCAATAATTACTTTGAACCTTCAGTCATTTTCCCTCCAAACACCAGAGCAGTCTGTAGTAACCACAGGAGGTATTTGAAAAAAAAAGAGAAGATGTAGAGAATGTTTAAAAGTACCCTTTCAGAGACAATACATTTTTCCAGTTATGTGCATTCCCAGATTGATCAGAATTTTCTGGGGATATAAAACAAGGATCACTCAGTTATCTGTAATGCTCCATTGATTCAACCTCCCAAAGACATTTGTAAGCCACATTTCAAACCAAATTATCTCCATTTTTAATCAATGCTTCCACAAAGCATAAAGTACAATTAAATGCAATAGTTTCCTTAGAAAGCTCACAGGGGAAAACAAAACTGAAGAAGTTCAGCAAAAAGTTAAATATTCTGGTTTAGACATAAAATTTTAACCTAAACTCACATTTTTTGCAAAGTTACCAGAAAAAAATAATTGTAAAGTTAGTGAAGTTAGTGAAGACAAATGATTAGGAATCTACACAGGTGGAACATAGTCCTTTGGAGCACTGGGGCTTACCTATTTGATGTATTAAATCAAGCCCTGACTACATTTACACCACTGTTGAGCAGCAGCAGGGTAACTAACCGACAGTAACATCAATAGAGTCATATGTGACATGAGTATTTTCTGGATGCAGGTTTGGAAGAGATGACAAACCATGCATGTCATGTAATTCATAAAAAGAACTAGAACCAAAGAGGAAAAATGACTGCCAAAATTCTGAGAACAGAAGTTCTGAGGGGCAGAGTCAAGCTGGAGCCAAACAAACCAGAGTAATCAGAGTAATGTGGGGCAGGAAGTGACTTCAAAAAGTTAAGTTGCTAGTTTGGCGGAACCCTGCATATTTTCTTTGTAGGCTGTATTCCTGCATGAAATTTTTAATGACAGTTCAGATAGGTTGGATCATATGTTTCCTAAAAGACACTACTGCATACATCTTCCCAGTGTGAAAATGAATGGATTCAATAACTTCTCTTTTGGTGCACAAAGGATTGAAAAACCACCCCCAGCTTGTGGAGACTGCATTTCAGTTACTTCTCTGTGGTGTTCAGCTGAGGGTATCATGCGGGATGGACCTTCTCAAACTCAGACGACATTTCTAATTCTTCCCTAAACCACGTGGCTAAATACACCACCAGCAGAGATGTAAACTGTGTTCTTGGGAAGTCTGTACTGGCTGTTTTGCCATAACACCAGTCTTACATGCTTAGTTTGAGAGGTTATCACATTCTCGTGATGTATTTTCTGGTCGTTTGGTCTACAGTTTTCTCTCGCCTGCCTTCACTTTCCTAACGCTGCCACCTGAAACAGGGCACTGTGCGTCCCTCGGGATCCCACCAGGCTCATGAGGCTGCAGGGAAGCTTTGGCAACCCTGCCCCGCGAATGATCAACCTCCCAGACGCTCTCCCAGGGTCTGGGCAAAGGGAAGGTCTGACTGGGATTAACCCTACCCAGGAGAACAACCAACACCGGGACCCAGCACCGCGGCACGAAATCCGACGACCCCGTTTCAGGCCACCGAGGCCACGCTGTGCCGTCGGAAGGTCCCTGTCCCGAGCGGCGAGGCCAGTGTGTTCCCACTGCGGACCGACGCCCTCCGGGGGCACCACAAGCCGTGCCCGGAGCGGGGTTTGCCGCACCTCCCCACCCCGAGCACCGGTGTCTGCGGGCCGGACATCTCCCCACGGCGAGCAGGACACCGCACACCCCCGCTCCGCCGCAGCCCGGCGCCTCTCCCTTCCCGCGGCGGCCGCCGCGTCGGGTCCCGGGCTGGCGCCGGGAGCCCTCGGGGGTCCAGCCGGTCCCTCCCTGCCCAGTTTACCTTCGCGGGCGGGCGGCAGGGGCCGGCGGTTCCCGAGGCGCTGCGAGGGGGCGCGGGGGCAGCGGGGCGGCTCGACGGCACCTCAGCACGGCGGGAGCTCCCCCGCCCTCAGCCTGCCGGGAAATGGGGCCGCCCCGCGGGCTCCCTCAGCCCTGGGGCGGGAGCCGCCCCGCTGCCCCCAGCGCCGCCCTCGGCCCTCGGCCCGGGACAGGCGGTGGTTGGTGCCCGTGTACCCACCGGGGAAACCCGGCCGGCCTGTGCATCCCAGCGTAAACCAGCCCAGCCCTGCAGCCTCCCCCGGGCCGGGCGCTGTCGGCTGGGCATCGCTGTCAGGTGCCCTCTGGTTTTCAGACAGAAATGTGGTTCTTTTCCCGCTCTCTTTAGTGACTCTACGTCTTCTCTAAACGATGCTGCCGGCAAGGCAGCGAATTGCTTTCATAGCATTTTTATGTAATTTCATACCTTGGAAAGGACTGGTTTGAAGTGTGCTTAGATTTTATTCACTGAGTAGAAATGATTCCATAAAATGTGAAATTCCATAAAAAGATGGGGAGGGAAAAAAGAAATCAGAGGTTTCCATCTGATGTTAAATAGGCAGGTGTCAAAATTCAGTGTAGCCTTGGAAGGGTTCATATCACCAAAAAGATGAGATTTTAAGTGTTGCAGGCTACATACAAATAGACCCCTCTCTTGATTTAAAATCCTATTTTCAATGTCAATAACTTTGCCAAAACAATGCTTTTAGCAGATTTTTTTCTTATGTATCTAACGCACTGACAGTAAAGTGAAGTGAAAAAAGGTGAAGATGTCACCATCTCCAGCTTCTGTTACTTCAGTTCAGAGAAGTCATCGGGTAGTTTGGCTTTGTCTTGTGTTTATGGGGAATTTGTATTAAAATTCCAGATTTCCTTCCAAAGCACCCAAGAAATCCCATGTTTTGTTCCTCCAACACTGCCAGAGATAAAATAATTATAACAGAAGGATGGTAGCATTTTAAATTACCACCATGTTTTTCACAGCAAATATGTTTCAATGCTTTAAGGGGTAATTGCTTTGAAAAATTCCAGCTGAGACAGCTCAGCCAGATTTAAGAATGCATTTTGGGAATAGTACATTGTTCTGCTCATGTTATTTAAAGAAAACCCAAATCATTTCATTGAGAAGCTGGCTTAAATTTACCGGAGACTTTGCTGAGGTTGGAGCTGTGTCTTTGGTCAGGCATGTGAAAACACATCTGAATTTGGCAAACAGCATTTGAAAAATCATGCACATAGTTAATAAACAGTTATTAGTTCAGCAACTTGGGAGTCTGACATTCCATGATACCGCATATTCTCTTTGCTAGAGTTTCTTTGCAGTTGCTCCCTTTGACTTTTGGTATCATCATGGTGCCAAGGGAAGATGTAATTTCAAAAGATTGATTAATAATTAATCTTTTTTTAATTATCCTAAAGTCAATTTTTAAATCAGTACCTTGCACTGACCACTGTGCATGTATTAAAAAAATAATATTTGATGGTGCATTTTGTTGTCAAAAAGTATATTTTCACTTCTATATGTGACCTACCAGTAACATGGGCACACCCTGATTACAGTGGTTTCACACTTATTTTGCTGTTGTTAAATACATGACCAAGGTATTTGTTATGATAATGTAGAAAACATCTATTCTGCTTGTATGAAGGGGCTTTTGTTTTCTCTGTCTCTAGACTTTTTCTGGTCCCCTCCAAGTATCCTGAAAAAGGCTGAGAAAGTTGAATGGCAGTATTTTTCAGTTCTCATTATACCTGGCTGTAACAGAAAGGTGTCATTGTCTCTAAGAGGAACATTGGAGATGAGAACAGCACACATCTAGAAAGCAAAGAGAAAAATAAGAGAAATCCCAGAAAATCTTGTGTGCTATCTGAGAAGCTTTTGGGCTGCATTCAGGAGCACAAGGATTGTGATCCTGTGGGATGGGTGGAGGCCATCATGTATTCATAAGGAAGAAATGTGATGAGGGAAATGCTATGGCAGACATGAACTTGATTAACAGTGTGTCCTAATGTTACAGAGTGACAAAGCTTGCGGGAAGAGGAGGTGGAAATAAGTAAAGCTTCCCAAATTGTTTTATCTTCTCTCAGATAAAATGAATATGCAGCAGAATTCCAGCCCTCCATTCTGCTTGGTCTTCTCTGAAAGCTTTTCATTTTCTAATGGAAAGAGGAGACATGCACCCCACCCAAGTTTCACAACAGTTGTATGACTCAAGATCTAACACATGCAATTAGAAATGGTTCTTTTCCTTTTATCCTGGCTGAGCAGATCACTGTGCAGATATGCTGTCACTATACACCCTCAGCTAAGGAAAGGAGGGGGAAGAGCTTTATTAACCTCCACAATCCAATATTTGGATTGCATATACTAATAATGTAAGTTTCTATAAAGCAGCAGATAATTTAAGAGTTAAAGCAGAACATCTGTTTTTGAAAGGAAACAGATAGATATATTTCTAGTGTCAGGAAAACAGCCATTCATTGGAAAAAATTTTTTTTTTTTTTAACCATGAGTGTGTTCCCTTAAATTTTATTGAAATCACTTTATACACTGATAATGTCATGACTTTATAGAGATTGACCTTAATTTTCTCGACAGGGTAAATGAGACACTACACTGACTAAGATCTTACCTGCCCAGGGTAATGCAAGATCAGCCCATAACCCTCAGTGTTATGAATGGAAAGGCTGCAGATATGTAAGATATTTCTAAGCCATTGTGCCACTGGCCAACACTGAAAAAAAAAAGAAAAATAAATATCAATCAGTGTATTAATTACACCTTTTGTCATAACAAAACACATAGAACAGAATTGAATTGTTTTTTGTTTATTCAAACAAAGTAATGTTCAGATGGAAGAATGAAGGTTTTGATCATAGAGGATAAAGGTATATATGCAAGCTACAAAATAGGATAAAAAAGTATCAGTTTAAGGCAAGTGATATCTGAAGGCTGGAATATCCTCTTTTCAAGTAGTACTCTGCAGATACTGAAAATCTTTGGTACAGTGCCCAGATGATCCTCTGGGGTGCACCAGATAATTTCTTTCACCAAGACACTGTTTTTTCCAGAAAGCTTAAAGAGGTTGCAATTAGTGTAAGGTGAATCACATCACCACATCACACTGTAATGTCAGGGCATTCTGGAAAAATATTTGGCATCCTCTTAGATGATAAGGCCAAAAGCAAATGTATAGCGATAAGCAGGTAGCAACTATAGGTTTTACATTCTTCCAATAAGAACTAATTCTCTTTAAGGGTGGTTTGGGGTTTTTTTAAATCCATGTGTGGTTGTGCAATACTGCCGAAGACCTGCAAACTGTAAAACTTCCTATGAGAAAATGGAAAGCTCTCATTTGAGAGTTTATATGGAAGAAATTACCAATAACAGCTTTTGAAAAATCACAGTAAACCAAATTGAAGTACAACTGCATTGAATACAAAAGCTAGTTAACAAGTACATCACATAAAATTGTTTAAAATCAGAGCAAATGAATAAGGTAAAACTCAGTGAGCTAAAGAGCATTCTGCCCATCTGTCCTTCCATCCTTTTGAAGGCATCTTTAAGCAACTCAGAACTGAGAATAGAATTATTTCTCCATAACCTATATGCACTGGTTCTTACAGTGAAAACCATAAGCAAAACAAAACCTCAACCTGGATGAAAAGCTGAAGATGTTTTAATCCAAAAATGTTAGCAAGTGAAGCTAGCAAATTCACACTTTTAACTGCAGAAAATCAGAAGTACTTCCAAAACGTCTGTGATCAAAACTTAGTTACTAAAATTCTGTCCACTGTGATTGTTTTGAAATGCATTTCCACTTTTTTTTTAGTCTGTGTATGGTAGGGCCTCAGTTCAGTCAATGGCTTCCATTTCTACATATAGAATATATTCAGACAACAATTTAGATGTCCAGGCTTTACACTGTTAAAATTTCAAAGGTCTTGATTAAAAAGTCAGAGTTGCCTGAGGGAGACTTTTTCATTGGGTTCAATGAGTTTTAGATCATAGCCTAAGTTTTCCAGCTGTCATATATAAATATCCATACATGTGTACATCCATATTTTTTTCTAACTGTATGTAGAAGATATATATCCCTTTCTGTTTCTTGCAAACATCTGTTCAAGTCAGCCCACTTCTTCACCCTGAGAGCTGAGAATCTAACACAAATTGCAGCTGAGGTAGGAAAAGCCTGACTAATGCCTCTTGTTTACTAGCTTTATTAATCTTATGATAAAATGAAATTGTCTGCACCCTTAAAAGGAAACCTGTAAATGTCATGAAATGGAATACTGAAATCTCGTATAGCTTATTCAAAATGCTACTTGTTATTAACTAGAAAATTGTAACCTGAAGGCCTTCGTTTGAAAATGTCAGCATTTATTATTAACATAATTTCTTTAGCTTTACAAGATAGGCTTTTAGGTATTGCTCAGAGCAATGTATGCAAAAGTTAGCTTAGTGAGAGCTATCATTTTAACTGGACATTTGATTTTATTAATGCTGTGTGATAGATTTCACATACATGACAAACTAAGCATGATATAAGGAAGGTTTTGAAGCTTCTTACTGAAGTGAATATAAAAGGTATTCAAAGACAAAAGAAGATGGAATTATCTGGCTTTATTAAAAGCAATAAATTTATGGTGTATTTTACTAACTTAAGGCTGCTCAGCCTTTTCCTTACTCACTTTTTTCCTCTGTGAGTTATTTCCATATGCACTTTTCTTTCCTGATGGCTGAAATGTTGTAAGCATGATTTACACAGGTAGAATGTTCATTTGAAGTTTCTTCCATCCAAAGGTCAACCTGTGTTAACTTGTGTGAGAACAAGAACTGAAATTGGTCCTCTGTTCATTCCAGTTTGAACTTTCTCCTTTACTTGCTACATGTTAACTGCTTCATTACATTCACATGAATATTAAAATTTTCCCTATTACCTAGAGGTTCAAGGAAAGCTTAAGGGAAACACTTAATGGTCTTATTTTGACTATACAATAGTAGTTGCAAACAGCTTTGTCATTTTATTTTGAGATTTTTTTTCTGTTATTCAGGGTTAAAAATAAACCTGTACCACCCCCCACCCACTTCTCAGCCATTCATTATTTTCACAGTGATTACAGAAAGCTCTAAGGAGATAATTGTCAGTACTTTTTTGCTTGTCAGAAAGTATTAGCGAGATTTGAGTATGTATTTACTCTTCTTTCTGTCTCAGTGGGTAATGTTCAAGTACAAATGCCAGATTACATCTTTTTGCACATGCATTTGATTTTCTGTAGTTGAATGTCAATATTAGGCTGCAAACTTTTCTGCTGTTTATAATAAATGTGTCTGTCACTTAAAGCATGTGTGTAGTGTATAGCATTTGGCCAGACATAATGGGCAATACAGGGTGAGGAACAATATGGGGAAAGCAGAACTATAAACTACCTGTATTATCTTTTCTGATGTGAAGAAGAGTAAAGTAGAGGTTTTGCATAATCACTTGTTTCCCATCAGCATAAACACTGTCTGCAAGGAAATGGTGGAAACCTTCAGAAATAGTCATCAGGCCTATTTTTTTCTACAGTAGAAATTCCTGATAGTTCCTGCAAAATAGGTTTCAGGTGTGTGGCCCTTACAGCTCATAAGGGGCCAAAGTAGAAAGCAGTACTTGCTTCAAGACCTTCAACTAAATATGGAAGCAGCTGAGGGAAACTATCTTAGAGTTTCATCTTCTAGCCCCACCTCAAAGGGAGATGTGTATGAGATTAACTCATGCATATGGAATTCACAGCTGGAATTGGGATACACAGTCAATCCTTTCTGGTAGATCCCAATGAGCCAGATCAAGTGATGTCATAGCAGTGCAAGTTGAGTCTACAGAATAAGTACATGTAATGCAAAACTTTGAGGCTAAGAGCTTTGTCATGCCACAACAGCTTTGACCTGTCTTGGCCAACTCAGAACATTATGTTAAATTTGTGTGAAATACAGGACAACCTTTAAACAAATAAATATTCATTAGTTTCTACCCTTCACCAATCTTGTATGGTGAATGCTGAGAGAAAAGCTACTTGCTAGAGCTTAATACTCTGCAGTTGTGGTCTCAGCTCATGATCCATGATTTACATGACTGCTGATAAATAATTATAAGATTGCCAGGGAACTTTTTTATTTCCATATTGTCCATAAAAATTTGCCTCTATAAAACTGTAGATTATCTGAAGGGTAGTATTTACCCTGCCCAGGTAACATACAGTTGAGTTTTGAATATTACTTTTAAGAATTTGGAGACCTTGACCTTTCTATCTTCTCTTCTTTTACAGCTTTCCGTGGCCTATAGTTGGTGTTGGTCTGCAACCACATGTCTATGAGTAAAGCAAGAGTCAAGGTGAGATTTATCTTCCATTGTACCAAGAAATTACATCAACCCACCTGTGGCCAGATGTGTCACTTTTACTTGAGTAGCATCCACATGATTCACAAGAGCATAAGACAGTGATTTACTGAGACAGGTCTAGTAGTCTGTGTTTTCCAGATAAAGTTGACAATATAGTTTTTCCATAAAATACAAGTTGAATATGAGCTCTATTTGTATTTAACAGAATCAATAATGTGTAAAAGAGGAACTTGACAATAATAACATTGTACTTCCTTTGGTAACTTTTTTTTTAATTTTAGGAGGAGGAAGTGAATTCTCACTTCCCCTTCCATTGAATAAGTTATGTTTTTTTATTCAACGTTGCATACGGTTGGTATACGGTTGGTATTATTTTTAGGATATAGTTATAAGTAATATATTAAATACTGTCATATTTCCCTCATATGAGTGTCCGTTTGTCAACAAAAAATTGAACTCTTGCATAATAGTACAGCCATCTGCTGACCACAACAGAGCTTTGTATGAGAATAAGGAAAAGCAAGCTTTGACCCAGCAAGAGAAGTTAAAATCATTCAACAACTTAAGTATTCCAGATAGAATCATATACTTTACTAGTCTTTCATGCTCCTGAGGATGAGGATTCCTATGTACTAGCTATGTCTGTGGCAATTTTAAGTTTCTTGCAGGACGCATTAAGGCAGGATGTGGCTTTGGGGTAAAATTTTTGCAGAAAGTATTTCAAATAATGTAGCTTGCTTTTGAGAAAACTTTTTCTTCTGCCCTAAAAATACAATAAACATGAAAGATCTTTGGCTGATAATGTTCCTCTTTAGTAAGAAGATTATTTTCTCACATAGATTTAACAAATAACTTCAAGTTTTTAATCAGTTTTGTCCAGGACTTCCTTGAAAAGGGGGAGTTTATCGCTGTATTTCAGCAAAGCAGCTGAGGAAGTGCTTGTCCCATACCCATGTTCAGTCCACCATGTTTGGTGTTTATATTCTGTGCTTCTTATTCATGTTGAGGTTTCTGTTTCTACTCCTGTTTACTTCAGTAACACTATTCTCATCTCTTGTATTATCTCTGGACATAATTCAAATTGTTTGTGTACTCTTCATATTTTACTCTTCAGTATTATTTTTGCTCATTTTCAAATGAAAATCCTTTGCAGCGGCATTTAAGTTTATCCCCAGGTGACAGAGACCTTTCTAACTACTGGTAGCTGTTGTAGAGTAGCAAGTATGTGTAGTATATTGTCCCTGAATTTAAAAAAACCTTTTGCAGAGGTTTTTTAGAAGTTTCAGATGTGAAGAATAAAATGTGAAGGCTCTTGTAAATTTTAATAAATGGGCAAAGAAGACATGAGAGCTTATGTGTCTATAATGAAAGAGAAGCAGTGTGGAATGTGGAGAGTCCATGGAGGGACTTGAAAAAGAAGAGCAGTAGCTTGTGTTTGATATAAGTGGGAAGCCAGTGCCAGCTAAGGAATGCAGAGGCTAAGTGATACAATAAAAGCATTGGGCCTAGAAAATAATCTTCAGAGCAAGAAAGAATAAATGAGAAGGGAAAGACCACATCTGGAAACCAAGAATAAGGATATGAAATGAGAGTCCTGCTTCAAGCTTTGATGTATGGAAAGAGAGCACCTATTTTAGAGGTGCCGCAAGAAAATAATCAGCAATCTCTAGACACAGATGACCTGAGAGGGTCTGGGTATACATCTAGCACAAAGATGATGCCCAGTTTACAGAAGGGAAGGAAAGCGTGTGGAAGCAAATATTTTTTTAAATCTTCATTGGCTCAACTTGAACTTGAGTTGACAGCTGAATAAAGAGAAAAGTTGAAAATCATACATTTTAAGTGAACCTGGAACATATAAATGTGCATTCCAAGTAATTTCAGCAACTGGCATGCACTCGTTTTTTTTCAGGGATCAGTACTGTCACATACACAGTATGCATTTGATTTGTTTCCTTGGAAAACTATGTAAAACAAACTTTGCCTTTGGGTGAACTGTTGTAAAGATAATAGGATTTTCAGAGATCAATGCAGCACCTTTAATTTTTTTCTTTGATTCAGTTTTCTTTTCCTTTTCTATGCAGAAAGAATTCCATGCCTTATGATGTAGACACATACAAAAGGAACATCTCATTTATGTGAACATACTCCAGAAAAAAAGTCTTAACATTTACAAATTTGCAAATATGTTCTTGTCTCACGAAGTGAAGATAGTCTTGCTTGACAACACTATATACCACTTTTCCTCTGTAAGGGTCATATGAAATTAAAAGTATAAACCTCTTCAACTAAAAATGAAAATTTCCATAAGTTTAATCTCTCTTATGAGCTTCTTTTCATCTAGTAACTCTGGGTCTCACATTTTCCAATGTATCTGCATCAAAAATTTCTGTAGGGTAAGGAAACCTGCTCTTTCCTTTAAAGGACGAAAGACTGAGAACAAAACAATGGAGAATAACATGAAGGAGCTAAACAAGGGTGCAGAAGACCTAAGCTGGTTTTTCAAATCTGCCCCAGGACATTTGTAGCCAGGTTGCTAACGGCATTTAAAGCTATCTAAAAATGTCAAGAGAGCTAACTTGCCTCGAGTTGTATAAAGTGTTTGGCTTCCATTAGCTATGTGACTGTGCCTAAATGCCTGGAAGTCTGTACCTTAACTGTCTATGAATCACATCCTTATGGGTGAAGAATGGAGAGAGGGCACTTCTGTAGGTCTCAGATGTGTTGTGAACATTCCTGCATTAGACTGTGACCTTCTCCCAATCTCTGGCCAGGTAAGTACCTCCGAGAGCTGGACAGGTGATTTAACTTAACCACAGCACAGAAACTCTAATGCAGCTCCTGAAAACACAAACACAGGATGTAAGTGAAACTAGTGTAGTACATGAGAAGAAAGACACACGTATTTAGCCTGCTCAACAGCCTTTTTCTTTACAGAAACAACATTTTTGCCAGGTTAATATTATTTCTAGAAACAGAGGCCAAAACAAACACTCTTCTTGGACTATCTAATGAAAATCTATCTTGAGTAGAATAAACTCAGCTGGGTCTCGATCAATCAGTGTTTGAAACATTTCCAGTTTGACTGTTAATATGATTTTTTGCCAAAATCTTAGGCTTTAAATTTATTT
Organism: Lepidothrix coronata; assembly: GCF_001604755.1. Classification (NCBI taxonomy): domain Eukaryota; kingdom Metazoa; phylum Chordata; class Aves; order Passeriformes; family Pipridae; genus Lepidothrix; species Lepidothrix coronata. Next base: position 4,870,383 of record NW_016690239.1, on the reverse strand, counting down.
TAGAACTACATTGTTGAGGAAAAGTCTTTGTAATTGATCCTAGCCTATTTTTAGGATTACCAAAATAGAGTCTTGATGGTGGGCAAATAGCCACAGTGAAAAAAGATCCCTAAACATCTCACAGCTTGGAGCAAAGATCAATGTAAACTGTTTACAAAGGGTATTTGAGAGACCACCAGACACTGGAGCATTATTGAGAAGAACTTTGTTAGTTACTGTGCAGATTTCTGCACTAGGAACCAAGAAAGTTAATTTGCTTTGGTCTTATACAGAAAGAGTGTGGTTCCTTTCTCAAGGAGAAAACTTTATCCTTATTAGATTCAGTTATATAGAAAGGCACAAAGAGAAGCTAATATGGGATATTTGTTGCAAGAAGTTTTATAATAGCTTGGAAAACACAGAGAGCACCTGATTTACATCTCTAGTAAAGCTCTTTCACGTGAGGTAAATGAGGATCAAGTCTAGAGTATTTAGTAGATTAAACAGTCTTAATTTAGTCATTTTCCCAAGAATAACTCCCCTTTTCTTAAAATTCTAAGCTTGCAAATGGAAATGCACAGGTCGAAATTGGCAGTTGCTATGATGCTGCCTATCTTTGCAGAAGCCATTCACAGATGTGCCATTTTCTTGGGTATTTCTGAAAAACCTTTTCCTCTATATGAAAAACCTTAGTTGCTCTTGGATGAATGAAGATGAAGATAAGGAACTGGAAACCTATAAATGCTCCATGGTACCACTACTGTGCTGCTTCTCCCCTTGTTAATCTGGAAAACTAGAAATTATCATGAAATAAAAGAAAGGAAAAAACCAGCCTTAGCAATTATTACAACTGAAGGTTTCTTCCAGTTTTTGTTCTGAAGGCAAAAGGCACTAAGATACATTTCCATCTTTCTTGTAGCTCTGCAGCCTTGTTTTTTCTGAAATTACACTGCTGTAACTTGTGTACATAAAGATTATCTAGCTGTCTTACTTGTTCTCTTTGGCAGCTTCAAGACTGAATGGTAATATTTTTCAACATTAGTTAACTATAGACGACACTGAAGATTTTGTCATTTTGAATTCCAGATTCAAGTCCTCATTTTTAACAGTCATGTTCATCTAAAACAAAAGTAGAAACATTATGAGATTCCGACCTGATGTGTCTCTGGTCTGGAATGCCCACTGGAAGATTTCATGGATATACTTACCTTGGATAGTTTTCATTTCTTCACTGTTGGCCAGTGCTTGACATAGTAATTGTTTCTAACTGTTAGACACAAATTTATAAGAAGGAACATTGCCAAAATGTTTTCAAAATGTTAGGTATATAATTTCAAACACAGTTGGGATTTCTTTTGGTTGGTTTGTTTGTCTGTTTTAAGTTTCAAGAAGACTAATTTTGTTAGAATCCATCAACTAAAGCAAAAAATAAACTGGACCATCTAGTTCTACTTCCATATTGACAAGTCCTGGTTCGGAAGTTTTGGAAGTGAATGTTAGATCTCTTAGTCTATTCTTTTTTATAACATAATTCAAAAGCCTCTACATATACAGTCTGTACTAAGCCAAATATTTTTTGTTTTAGAGAAACATTGTTTTCTGATTTGAAGAATTTCAAAGATAATGAGTCTAGTCTTGCACCCAGACAGCTCCAGATTTTCTAGGGTTTGGGTTTTTTTCTGCTTTGGTTTCCTGCATGAAATCCTGACACCATTTTTAGCTGCAGGCACTTTACCATTGACTCTAGTGAATCCAGGACCTTTTCCTCATTTTTCACTCATATTAGCTTTTAAAAATATTTTCTTTAACCACCATCTCTTTTCCCTATAGGGTTCTTTGATGTTCTGAGAGTAGTTGATACATTTTAGTCCAACATATACTATACTTACATCATTTACTTTTGCAGGGGCCATGGAGTTTTGATAGGTAGTAACCTGCCAGTGATTTATTTTATACCAAATATTTAACACGTAAGTATATACAAACTCAAAGCTTTTATTAAGGCTGTAAAATAAAACTTTCATGACTCAGGAAATGCCAGAATTAAGGCTGCTGATGTAAATTCATTTCAGCCACATTCTCTGCATGCAGTATATGGCTTTTTATATGGCGTCTATGCTTTTTTCTGTTTAGCACTGCCAGAGGCTAACACCTCTCTGAGTATGTATTAATCCAAAAAGTTAAAAGCTGGCAGAAGTATAAAAAAGCTCAAATCATATTTTATAATGGGAAAATCTGAGACAGTTTTACTAGTAAATGATAGTTTCTGCTACTCCTGTAATGAAAAAGAGAGACAACAGGTTAGATTTGAGGCTGTCCTCTGGCCATTAGAAACAATATAATGAAGGAAATACAGCAGTTAGATATCTCTTGTACTAGAAGACATTTATTTAAAACACATTATATGTCCAACAGGGGACCCTGCTCCACAGCTCTTGGTAACCTGAAAGTACATATGTGTGATGTACCTCAAGCACACCTTCTTCTCTTAGTAGAAGACCTGTATGAAGGCTTCTGAATGTGAAAGGGTCTTCCAAAACTTAGCTTTGGAGCTGCTCAAGAGAAATCTTCCCTCATCATTTTTGCATGCTGTTCCCACTACCATGATATAAGGACCCTGAGGAACAAGACAAGCTCCTTGTTAAGGTCATTTGATCAGGAGAATTTCTGGGCAACCTGGTGATCTGTATTTAACTATAAGCCTACAAAATAGCATGCAAAAATGTCTGTCCAAGAGATTCTCTCTATCCAAGTATGAATACATTAACAAGGATTCTGTGCTGCGCTTCTAATGCTTATGTGGCATTACTGCAGGAGTGCAGTCAGCAATTAGGAGAACAGAAGGTGACTCAAAAGATTATTACTTCAGGAGGCTGAGACTTGTAGCACTGAACTAATGCTGACCAGCTAGTGTAGCCAAGACTGAGATATTTTTATCATTGTGTCATCCAGCTATGAATGCATCTCTTGGAAACGCCATTCTGCTGGCATGCTTTCTGTCAAAAGTTGCTGGTTCATTGAGAGTGAAATATTTCATGAAAGCTTATCTCAGTGAGCCTCATAATGGAATACAGATAACTTCTGATAGTTCACTGCAAGGCAGGTCAGCTGCCAGTTTTCCATTCAGTCAGATCTACTCCTGTGTGATGGCCTCTTCCTTGTCTCAGGGATCCAGGTACACAAGGACCTCCTGGTACTCAGGGCTCCACTGCTCTTGGAAGAAATCATTGCCTTTTGGAAATGCTGTGGATCTTTGTTTCTCAAACAACGTTGTTAGTGGAATGTCTATTTCCTAGGAAATGCTTTAGCAGTTTTCATTCTAAATTGGGACAAATTAAGATTTCAAGCCGGTAAGATTTCTCAGAAAATGCAAACTCTGAGCCCTGACCAATTCTAAGTATTCGTAGTATGCTCCAGCTGTAAAATCCTAGATTATGTGAAGTCTGAGAGCCTGAAGGCTTATCCGCAGGGCAGATACAGCTCACTTGGAGGAAGCAGTTGCAACATAGAGCATGTCTGCAGAGCTGTGTGCAGCCCTGCAGAGCACATTAGCACACTGGTATGAGGCAGCAGACTCTTTTGCAGAGAAACTACACTAGGTTGCAGAAACAGTTTGAAGCTGTGGTATATGCGTTCTCCTCAGCTATAGTACAGTTAAGAACTACATTGTGAAAAGTATCTAGTTTTTGCTCAGCAACTGGAAAAAAATATTTGTATTTCCTGTCTTTGTACTATTTTTACCATAGAAGTATAACTCACAAAAACTAAATTTGTACTACCACCCTAATTTGACCTGCTTTTTTTAACAATTTACACAAAAGTTATTTCAGGTAATTCCTTAAAATTGTTTGAATAATCAGGCCATTCCCAAACTTACTTAGAAAAGGAGATTCCTCTTTTGTTTCTAGTTACACTGCAGAATTGTTGCTATTGCTTCTGTGCAGGTGAGGACTGGCAGTATGGGTCATCTGAGATCTGTGGCACTAATCTTCTTACAGAGAATAACTCTTGTTTCTTCCAAGTCTCAGTACCCATATGACAAGGTAACAACTTCTTGTGTGTAACTTAACAACAGTAAAGTATATCCTTTGAACTACACTGTTTCCCTTTTTCATTGTTTTCATGAAAACTTAGGATCTCTGGGTGGGCTATTGTTTTATTATTGTCATTATTCAATGGGGTTTCCACATCTTCCTCTTTTGGACAGGTGTGAGTTAACAATTCTTTTCCCATGCCAGTTAGGTGGTAAACTGTTAACCTGTAAAGGGCTGACAGTCTAGGCATCTAAGGGAGGCTGACTATCTTGTGAGATTTGATCCTAGTTCTTTATGGAGGACATAGCAGAGAGAAGTACTACTTCAGTGACACAGCTCTCTCCTCTGTTTATCTAGTTCTTCAGTCCTCTAAGGTATGGTTACAGGCAAATTAGTCATCACAGATATCATTGCATGCCATTTTGCATGACACAAAATCATTCAAAGAAAGAAGGAATAAAAATTTGAGGTCTGTCCATCCTGCGTCAGCAACTGTTGGTAATGGATGTTTTAGGTAAGATTTGTTAATCCCTTGCCATGTACTATTGTCAGTTCATCTATACTTTGATTAGGGATCCTTTTACAATGTATAGAATTAATTTATTGAAAGCCAGTCGAGAAATAAAGGCTGAAGGTTAGTGCACATAAAAAAGAATTTCTAAACAGGAAACTTAGCAGTTTTGAAAATACTGAAAACATATTGAGATTTAAATTTGGTAATGTTTTGAAAAGCAATGAAGGATACAAGGGATTGAGCAAAATTAGAGTGTTTCAAATGCTGTATGATAGTGAGTTTAGATACATTCTAGCAGGATTTGTTTCTCCTTAGTTTCTTTTTCTTTCTTTCCCAGCTAATGATCATGCAAAAGTTCCAATAGCTTTAATGGAAAAACTCAAAACAACTCCCATGGTTTTCACCTGGTTCATAATTATTTATTTAACCATCAATCTACTTTGGAAACCATCATTCACTAAAAATGACGGTAATATTTGGAATTTTAGCCTGAAAAAGCAAGTCTTGTAAAAAATAAATAATTGAAACCAACTGGACAAAAATATTTATTTTGTTCTGGTTTGGGTTTTGGTTAAAGAAAAATGTGTATCTTGAAAGGTGTGCACTGTGAGCAGTGCTACGGGATGTAACAGTAATTCAGATTGCTAAATTAAGCATGTCTGCAAAGCCTGCAGGATCAAATAATTGTTATACATTGCTATTGTAGAAGATTGTGAAAGGTGGGGAAATAGGTTAAACTAGAAATTTAAGAAAAATAAATCATATTGAGCAATAGTGTATATATGACTGCTTTGGTTGGTTTTTGTTATCCATATTGCAAAATATCATCCAACTCCAAATATTATTCAAAAATGTCTAATGCAGGTTTGTCCAGACTTCCGAAACCTACTGGCTCATGCAGAGAGCACACAAGAGAGATATTTTACTTCATCCAGCTGCCTCAACTGGTTAGAAACAAGGAAATAAGCAGGAAAAAATGCGCCGCTGAGGTTTGGTCAAATGGCCTTTAAGGATGCGGTGCGTCCTCCCTGGGTCTCCCCTCCGCGGCCGGTGCCGCCTCGAGAGACCACAAACCACCGGCCACGGGGAGCAAAACCGGAGAGGAAAGGCGGGGAGAGGGAAGTGAGAGGAGAGGGGGACGGGATGGGACAGGACAGTAGGAGGACGGGGCCCTGCCGCCCTCTGCTGGCGGCCGCCCTGCCCCGGCAGGGCCAAGGGCCCCTCAGCCCCCGAAGGACTCCCGCGGGCCTCGAGGAGATGCTGAGTCTCACTTGGCCTCGGTGGGATGGATTTCGAGACAGGCAAAGCCCACCTCCCGCTGCACGGGGAGCACTAGCGCTGCTACCTCTACTTGAAGATGGGGCTAAGCAAGTCGATTTGGGGCTCTCTCTGGGTTTGTGTGCTGGCTCAGAACAGCAGGGCAGTTTTGCAGCTATTGTTCCAGTCTTTATCACCTATCGCATTCAGTTGTGGCACTGGCAGAGAGGGTCCCTTCTGGAGGAATCCAACAGGATAAGCTGTTTTCTGGATAGACACCAAGCAGGCACCAGCACCTGACAGGGGAGGTAGGTGTACAGACCAGTTCTGTATGAATTTTAATAACTGAGAGGTCTGAAGAACCCTCCCCAAAATACACATAGCATAGATGTAGGAGCCTCCTTACTTCTTTGATCTCAGCCGCTCCTGTTGTGCTAGAGAACACAGCCAATCTGAAAAATGCCATGAAGAGGAAAAAGAAAAGTGTTACACCAAACCATCTTGCAAACACAAGAAGTAGGGACTCCCCCTGCTTACAAAATGTCTGTGCAGGGAAGGAAAGCAAGAGTACAACAGGTACCGCTTCATGTGTATTGACATACAAGCCACTGACTTCAGTCTGGATCTTCAGCAGGTTTGCTGGGTCACTCTGTGGTACCTACAAATAGTGTCATATAGCTGATATGCCATATACTAGATATCAGCAGAGCATTCGTTTTTATAGATATACTATACATCAGCAGAACATTCATTTAATTGATGCACAGTTTCTCAGTCATAAGGGACAGCATCCACATATTTATGTTACCTGTCAAACTGATAGCAGCATTTCTCACTGCTGCATTCTGTACTATAGACATTTCCAAAATCAAATATGTGAATCTGTACTCTTGTTTACACTATCACTGCTATGATATTTGCCTAAACAAAGGCTTTTTTTTTCCTGCAAAAACATTGATTGATCCAGGTTTGAAGGTAAATTCTGTTCTTATTTTTCCCATCAACTCAAATTCAGTAAACTTGCTTTTGATTTGTGTGGTGTCTGAGAACATCATGTCTCATGTAATTTCATTAATTATTAGCCTGCAGGTGTAGCTGTTCTGGGAAGCATCCCTGACTCTATAGCTTTTTTTATGTCATTTCTGAAGATAATCCAAAGATGAGTTTGCATCTTAAGTAGCTTTATATGCACTGGCATGGATCCCCAAAATAATACAGCTGTGGTAGCATTGTATTGGCTGCAAAACCTATCAAGAAACTTGAGAAAATACAGAATTATTAATCCAGCAGCAAAAAAATTAGCTCATGAAGAACTCCATACTACCACAGCTGGGCTGTGGATTCCCTGCAGGGACAGATCCTGGAGGTTTATCTCCATTTATGCCTTTTTGTAGAGATATTGAAAACTATAGGGAAACCTAGGATCTCTCAGGAGTAGTTGACCCTGGAGTTCTACTTTAGTTGAAGGTCAGGGCAGACAATCTAGGAACTGTTGGGCATTTCATGTAGGATTTGGTCTGGCAGAACTTACAGGTACTCCTGTCCCAGGCAGGAAAGAGCTCTACAACCTGGCAGGTCACCAGCCCTGCAGAATTCAGCAGAGGGTACAACCCCTGTGCGTCTGGAGCCGCTGCTGCTGCTTCACAGCATTTTAGTTTCAATAAGCTGGTATTTTCAAAAGAAGTAATGCTTAGGCAAAAAACAGCAAGCCAGTTGCAAGTGATGTATTTGGTATGCTTTTTCAGTAGCAAGGGAAACAGTAAATGAACCAATTAAAAACAAAACAAACCAGACAAACAAATGAACAAACAAAACCCCCCAAACCCAACCAACAAAACAATGCACTGTTTATCCTTTCTGTATAAGTGATAGCAAAGAGACTGTGTGAAAGCATTGCAAAGATGCTCTGAGGGAGTTTTACATGTGTGTGAACCCGTGGATAAAAGGAAGCTGAAGCTAATGAATCAATAAATAGTATTTTCTGTAATTGTTCTTTTATCCACTGCCTACAGCCATTGTATCGGTGCTGGCCAACTTCCCAAGGGCAAAATGCGGCATCGCAGTGTTGAAGTGGACACCTACTTGGTGTCGCTTTCCCCCAGTACCGTATGGAAGAGATTAGATAAGCGAGGTGGCTTCTGCTGCGGGGAGTTATTCACGCCTCGGAACTCTCGAAAGGTATGCTGATTCTCACACCTCGGTGTGAGCGCTGCCAGAAAGGGTCTGGTAAAGCTGCTTTATCAGAAAGCAATACACCCTGCCACAGCCGCATGGCTGACCGCTCCAAAATCGGTCCTTCGCTTAGGTTCTGCTGCGGCCGTCGGTAGCCTCAGAGAAGACGGCAGCTGCGATCATGGTTGGCTTGGGTGTAAGTTCCTGACGATCGAAGTGGGAACTAAGAAATCCAAACTACCCATAACTTTTTCAACCGCCTGAAATTTTATTTACTGAAAACCGCGTCGCGCGTGTACTTTACTCCTGTCGGTTTGGGGTTTTTGGTTGGTTGGCCGGTTTTGGATTTTTCAGGTGCAATAAAAACACTCAGAATGAAAGGTAACCCTTTAAGACGTGTACATATCCCTGTCCGGACGCCTTAGGATGGCACTGCCAAGAAAAGCCGTAGGGAGGCTGGAGCCGTCGGGAGCCGCGGGGCAGCCTCCGCCTCCGTCCCACCGCCGTCCCCGGCAGCCGGCAGGGGCTGGAGGAGCGAAGGAGTTAAAGGGAGGTGCTTTGGAAATCTGATGCTAACGAAGCCCCAGGAATGTTGCACATTTCCATTCCCCTCCAGCTTTCGGAGGAGGTCAGTCCCAGCTGCGGGCGCACGCTCTGAGGAGCCCACCCCCGAGGCCGCACTTGCTCCGGGAGCGGCCCCGCACCTTCCCGCAGGTTACGCCGGGACACCCCGGGGAGGGACGGGACGGGACGGAGATCGGTAGTTGTGAAAAGTTTTTCCTGGATTTGGGATGCTGTGCCGGTACCTGCAGAACGAGGGGGGAGAGGGATAGGGGGTCCCCGGCTCTGTGAGCCCCGGGCTAGGGCGGAGGGAGCAGCGGGCTCGGGCAGCCCCCGCAGAGAGGGGCAGCTGCCCTGACCCGCAGCGGCCTCTCTTCTCTTTCAGGCGCGGCTGGAGATGCCGGGGAGACGGCTGTGGTGGGCGCGCTGCTGGCTCGGCGTCTGCCTGTCGCTGCTGGGCGCGGGGGGCGGCACGGCCGAGCCCTGTCGCGGACCGTCCTGCGAGGGCGGCGAGGCACCGCCGCCGCCGTGCCGCGGACCTCGCTGCGGAGGACGGGCCGCCCGCCCGCCGCGCTCCTTCCTGCACACCGCCGCGCCGCTGCGGCCGCCGCACGGCAAGGCACCGCCCGCCGCCCCGCCGCCAGCCTGCCCCGGCGGGGACTGCGCCGCCAACGCCACCCGCCGCGACTGCCCGGGCCTGGAGTGCCGCCTGCTGCCACCCCGCCTGCGCCCGCGGCCCCGCGGCCCGGGCTGCGCCGCCCCCGCCGAGGACTGCCCCGAGCCCGCCCTGCTGCGCGCCGCCGACAGAGCCGCACAGTTCGCGGGGGACGACTTTGCCCACGCCGCCCCCGAGCGGGGCGGCGGCGCCCTGGGGGTGCAACTCACCTGCGACATCAAGCCAGGTGCGGGGCGGTGTGAGGGGGCCTGGGGGCGGGAGGACACAGCCCCCACACCACACCAACACCCCCTTCTTTTGGGACGGAGGGTTCCTGCAGCCCGCGGCGGCTCAGCGTGGTCGCCGAGAGCCGCGATCTTGGATGCTGGGTCTCCTCGATCCGGGCAGGTGTCTGCTGAGCCGCGGGGCTACAGCACCTCTGGGAGCCCGGACACAGGGGTGCCTGAGCGACTGCAGCAAACCTCCTTGTTTTTGGAGAGTTAGGAGGCAAATCTGGCACTGGTCTTCACAACGTGTGAGGGAATTGCTGCCCTGGCTCCCCTCTCCGCTCCCCTTCATCTCCCTTCCATGAACAGGTGCATGTAGACTTAGAGCTGATGGCAAAACTTTTTTTTAGTGGTGTTTTTAAACGTGTAAGACCTAACTGTCTCTCTCTTCACAGTCTGGTATTCCTGGGTTTTTTAGTTTATAGCAATATAATATTGTGAAAGCATTCAGTGGGGGGGGTGTACGTTCCAAACCCAGGGTGAACGGACTGTTGCCATTGCTAAGAAACTTGCTGCTGCCAAACTGTCTCGCTGCAATAGCCAGGGGTTAAAAAATACAGAGCCTCTCTTACAGCGCATCATTCAGAACACTTACCTGTCTGTTGATGAGCACAGTTTTGGTGAATTTGGTATCCTTGTAGGAAGCCAAGTATGTCAGTGGTTATATTCATAGATCAGTGGAAGATGTATCTAATTGCCTGAGATATTTGGATTTACCCACAAGAAGAGCACCAGCAGGTGTTACATAACCTCAAAGCAGTTCGGGTTCTGGTGCAATGTTGTGTCTGAAAGGTATAAAATATATGAGGAAGAGTGATTTATTTCCCATTGATGTTAAAAGCTAATGGAAAGCATGGAGAAGGTCATTTACGCCTTGTCACATCCGTGTGGCAAATCTGAGGGCTGAGGCTGCTTCCGACACCAGAACATATGCCAAGCCTCTACAAGTTACCAAGGTCTGCTTAGTGAAGGGGCATGTCCTCCAAAGGAAACTCCTGTGCTTGCTGATTCCAGTCCCAAGGCTGACATTTAAGCCCCCCCATGCCTAGTGCAGGGACACTAGGACACCTTCATTTTGCCTGATATTATTCTCTGATGTCTTACAGAACCTCTGTATGCTCTGTGACCAAAGGCGGACAAAACCCAGAAAAGTCAGTATGGTTAGCCTCTGTTTTCTCTGCTTCTGTGCATACTCTTTGTACTATCATCATAAATGCCATGCCTCCATTTTGCAGATGGACCCAGGATCCAGGATATTTGCATTTCTTTGTCCATACCAGAATCCTTTTCTATATAATACAAGCCTTGGCAAATAATAAGGGGATTCTGAATAGACAGAAAAGAGTAATACTTTTGGATGGTGCTGAAAGCAGACATGCTGTATCTCCATGAAAGTCTTACAAAGAACACCCAGCTCAGCGTGACCTTTTTCTCCAAACATCCTCTTATTCTTTGACTGTCTTTAGAAGACTTGGATCAGTCTGTGCTTCCCAGTCTCCAGTACCACCAGCACTTCCAGCTAACATGGTGAGTTGCAAGCACCTCTCATCCCCTAGGTCTTAGGGTTAGATCATCTGTCCCTTCTGATGTGGATCAGAGGATATTAAAGCTGAAGGGCCAGAGTGTGAAGATGTTCGGGATTTTGGAGACTTGGCACAGAGTTCACTATACTCTTTCCATTTTATATTTTTTGTAGGCCTGTTGCTGAGTGAAGTCTTGGAGGAACAAAAGTGTGCTTAGAAGTTTCCCTTAACAAAAGTCCTTGAATGCTTCAAGAATGGATTATGGCCAGTGGCAGTCATAGATTTTTGCATTCATCTTCCTTTGGCAGAGAGAAGCATCCTAGATACTGGAGAGAAAGCAGTGTACAGCCCTGCCCACTGAACCACGTAATCCCATGGAGGGCACTGTTGGCATGGAAGCACACAGTGAGCAAACCTGTGGTAACACACGAGCTTCTATGTGTGAGTTTTCAGATGAGGACAGCTGCACCCTCACAAGTTCTCCACTCTCACTGTTGTTACCTTGTGCTGCCACCTGCTGCAGTTGGTGTGGATGAGTCTTGCTGTACTTCTGTCCAGACTGGACAAAGGATGTAGAGGCTTGTTTTGCCCATTCCAAAGACTGGACCGAGACCTTCTCAAGGCAGCTTTCTCTCCCAGAAGTGGAAGAACAGCATACTGGATTCATCAACATCTAGCAGAAATTCCATGTATTTGGCAACAGGAACAAAAAAATAAGCCATGTTGACAGTCTTTGGTTTCCTTCAAGTCAGTGTACAGGCAAACATCCAGTATTCTGCTCTGCTAGCAACCTCTAACATTCTCTGCATTTGCCTGGGATCTTATTTTGAACACGTGTCACTGGGTTTCCTGCAGCAGTGTAGAGAATTCCTTGTTCAATCCCCATTTGCAGCTGGAATCATAGGTCTTGGAAATGAGCATGGTTTGTATAGCAATTCCAGCTACTTCTACTAAAACAAAAAGAAAAAAAAAGGTGATAATCAGATCTTTAATTAGGGGCAATGCATTTACAGTTGTCTGGGGAGAGCTGTGACCCAAACAGCATGTAATGTTCATGACAAGGGGGAATGGCTCCCAACTGAAACAGAGTAGGGTTAAATAAGATGTAAGGAAGAAATTCTTTACTGTGAGAGTGGTGAGGCACTGAACAGGTTGTCCAGAGAAGTTGCGGATGCCCCATTCCTAGCAGTGTTCAAGGCCAGGTTGGATGGGGCTCTGAGCAACCTGGTCTAGTGAAAGGTGTCCCTGGCCATGGCTGGGTGGTTGGAATAAGATGAACTGTGAGTTCCTTTCCATCCCAAACCATTCTATGATTCAATGATTCAGGAAGAGACAGGTTAGTGACTCTTGCTGTCTTTCTCTGGTTTTAGGGGAACATTTCGGTCAAGTTACTATTTCAGCACATGACTAAGACCAGCTGAAAAGGGTGTTTCTTTGCCACTGACCTCTCCTCAGACATGAGGAGAGCTGGAATATGCTGCCTAGGTGACTCTAAGGCCATTTTTCAACCTGCGTTAGTTCACCATCCACAGCTGGAGACCTGGAGGCCCACCCCAGCCTATGACTGCCAGCTGTGTGACAGTTCATGAGTAGATTTGCACTGATTCTTTAGTAGTTAAAATATCCTTGCTCTAGTTAACCTGCTGCAGAAAACTGTTTTGGTGAACTGAATGGTCTGTTGTTCAACCTGTTACATAGCCCCACTCATACGAGGTGTAGTCTACTCGAATGCTTGCTGAAGACCTCCAAGATACAGGCCAGTATCAGGGCTCAAACTGATTCCCAGCGTGGTGTCTGTGTTTGCAGGCTCATCTGCAGGAGGCAGGTGACTGTTACCCTCCACCAGCTGCCTGACAGAGCCAGCACAGCCCATCTGTGGGGGTCACACAGACATCATCATCATCTTTTCAGCCAGTATCACCAGCACCACAGCTACTATCTGGAGCACTCCTGCCAACTGCAGCTGAACTACCGCTTCCCTTGGCCAAGTGAAGATGCTGGAGTGCAGACTCATACTCCCATTTCAAATCAGATGAGCCCATTCCTCTGCAAGATTGTCCCTGCTTTTTCTCAACAGCACCGTGAGTACACTTTACTTCAGATGAAAGACTGGCATCCCGAAAGAAGGAATGCGTGGGAACTGTTTTTTGTTGTCTTACTGTTTTGTATTCCTCCTCACTCAATAATTGTCATTAAATCCTTCGTTTTTTCCTATCAGACCCATCTTTCTGTTGTTTTCTTTTGTGCAGACTTCTCTGCAGGTGCAAACCCCTACATTTGGGCAAAATAATGTGCAGCCATGATATCTCATACCTGCCAAACATGGCTGAACAAGGTTGTAGGTTCTCATGCTGTTGCTGTCTGTGCACTGAGCAGTGCCTGCCCACTGCTCTCATCTCCTGTGGTTTCCAGGAGTGACTGTCAAGGTCAGATGTCTCTGCTCTTGAGTGCCAACCAAAATCTCACCTTCCCTTTCTCACAGTACTTTTAGCCTCTACCCCTTGTGCAGTGGCAGATTGTGTCTGAGGGCTACCGTGTCCATAGAACACACCCTCAGGATGTTCTGTCCTTTCCAGACATACTAGGGAAATGTAGCAGAGGTTCATATGTGATATTGTGTTTGCAGCATGGATTCATCTTGAAAGCATGGAGCAAATGTCTGCAAAACAGGCCTTGCCATGGCTGTGTGGTGTGTGTGCAAGGAAAATAATACTGTATCTGTGGTCTTGGGAACATCTGCGTGTTGCTAGTGGGTATATCTGTTTGATGGTTTTTGGGGAAATGTGGAAAGATGGGATTACTGGAATCTGCTATCACTTGCAGTGGAATTCTTCTCATAATTTTAGACATCTGCGATAGGGACAGCCCCATCTGACATGTTCAGCATGTCTTAACTTTATATACTTAATAAGGAAAAATAGGGCACTCAGTGTCTGAGTTATTTTAGATTTCTACTTCAGAATTATTTTGGCAAACAAGATAAGCCTTCTGCTTAATTAACGTAGTTTATTTTCAGTAAAACCTTCCCTTTTGTGCAAGCTTTATTGTGCTCTCTGTTGGTCTGGCATTGTGAACTGCCAGTAGCACCGACTGTATTGTGCAGTGAAGGGCCTCTTGTACTGGTGAGTATAAGTTTAGTCATAATACTGCAAAATGGATAAAAATGAGAGAAAAAAGCCAGTCACAAAGCATTTTTTAGGCCTCATGTTCTCTCCAGCTGAGCTTTAGACAGCCAGAAGGGGTAAAGCTAAATTGACTGACTGGAATGTGTCCATTGTTACAAAGTTGTGGAAGGCCATTTAGGGCAGAGATAATAGAAAGCTGGTCCATCAAGTGAGTAAGCTTCGCTGCAGTCAGTACTTAAAATTATAGCTTTCCTTAATGCCACTAAGTCAGACAGTTACTGGCTGAAGATGACACTCCTTAAGTATGTGCTTAAAAATAAAGCTCTACTTTATGTTTCTTACTGAATCAACGCTTTAGTTAACCTTTAGTTGCTTTAATAGCTTTGCTTGTGTGTGTGAGAAAAGCCCAGACTGCCAAAATGAGAAGAGCCCAATAACCCTGCCTCTCTTCTCCCTGTGGATAAATTTGTGATGGCTTAATCATTCAAAATTCTATTGTTACTGATCCCACTGAGCCACTGAGAACTGGAGGAAAAGTGGTCTTGGAAAAAGTGGTTTGGTAATATATCCTTGAGTACAGGATTCACTCTCTCTTGCAGTTTCCCAGAGGCATGTCCCTGGGCTGACATTTAAGTGGTCCAGCTGGACTTTTCCTTATCTCTGTTTTCCTTTTTCATTGAGAAAGAGGGTCAAAAAGCCTAGAAATGGTGAGTTTATGTTGTTACTTTCACTACTATTTGTTCCTTACAAACCTGGACTTGTTAAAATTTCAAGTTTAAAGATGGTATCTTTCTGAAGTTATTGATAGAGGCAGTCATGTACGCAGCTTATTTGACAGTGAATGAGATGGCTGTTAGAGCTATGGAACAGTCTCCTAGAGGAGTGCATTTAGATTTTAGGTCTTCTAAAATTTTCTTTTAAAAGAATATGATGCTCATTATTTTCTATGTTTATATTATATTTAGCAATAACTGTATTTCAGGAATAGCATGGAGCCCTGTTCTTGCGTGTGATTCCAGCATGTAAGAAATATTAATGCAGGACAAGAGGATGAAGTCCCTCTTAGAAAAATTACAGGGAGATCTATGAAGAAACATGTAACAGCAGTCAGCATTTTAGTTAAAGCCTCAATATGCCAGCTTTCATCAGCTATTTTAATAGGTACATATGTTTTATTTGTCTAGGTAAGGGACATCTTTTTCCTTGAAGACTTCTGTCTGCTTTGAAGAGACTTAGCTTTTACTGATACATGGTATAGTCCTTTTGCAGTGTGTTGTCACTTGTACAGCCAAAATATTTGGCAAAGACCTCTGCTCTTCTGCCTGTATTCTTAGTTGCAGGCCAGATTTCTGAGTGCAAAAGTTTTGTCAATAGGCATTTGTTAATGTCCTTCCAGCCTCAGGCACAGAAGGAACCCATGTAGGTTGATGAGAAGTCTTGATAGGCAGTCACAATGTCCTTGTAACTGTCCTGCTGCTCACTATCTGTCAAACCTGTAGGCTGATTTCAGACAAATTTAACAACAGTAGAGGGATTAAAAGTAGGCAAGGTTGTATAAACTTTGTAAGAGGTGATTAAAGAGAGAGTGGAATATGAGCATTTGAAAGTTTGCCTCTAGCTGTTAATCCTTTTAGTCAAAAGGACAAAAGTGACTTGGTTGTTGCTCCATATTCTGAAGAAGAAAGGTAGCAAAGGTAGTGCTACTTATCTAGCTACTTATTTAGCTACTTACTCTGGTCAAATGGAAGACACAAATTCACAGAGAATCAGATGACAGTGGTTCTGCTTTTCACAGAACTACTTGTTCATTTTAGACAGAAAGAGATAGGGGGGTATAATTTACCAGATATTTTAAAATTTCCAACTTGGATGGGAAATGTGGCCTTTATGGATCCTGGTCTTTGCTTTCTCAAATCCAGTACTCTGCAAACTACCTTAATGTTTAAGTTCATACTGAGAAGTAGAAATTGTGTGCCTTATGCTGTGAATAAAAACAACAAAACAGCAAAATAATTTAGGAACTGTAAACAGGAACTGGTTATGGTCTTTTTTCATTGTCTCATCCTTGATATTCTGCACTTATAAGAAGAAAAATCAGTGCTGCCTAAGAACAGATGAATGAGTATATGGATTCAGAATGGTCTCTCAGGTGGTGTCGAGCAGCAGATACTGTGGAATGCATGGCATGATATTTTCCTCGATCATTTTCCCAGCTCCAACAGTTTGTTGTTTAGATTTCCTGAATCTAAAAGTGTATCTTTTAGCCCCAGATTGCTTTTATCTTATGTAGTGGGCCAGCAGCTTTCTGGAACTCATTGAAGTTTTAGCATGTATGGAAGATACTGCCTTCATTTAATGTCCCTTAATTCTTGTTTTGGAAAAAAAAGTGAAGAGTCTTTCCATATCCACTTGCTTGCTTACACACTACCTGTAATAAAGCACAGTTGTTTGGTTTCTTTTTATTTTAGCTTATCTTGGAAAGTCTTACCTACTTTTTCATATTGTAGCAATATCATACGTTAGATTTTCCTTGCTGCCCTTTTTGTGAATGTTTTGAGTTCTTTTTTACTCCTTTTTGAGTTGGGGAACAGGACTGCATGGTGTATTAAAGATGCTCTATTGATTAATGTAATGTCGTAATGATATATTCTGTTATGTATTCTTCTTCTAATAAATCCTAGCATTTTATTTGCCTTTCTGACCTCTGTTGGGCACTGAACTGCTGATTACCTGGCTCTGTAGCCCAACATCTATATCTGGATATGTTACTTCAAGATTGTTTCCAAGGGGTAATAATAATCTATGAGTACAACATTTGATATAAAAAATGTAGAATTTCTTTTTCAGTGGGCACCTCATTCCACCTTTATCTCCTTCATGTTTCTTTTTTGCCATTTTATTGTGGCTGCTCAGTATTGTAGACTGCTTTTGCAGCTTTTTGCAATTGACCCTTACTTTTACTACCCTTAATGGCTTAGTATTTGCAGCAAGTTTTATCACCACATTTTATGACCTCTACAGTGAAAATTGGCCATTTACTCTTTACTGTATTTGAACATGTACATAGGAATGGTGATGGCTAATTTATTCCCTGAAGCAGGGGCAAATGTTGTTGCTTATGAAATGGAAGACCTTGTGGTGGTCTTTGTAGCCATGAAGTGGCTACAAAGATAGTAAAGGAAATGGCCTTGTAATCATGACTTGAATTTAGTGCAACTTTTCATTAATGTACTAAAACTGGAATGCTTTTGAAGAGATAATACAGCAAGCTTGGACAATAATCAATCATTTTTATTTCAGGAGAAAATGAAGTTCCATCTGAAGATGCCCTAATACTACAACTGCACCTTGCAAAAGGGCATGAGAAATTTATTGAAATGCTAAAAAACCAACAGCAGATCATTGTTGATTTGCAGCAAAAACTTGCTGAACAGCAGCATGTATTGGTTAGCCAGCAACAGGAGATTCTTGAACAGCAGAGAAAAATGTATGAGCAAATGGATCTGATCAAAGTCCAGTATGGCATGCTTTTTGATACGGTGAAACAAATGTCATTTCAGAGTTTGCAAGAAGATATTCAAAATTATTTTGAAAGTCATCTTCAAGGGCTTCAGAACCAGGTCAGAAATCATCTCCAGAAGTCATACTCCGTGCATAAAGTGGAAGTGGATGCAAAAGTGATTAATGCTGGGGAGTCTTTGCTGGACTGTGGCCTTTGTGAAAGTGATGAATTTTGCAATTTCCAAAAGACACCTTCACAATGTGAGAAATGCACGTTGTGCCCTGCTGGTTTTTTCCAAATGTCCGAGTGTTCTGCAAACTTTGATCGGATTTGCCAGGTGAAACATAATTCTGTATCTTTCAGTTATTGCTTATGAAGTTTTGTGTTTGATGTACTGGGAATAACATTTTGGAAATAACTACTTGGAGAGCTACAGAGATCCAGTTTGGAGCATGTGTTTTACTGAATAGGTCTATGGCACTTCGAAGTCTGCCAGAAGTTTTTTTTCCAGAGCTTTCTCTTTAGCTTTTACTGCTCTAAATGAGGCAGTAGTTTGTGTCTGTTTGGTGTGACACTTTCCCAAACCTGACAGCTGGCAGAACTTTGATTATTTTCATCATGGTGGGAAAAGACATGCTAAAACATCTATACTTTTGCATACTAAATTTGTTTGTTTCATCCCACTCCACTCTACAGAAACTTTTAGACACCTCTGGAAAGCAAAGGAAAGCTTTACTAAGCAAAACTATAAGTCAGACATTTATTTATAAGTTTGGAAACAAAAGTTGTCAGATAAAACAAATGTAAGAACTAGTTCCTGCTTAAACATAACATGCAAACATATACAAATATAGAACTTGGATGCTTCTATTGTTAACCACATTTTATTATAAAATACATTTTATTATACAACACAAAACTAGCAAATTAGCAGAATAAGATGATTCTTTGTTCATTTTCTGTCATTTAGAAATCCTAATATATACAGGGAACTTGATACTCTCACTCTGGGGTGAGAGTATCTTGTTTGCCAAGTATTGCCCCTAATTCTTAGCTTAACATGACCTGACCAGCCAGTGACCTACTCCCAAGATACTGAGAAAAGAACCTGAAAGTGTCTGTCCAGTGCTAGTCTCAGTTTTCTTTAGTGCTAGCATTTAAATACAAACGTAGCCTGTTATTCTTTCCTCTCTGCCTGCTGTAGGGTAAAAGGAGGGCTTGTTGACAGGAAATAATACTTTCTCATTTACTTTTCATGTGTGTTTTTTGGTTAGCACCTTCCCCCCAGACTAAATGTCCTTAAAAGCCTTTCCTAACAATGTCTCGATTGTTACAATGTCTTTAAGATCAATTGAGTGATGCATCACTCTAGAGGATGTGCATTGTAACAAGCTTTACTTGTGCAACCACTCCATTCAGCTCATCATCTGCACACTGCTAGCTTTCTGTGGATACCGCACAGTCTTTTTGTATGCCTTTTTAGAACAGCTGACATATCCAAATCAAAATTTTCTTGCTCCAGCATGCTTATGGGATCAGCCTGTTCTCCATCCCTGCCTATGCCTCTTACTGGCAGACGGGTGTGATAGAGCCTGAAGAAATCCTGTTTCAAATTTGTCATGTTATAATGTTTCAATATGATTCTTGTGATTTACAGGACAGAGATGAATGCACTGAATCTCCAAGCATTTGTGGTGAGAGGATAAAATGCCTGAATACTCCAGGTAAGTTATATTCTCTGATAAAGATAATTAGATCTTCAGGAACTGGTCAAAGAAATAGATAAGGACTCAGGTTTGTATATTAGTGAGTAGTGACATGTGCAGCTTGCTGGAATCAAAGGGGTTGAAAAATACTCATCTGTAAGCTGGTAGCAGTTTTTGTGGACAATGGGCTATTTAGGACATTAATATCCACAGGAAGCATTGGATGGTCCCTTTTGCCTTATTTTCATAGGTTTTATGTGCTTTGTTTTAATTTTCACTTATGACCTGACTTTCTTCTTGTTTATGCTGGTGCAAATGGAGTCAAAATCAAAGATATCATTCCTAATGGAGAAAAATAGTTGTCATTTTCCTTCTGCTGCGCTGGGGTAGATACCTGATTTGATCTCATGAAGGCTCTTATAAAGCCTCCTTCCATCAATCATATTCTCCTTTAGCAACAATATTGTCAAATACTGAGGAACAATGAACAGTTTCCATCATTTGCATGGGCTTGGGGGAATTTTTCAGACATTTAAGAACAGATCTGTCTGGTGTTTTGCACTGCAGACTTTGCCTACATTAGTTCATTATATTCTCATGACAGTCAGACAAAAAACCAGCAAAATTAATAGACATACTTATCAAATTATATCCAGGTACTAAGTTTCTTTCTATTTGTCTAAGTTTATCTCAGCCAAAAGAGCTTGAAAGGAAGTCTGTGATCAAACAGAGCATTTCACCAGTTGTGACCTGTACCCGAAGTCTCACAGTCAAATAACCGAAGGAGGGCTTCATTAGGTTTTATGGTTTTCCTCCTCTAGACTTCTAACGTGTAAAAAGAGTGTGGCCTCTCTGAGGGGCAAAGGCTGTTTTCAGCTGATTATGACTGATTTTGCACCTTTCCTACCCAACCACTGGTGGAGGAAAAATGTGGGAGGGAATTGGTTCTAGGAAAGGGTGAAAAGAGAGCGTGGGTTCTCTTATATTGGAGTTACTTCCTCTGGGCAGGAACTGTGTTAGTTTGGGTCGTGTCCATACAAAACACCACAGGAAACTGGAAATGGACTACAGCAAGAGAGCACTTAGTGTTGCCTTATGTGGTAAATGCTGTAGAGGACTTACCATCAATCTTACAAAAGAAGAGGGAAGACTCTTTTAGACAGTCTTAATGATGAACAGTTAGAGGGAAGACAGCTTAGGGCCCAATATTTGAGTCAGAGCATTGGAAAGGTATAAAACTTTGTCTCCTTAAGTAAGGCATCGGGTTTGGTTGAATTGGTGGGTTTTTGGATGGAAGCCCACAAGGGCTCAGTCCTAAGAAAGGAGAGCCACCAATGTGGTAGTCATTGGGTGTTGCTCTTGTCTGTGCCTTGGAAGAGGGAAGGCTGTAGGTAATTTATTCAGTGGGTTCTGTGGAGGGGGGGGAACCGGACCAAGAGGGTCTGTACAACCACTGGAGGAAAGTGAGGGCAAAATACTGCCAAGAAACAGATGAGTAATGATGGCGTGTCAGACTACAGAAAGGCAGTAGCAATGTATTTGAAAGGGAAGGACACTTCCCTTGATTCATCTTCTCCCAGTTTTAATGGTGGCTTGTAACTATGTGAAAGCAAACTATTTCCCATCACCTGAACAGGAATCAATGTCCTGTCAATGTTGCTTCCATCTGTCATGCAAGAGAGAGTGTACTTTTTATTTTTTATTAGAGACAACTGCTACTTTCAGCCTGTCTGGCCATGGTAGCTCATTATCTTCTACAAGTGTGATTAACATGTTAAAAGGCAGGCTGAAACTGAATGTCTGTCTTGGGTAATGTAGGGAAGATAGAGATGTGATCTGACATATGAGTTCCAGATGTTGAATGTGGTTTCTTGAGCTGCACGCAAAGGTTGTTGCATCTGTAGCAACTCATCTTCACTGTACAGTGTGAGGGGAGACAGAGCAAATAACAGTAAAGAGAAGTGCAACTAGGAGCCTCTCCTTCTTCACCCTTCCACTTTCCTTTACATCATATCTTCTTCCCCTGCTGCTTTTTCTCACTTTTATCTGGGCTGAGAGTTGTTAGGTTATTTGATTAAATGCTAGTCATCAAGTTTCAATAACAGTTGGAGATATGTAGTCAATGAAAATGGAGTCCAGTGCATCATTTCCTTCTTAGATATGGCTTGTTGGGATCCATATCAAATGCTTGTAGTCCCAGTCTTAGAGGAAACACCAGCCCAGATACAGGAACTTTGCATCTGAGGAATAAAGAAAATTTATGATACAGGATTTAGATAGTAAAAGGATATTTAAGAACAGCTATAAGAAAGCTGATTACTGAGTTTTAATTATGGTAGCAAAAAGCATAAGCGGGTGCATTAGTGATTACATTTTGAGGCACAAACTGCAGGTGGTTATTCTTTAGGGTGCCTCAGATTTTGTCTGTTGATTTAGATCCTGAAAGCTCCATACAAAAATGTTTTGGATTCTGGTTGCTCCAGCTGGAAGCACTGGCAGCTGGCAGTGCTCTTGGAAAATTGCCATAGAAAATTACAGTCTGTTTTTAAAACCTGCTCTTTGGGTGTGCATTCTTTCATCCACTTAGGTCATAAAGCACAAAATTGCTTTATGTCAAATAAAGTAATTTCAAACAGCGTGTCTAGATATTCTCTTTACTGTTTGCAGCAGTTTTTTATTTTAGCTTTATCACAACCATTGGCATCCTGTGTCTTGGGAGAGTGGTTTTCCACTTTTTAAATGCATGCTGTTTGCAGTTTTGGTTTTCCTGTTTGTCTCTTGCAGGTTCTTTAAAAACTATGCACAGAGTGAATGCTGGGGATCCTTGTTCCTTGGGTTGCAAAGCGCTGCTTTAGCAATCGCAGCGACCACAGAGATACCCTGTGATGTGGCTGGGAAGGCAGTGCACATTTCTCCATGTATAGGGGAACTCTGCATTAGTTGAAAGTATCTGAGCTGCTCAGTGCACCAGTTAGTCACCATGCCTTTTACTTCAGGGAAGGAAGTGTCTTTAGAGCATTGTTATTGCATCTGATACATTACAGGTTTTGGTTAGAATTGCCCCTCTGTAGCCCTTCTTTCACTCTAAACCATTGTGCTTGGCTTGGACAAGCTGAGTTATGCCTAATATTTCCTCTCTGTTAGCTATCAAATTTCCTTTAATAGCACAAAGTGATCTAACATCATAACTGTCTGCTGTTTTCTCCCTTATGATTAGATATATTATCAAAGATACTTGATATGTGGAGTTATAGAGTTCTTATTTTTATTATTTTAAAGGTATGACAATAAAAATTGTCTGTTTCCTGTGAACAGGTGGTTTCCGATGCCTTGGAATTGCTGAGAAAGATGCAGCTTTGGGAATGTGTGGCGAAGAGTATTTCTTTAATAAGGAAATGCAGGAATGCCAAGCGTGTTTAAAATGTGAAGATGGAATGGTGGCCATGCCTTGTTCCACTGTCAGTGATACGGTTTGTTCAGCAACCAGTGAAAACAAGCTCTCAGAGTCTTGGGCTGCAAATATTATTCTACCCTCTGTGAAGTCTGGCATCTCTCAGGTCTACTCTGGCTTGAACTTGAAGATAAAGGGAAAGCTTCCCTGTGAAATCCTATCTGTTGAAGATAGCAGCCTGGTATTCAGGCAACATGGTCTGTTGTGGACTGACCTAAATTTTGCAGTAAAGCACAGCTGCAGGAATTTTTTGCAACTTTCCCTAAAACTTAACGGCAGCGAGGAAGGCTATGAACTGAGTGGTGTTCGGATTGAACAGCCAGAAGGAAAGTATTTCCAGAGCACTAGTTTAAGCAGCGCTGCTGAAGTGGAGCCCAGCCAAACTCTTTCTGTGTATTTGAGAAGCCCAAATCAATTCTGCAATCAAAGCAAAGACTTAAATATTTATGATCTTATTACCCCACTCAGTTTGTTTTGGTTGTCCCACGACACAGGTGCTGTAGCACTCAGTGCACAGATGTCAACAGCAATGCATTACCAAACAAATTATCGACCTACCTTTAAAATAATTTCTGTTTCTGACCCTTACATGCTAAGTTTATCTCATGATGGCAGAGCTATAAAGTTCACTGAAACTGGTGTTGTCAAATTTGTTTTTCACCAGGCATTGTATTCCATGGGGCATACATGTGTCCGGGAGGGCTTCTCCTTAATTTCTTATATCAATAGGAATGGTACGAACAGAGAACTACTGAATGTATTTAAATCTGGGGTAAATTACAGAGACACGTCAATATCTGCCTCTGGGGCCACGAAAGTTGGTGCTGGAGATCTGATTAGCTTTGAGATATTTTCTCCTGCACAGTGTAATGTTCGGTACTTTGGAGATAGTTCTGGAATTAGTATGTTTAGCCTCATCTGGATCCCTTCAGCAGTTTCTAGTGCCATATCAGCCACAGTTTCTGTTACAGGTCTGCCTACGGGAGCTGTGAGAAACAAATTACTGGATTTCACCCAGGTCTCATCCAATGAGAAACAGATACAGCTGGTTTCTTCTGGACAGCTTGCTCAGAAGTATTTCATTTTTACTGAAAAGGGAGTTGCCAGCCTTGCATTTAACTTAAAGCTAATCCACTCATGCAATGTGCTTAAAATGACTCTCAATCAGTTGACCATGGATCACATGCAACCCACAGCAATTGCTCAGCAGATTGGAGGTCAGATGCCAGAGGGAAGCATATGGACCAGTGTGTCCCTCCGTGCATCTTTTGGAGTACACAATGGAACACTGATATCAGTTTCCCTTGACTGTGTGCGTGGAAGGATCAATCAGATCGCTCATGAACATGGAACCAGTATATCTATTTTATGGATTTCATCTTAATTTCTGTGCAGTGAAGTTAGCACAGAATTGGGATTTAAATTGTATTTGTATTGTACTCTGATTCTATATCTATTTGACACTGTGTTGTCATGAGCAGATCATCCCGCCAAAATACTCTCAATTTTAGGAATATTTAAATATCATCTGAATTGAGTTGTTAGTGTTTAAAGAAAATAAAAGCTTTCAGTGTTCCAAGATTTTAATTCTGTTAACATCTTCAGGCAGGGGAACCTTGAATTCAGATCAAACTCTCTTATTTTTAATAAAGCGGTCCCTTAAAATTGGTTATTTCTGGACCACAAAAAATTGCAGGTGAGGGTAAATACATTTTAGTACTGTAACCGAAAGCAGCACAGCAAATGGAAACCTGCTTTCAGTTTCTTCTCTCAACAGGCTAACAGTGAGATGAAATGCACTTTGAGTCTAATTTCTCTACATTTTACAAAATGTGCTTTCTATAAATGGAGAGAACATGCCTCAAACTAGAGATGATATGGCAACACTGGAGTGTACATTCTTAGTATTGTAGAAATGGACTGGGTTGAAAATAGAATATTGTTTTTATAACAAAAACAGTGGAACTAGTGACTGTTCTAATTTAATTTGGAAATAATCTGCATTTAAATTATTGGGAAGGCTTTTCCCCATTTTTACTTTTGTCCATGAAAAGTTGTAGGAAGAGAAGGAAGTCTATCCTAAAAAGTAAGAGTGGATAGGCAAAAATAAACAAGTACTAAAGGAATGTCTTGAAAATAAGACTTTTGAAAATTAGGCAAATTTTTATTCAATTTCTTATAAATAACAAAATATTTTTCTGACCAAAAAGGAACACTGTTCACAAAGCCTATTTATTTTGCTGAACAGGTGCTGAATTTAAAAAGGTGGGGTTTTTTTGTTAAATCACTCAGTTAATTCAAAGAAAATATGTATTCTTGACACTAATTTTTATCTTCTTCCAACTTTTCCATCAAATTATTCTTCTTTTTTCCTAATCTATGTAGAGTCTTTTGTCCCATTTTCTCCTTTCTCCTCCGCAAATGCTGCTTCACTCTTCTTTCTCTTTCCTTTTGTTAGGAGTAAATGGCATGCCTTGCCACATTTTTTTCCAGCTTTCTTTCAGCATTCCTACAAAAGGATAGATATTTGTGTTACAGACGTAATTATAGAAGAGGGACATTAAAAATGCACTTGCAGGCTGCTTAAATCAACCTTACTGAAAAGGAATATTATGCACAATATAACTTTGTGTCTGCCTGAATGTATATCTAAAATATATATACATTGCTGTACTCTTTGTTTTTGAGCTTGTCACACTATTTTTGCTGTTATAGTCTCCTCCTGTAGTTTTCTATAAAAGAATGAACCTAATTGCACAACCTCTTTCTGGCAGTTGTTTTTACTTGTAACGTTATAACTATGTCCTTAACACCTGAATTTATCTTTCTGTCATCTTTTTTTTTTTTTTTATTCAAGAGTGTACTCGAGGATGCAGGCTTTGGACAAACTGCTTTCCTGCTCCAAATAAAGAACAGTGTTTTTTCTTGTTTTCAGCTGCCAAGTTTAAGCAGTCCATGACGAGACACCTCACTGGGCATTGTGTTGCAGCCAGCACAAGTACACAAACCAGTCATCCTGTTGTACCCAAAGTCTGTCTGTGACAGAGATCTCAGTGCCTGTGTGTAGCCAGGATCTCATTTGTTCTCACAAGGTCATAAGGAAGGATGAATTAAAACTACTATTAAAAGTGTTCAACATTTGCAAAATACTGTTATAGAGGATATTTTGTAATGATAGAGACAGACTTTGGGAACGAAAACATGTATCTGTTGGGTGCAGAAGAGCTGCATTACCTAGGAGCAGAGCAGTTTTTTCTGGGTACTTCACTCTGGAAGCCTACTGAGACTAAACAAAGATGAAATGGCACAGGAGTTAGTTTTCTGACATACCCATATGCTTCTTTAGAAGGGTGTACATGATGTAAGAGGAGCTCTGCAGAGAGCAGACCTGGATATTTCTAAGATAATTGTTCAGGGAAGACAATGTTAGAGAAACCTAGAAATTATGTGCTTATGTTTTTGTTTCAGAGGAAGTTAAGAAAGTCACTTTCTTACAAACATAACCCCTTATTTTCCTTTGCTGGTTTGTGCTACATAGTTGTGTTGAAGGCTGTCACTCCCCAGTATGACAACCTAAGAGTCATTCTGGATTTAAACCTGTGTAGCACAAATTAGAATCTGGTGCTATACACAATCTGGTACATCTTTAGCAAAGTGCAGATGTTACTTGAATATAATAAACATTTGCCTATATATAGCATATAGCAAATCTAATGGCATGATTTGTAGGAGCATGCTTTATTTGAGTGAGATAGTGAGATCAGTGGAATTGCTTGAACAGGGAAGAGAATGATGCTCCAATCCTGTATTATGCATGTGGTGGTACTTACATTTAAATGCACCATTATTAAAGAATGCAGAAACTATGAGGAAGGTACAAGTGAACATTATTACAGCTAAGAAAGGTTCCAGAGTATGAATTCTTCAATGTAGTAAATCTTCTTGGAGGATTCTGTTGGCAGCACCCGGAATTGCCCTTAAATTCAGAGTAGGTTTTTAGATGCACAGTGGCAGAAACATAGTATTTTGTATCCATCTGGTAGTGATAATGCGTCTGATAATGTTTTACTCATGTTATCTGTGATAAGGCCCTCAAATGACAGAAAAAAGGCCCTATCCAGTATGTATTATTATTTGTAATTTGCCTTTTTTGCTTAGCCTTATTTCAAGCAGTTTGCTTAGCCTTATTTCAAGCAAGAAAAGGCCTCTTTTGCACTCTCCCTTTCAAAAAAAAGAGAAATGCCCGAATCTGTAGTTCAGGCCACTCACTGACCTTGGTTATAGCAACAGAAATTTGAAGTGAATGTGTTGGAATCAGTGTGGATTTAGGATAGCCTAGTTAACGGCATATATATAGCCATTGCATCTATGAAAATGATATATATTGCCTCATACCGTGCAAGGTTAAGTGGTGCACTATGATCCTGAATAAGATAAAGTTCAAGAGGAATCAATGCACAATGAATGCTCCTTTTATGGCACTTATCCCATTTGCTGTAATAAATTGCATGTCTTATTGACAAGTATATCTTACTAATTACATTTACAACTTTTGAACTTTTTAATTAATTTTTCCCATATGGTTTCTTTCTGTTAATAGCACAATATAGTACTGTGAAGTACAGAATACATTTAAAAACTTTTCTTTTGCATCTTTTGATACCAACCACATTCATAAATAAGGTTAAAATAGCTGCAGACAGTCTCTCCAATCCTTTCTGCTAGAGAGTGTTTCCAGAGGAAGTATTCATAAAGTAACAGAGTAAGTATGAGGCTGGTAGAATCTAGCTGTACAGAAGCAGTTTAAGTTAATACATCCAGGAAGGCAGGTGGTTATTTCACTGCATTATGCAGATAATGGGCAACCTATTGTTATAGGAAACTTGACCGTTACGGGAGGAAAATAATTTAGGTTGTATAGTGCTGCTCATTCAAGAGGAAAAAGGATTTGGCTTACAAAAACCTGATTTGTTTTGTATTGTGAAACATTTTGCAAGTTCCAAGATTTTACCTGAATATATTTTATTACCTATACAATTTTTTTATTCTTTCTGTGAAGTCAAAACTGGGCAGAATATGTTATGTCTATTTCAGTATTTTGGGTGTTCCTCTGTTCTCTGCAGATTGCAGTACACTGTGAAAACTATACTAGTTTCAAATGGTGCTTTTTATGAAATTTTCTACTTTGAAATATTGCCTTGTTTTAAAAATACTGTTTAGATACTTGCCTCAGTTAATACTGCATTGTAATATGTTTTAAGAGAACTTTACTGAAATAAATAAAATGATAAGGCTTCATGAGTGGTTTTGTTCTGTTCTGAGGAACAGCTATCATGATTTTTTACCAGTGACTGTTTTGGGGTAAGTATTTCACAGATGTTATCTGAATTAGTCACCTGAAGTGCTTCCTGAAGTGACACTAAACAGGAATAGTAGTAGTAGAGATCATCTTGTCTGCCTGTCTTGTGTTCCCATGGTTGTAACTGTAACTGTAGATCTGAGGAGATAAATACTGTCAAAAGAGCAGTACAGTTTATCCTGGTCATGGCTAACACCCTAGTAATACAGAGAAGAAAGAAATTTGTCCTGCCTGGGTGCTTCATAGGCTCTCTGTCATATGTGTTGTGGAGGGTCCAGATCAGCGTGTTGCAGTAGCACAGCTATGCTTCTGTCAGGGTCTGGGCAAGTTAAAGCTCACGTGTTCTCAGAAGAAACTTTACAATTTCTTTAAATTGTACATCTGTTTCTTCTTTTTGGAGATGTTATTGTTTATTAGATATGAATGAAAGAGAGGTGCTGTCAAATGACCTTCGTTTAGAAATAATTTTGAAAGATACTTCACCAAAAATTTATTTCAGCCTTTTCCATTAAAAAAACAAAAAATGAGATATTTTATGTGATCATTTCACCAATTGCATTTGTACTGATTTGAAGGACTGAAAGGAATAATTGCTATAACCAGGAGGTTACAGACATTGCTAACATAGCCTAAATTAGCCAAGGATAAAATTAAGAGGAAGGAGAAAAGATGTATTTGTGAAATGCTGTTGAAAATAGAACCACCCTCGTCCAGGCTGGATCAAAAACAGCCCCTTCTCTTCTGGCCTTCAGCAGCCAAAACTGTTTATGCCCTTTCCCTAACAGCCCAAACCATGTTTGTCCACTTTGCCCAATGGCTCTCTTGATGCACCTGACGTTTCTCTTCAGGGGCACAACATTCACTTGTACAACATTGTAGTGGTTTGAGACCCCCAAAAATCCAATTTCCAAGTCCAAGCCCACCTCCCAGAATTCACTTCAGTGTGAGAAGGGTTTTCCAGACATAAAACAAGACTCAATATGGGGGGAAGGGAATTATATTACAATTATTACACAAATAAATACTATAATACATTATATACACAATTCTAACTATCTCTCCTGTGGTAAAGCAATACTTACATTAGATCAAGTCCCTCCTTTCCCTTCAATAAAAGTTCAGAAGGGAAGAAGGAAACATCCTTTCCACTTTCAGGGCAGCAGTGTCCCTCTCACCCCTCTCGGCCCTTCGGCTCCAACCGAAGGTCTCGCCTGCCGCGGTCCGAAGGGGGGATGGGGCCGTGGCACAGCTCGGGCTGGGGAGCCAAGGTAGGGTGCAGGTAGAATGCTTTATTGAAGCCTGCACGGGGTTCTTTATCAGCTCAGGTGGGGAAAGGGCCACAACATGGGATGGGGCATGAGACAGACAAACGGGGGAGCAAATCAGGATAGGGGCACAGGCGAAAAGGGGGAGAAACCGGGGAAGGAAAGGACAAATGGTAAATGTCTACTCTGCAGCTTCTTCAGCCTATCAGAGAGGGGAGCGGGGGAAGCAGGGAGCAGGCAAACTCATGGCAAGCCCAGGCAAGTCCAGACTGTGCGCTGTGTAGTGTGAATATGATGAAACCACATAATAACAATAAAGTCCATATAATAAAGTCCTGTCAATTGCTATATGTTTTTCTCCACACCTGGAACTGTTGCCATCCTGAATCTTGCTCCTTCACACTCACCCATGGACTGCTAGCAGGGACAAAACTCACTTTACCACGGTCATATCATGGAATGCAAGACATCCCATGAAAGTCCCTTCCTCGAGGGGTCAAGTTCCCTCGAGTCAGAACGTTTAGGGCAGCTCTCAGTTCAGTCTTTGCCCCAAGCTTCCTACCAGAGCTCCTTTGCTCTGTCTCAAACTGCCAGCATGGCAGCAGGTGGAGGGGCAAGGCCACTTGCCCCGCATTCCGTCCGTCCGGTCATCCTCGTCCAGCTTCCAGGACGTCTCTGAGCTTCTCAGCTCCTCTCTCCGGTGCTGCTGCATTTCAGGACGCCCTTGAAATGGAAGGCCACCCCCTCCTTTTAAGAGGGGTCTTCAAGGGTTTTTGGGAAAGTAATTCAGTCTTACTCTAAAAAACAGTCTCTGCTGAGTTTTCTTTGCTCTGTTGCCAGCTCTCCCTCCTGCAGGACATCTCTGCGTCTCTCAGCTGGCTACGTGCCATCTCTGCTGCTTGTTATCTCTTTTGGCTCTCGGTCACAGTTCTCTGGTGCTGCTCCGCCGCCGCTTTCAGCGTCTTCTGCTGCCCACTCACAGTGGAGAAACTCCCCCAGCCTTTGACTATGGCACTCAATCCAGTTTTAACACTGTTCCGGGCTTCCGCAGCTGCAGCCAGGGGCTGGGGGGGCTTAGCCCCCAGCAGGGCTCCCTGGCCCCTCAGCTCCTCGTGGCTTCACAACGTGGCTACTTCTCTTCCAACTACCTCATCTTCTTCTTTTCCAGTCTGGTGTGATATGTTTTAATTTTGAAGGGGCACTGATTGGGTCAACACCAAGATACACCACCCCCCTGGAGTTAACCACTTTCCAACTCCAGGGGAAAACCCTTTTTAACCCAGGACAAACATCGTTATGCACATGCCTAAAAGCACATTGTGCGACCAAGCCTGGTGCCCCTTCCTCTGCTTGGAGGGTTTGCCTTAAAAAAAGCTCAGAAGATGTTAGCTGTATTAGTGGCAGTGCCTGTGCTGCGTGACAGAAATAGGTAGCAAGTGGGCCTCAAAATACCTGAGTTCCCATATGCTGGACTTCATCATCTCTGTATCTTCATGTCTTTCATTTCTGGGTCTGGACATATAAAAGTCAAATGACCGCAAAAGAGGGATCCAAGAAACTCTTGTTTGTGTTAAATAATTGAATTGTTGTTACTAAACCAGAGTTTCTTGGCCAGCTGCAGTTTGTGTAGCTTCCTTCAGTCCTTCCTTGGAGCTCTGCAGGCACATTGTGACCTGCAGGATTGCATCTTTTGTTCATAGGTTCTTCAAAGGGAAACTAACTGCTCTCCAGACAGTCTAGTGCAATCCAGTTAAATGGCATCTCTTGAAAGTAGCCTCAAAAGGCTGGATGTAATTTCCTCGCTAGAAGGGTGTTAATGCCTGTTTTTAGCAGAACCTTGAAGTAAAAGCCTGTCATGTTTATATATATATATATGTGTGTGTGTATAATCTCCTTGGTTAAATAGCATTTTCTCTAAAAAAAGAACTATAGAAAAAGGATTTAAAGAAGTTCCTTCATCTTTTCATAAAATCAGTGTCTCCAACTTTCCCCTTTGCATTTTTCCACTGGAAAGGTAGAAGAAAGAAAGGGAAATAAGAGAGTGAAGGTAAGGGGAATGGAGAGAAGGGGAGAAAAGTGGGAGAAGGAAAAAGCAATCTCCAGTCTTTAGGTAATTTCATGTATAAGAATTTAAACTAGTTTTCATCAGAACTTTGTGAAAGAAATTCCTGGGTTTTTCAACCAGTTGTAACTGGAAATTTGTTCAACTGAAAATTATGTTGATCACATTTGGCTTCATTTCTGTCTCTTCATTAAAGCACTTTCCATCCACCAACTTTTGTAAACTTCAGTAACATTAGAGTATCCTAAATATCCTTAAGTATTTTGCTCAGCTGGAACATTAAGTTGGGTAATTGGATTAATTAAATGCCAACTTATACTGGGAAACCTTTGGATATACTTGTGGGTTTTGGCATGCAAACCTTAGTTTTCATCATTACCTCTTAACTATGTTTATATTGGGAACTGCTTCTCATTAGATAAATGAGCCTTTTCTGAGCTCCACGTTATCATCACTTGACTGCTAATGGTACCTTTAATTCTCCTTTGAGTATTTTTCTGTTATATTGCAGTCAATAATGTAGACAAGTACTAAGTATCTTCGGGACCTCTGTGCGTATGGAATGTCAACAGAGTGTTCTGGTCACGGTTGTCTTTCTCCTGATTTGCTTCATTGTTTTAAATCAGAAGTTGAATTCAGTTCAGGAGTCCATATGATAGATACGGGCTTTCAAAGCAAGTTTGACCTGGTAAGTGATTTAGACTGGTAATCACATCTGAGTTGCATGATTACAGCCTTCTCTTGCAGAGTATAAAAAACTTCTGAGAATATTCATAGATTAAATGCAGGTGTCTCAAGTAAAGAGCTGGAGGTGCTTTGCTCCAAACTCAAATAAAAGCCTCATACTTTACTCAGAAGGTCAAAAATGTAAAAGAGATTTAGTATACACTGTAAAATACACTGTTTGTTGAAGGAGAAGTACAGTTGTTGGTTTTATTAGGAGAGGAGAATGAAAAAGTGTGCTTTATACCAAGTAAATAAGAAAAATTGCCTAAGATGCCTTAATGCCTGAAAATGCTTTGTATTTAATTTCTTCTTGAAAATGAAACCTAGATTTGTTTAAATCTTTGCTTCAAACTACTGCCATATCAGTAACTTTAATACAGGCTTCATTCATGCTAAAACCTTTGGGGATGATTTTCCCACCGTATGCCAGACAAACATAATACATTTCAAACACATCTGATCAATCCTTGGAAAATAGTGTCCAATACTGCAAGATACCCAAGAGGTGAGAGCCCTGTGATTCTGTCTGAGGTAGCAGTTGTTATCCTCAGCTGCTTCGGCCTCCTGAAGCCCTTGTCCCAGGGTGGTCAAGCTTTCCCCTACCTTTTGTCCTTGCTAGAGGTGTGCAGTGACAGCTATCTTGGCTGGGAAACTGCAAATACTTGGTTTTAATCAGCCATGAATGTTTTATTTCTTCTGATTTTGGCCATTCTGCCTTTCACCCTCCTTTCATGATTAGGCATGAGGCCAAAAATCCACTGTTCCCACATCTCCACCCTTGATGTGCACCTTTACTTCTGCTCTCTCATGGATGTGATTGGGGTTTCAGATGTTGGTTTGCTGGCGGTAAGCTTCCCCCTCATACTCATCTGTGAAGCACCACATAAACATCACATACCTCTGAAAGCTTAGATATGTGCATAGCCAAAGGTGATTTGTCCTTTTTGGATCTGCCTACAGCCTTAGGAGACCAGGATAGTGGCATTTTCATACCTAAAGATGACCTGTTTCCATGACAGTGCTCCTGCAGCATTTCACACCTCTTGGTACCACCCCTTGCTCTTGAAATGCTGATGTTCTTGAAAACTTCTTTCAGATTGTGTGTATGCACATGCACATGCACTTGGGAATTCACTTATTTCCTGGGAGAAGAGGGAATACCTCTCTTTTCTTAATTTTTCAATTGTTCCCAAAGTCAATTATATAGGGAAGATCTGTTTTCATCCAGTCTTCCTGGCACTCAGTTTCCAGGGGCCAGAACACAAAGTCATATGTTTCCTACCCTGCATATAAGATAATAGATACCTGCAGTATTATTGGTGTGCTACTAGTAAAATATATTTCAGAATTGATAATCTCTGAATTTGGCCAGCTCTGCAGGCATATTTAAATCACAATGCAGGTATCAAAGTCTTTGGAGTTTTGATTCTGTCCAAGCTGGGCACAATATTCTTTGATAAGAAACAGATTAGAGAGCACGTGGGAACACTGATGGAACAGGCCAGGCTGGCCCTGTGAGAGGGACCCTTGCTGGAGCTCAGGAGTTGACATGACTGACAGTCCTGCTGCAGCCTGGCCCTTGCAGAAGCAGGAGTTTGTGGGATCTGACCAGTCCCCAGGACATGCTTAGCTTTAGGAATGGCTGGTATGTGTTGAGGCTATTTTGCTGTTGCAGACTTTTTTTGCTCATTGCTGTACTCCTAAGGGTGAGTAATGCTTTGCTTGGAAGTTTGCCTGTATTCTGTACTGTATCTAACAGCAATTTAAGGGAAATTTGCTTCAGGAGCCCAAACTAGTTTGCATATCTGAACAAAATGCCTAGAAATTGCAGATTCTGTAGCATGGAGATTTTCCTGAAGTGGGATGAGTTTTCACAAGTCAGTAGGGGCACAGGACGTCATTTGACAGCAGAGAGACATAGGCTGGAACTGTTACACATACCCTTAATTTTTGACTGTAAAAACACCACTCTGGTGTTTTCAACGTGGCATGCTAAAGCCAACGTAAGCATCCAGGCTAAGGTCTGTATTAGGGATGGAGGTATTCTTGTGTGTAGTCCTTGGCTGATAAATAAAAACTGTTTCCTACTGTGAGGAACTGAACTTTTCTAATTGCCTTAAAACATTGCTGCTATAGTGAACTGTGCAAGGAAGCCAGGAGAGTGAAGATACAGCCAAAGGGGAGGAGGCCATAGCCTACAACTGTGAACTTTGTGGAGGCCTGGGGGTGAGTCTCTATGTGCGTGGTGCTAATCTAAAGGAGAACAGTGGCAACTCTCTGAGTGTGTGATGCTTATCTCCTATGAGCCAGGATATGTTAAAAGAGGCCCTCTCTGCACACACTCACTACTACCCCGAGAAGGCCTCACCTGTAGCAGGGGTGCCTCCGAAGCACTCCCCTCTCCAAGCCTAAATGACTATACAAAAGACATCACCTCCAGCCTCTGAAAAACAGGATGACTGTGCAAAAACAGCACTTCCCCCCACACACGGGGGAAGCACCAGGAGGGTTTCTGAAGGTATATAAACCCACTGGACTTCATGTTTCATGGGCTTCTTTTCCCCACCACTCTCCAATGGACCAAGACACCAGCATCGACAGTGACGACAACCAAGCACGTCAGAGGCCTCTAGGTGGTGACTATAAACTCTTACTTTTTCTCTCTCTTTCTTTCTTTCTTTCTTCTTACACATTTTAACTCTTATTCTTTTCTTTCTTTCTCTCTTTTCTCTTACACATTTTTTTGGGTGATATCTCTGCATATTACTATAGATAATAACACCCAAACTGCTACATACCTGTTTTCCTTTGCAACCAAATTGTTCTAAAATAAACCCTATTTATGCATATCTGTAAACACTGATCATCTAAGTTTTGATTTGCTTTAATTCATCCCAAAGGATTTATTAGCAAAAACCAAAAGTTACTTCTGCCTTGAGGGGGAGGTTGTAACACTGACATAAGTCAAAGAAGACTTCATTTTGTCTGTGCTGTAGTTCACCTCATCTGTAGCACGTGCTGCATACCACAATGCCTCTCAAGAAACCAGCAGATACAAATTCACTGGACTTGACACTGATGGCAAAGTGTTGAGGGTTCTTAGTCACATGCACTTAGATTTATGGAGTGAAATGTGAAACCTCTTCTGCAGTCATTCTTTCCAGCTATCTAAAAGATCCACATGGATCTGCTCTCTTCTAATAAATAATCACTTTGAAACCAATGCAAAATATTTGTATTTGAATTACAATATTTTTGGTAAATTGAAACTCCTTACTGCAGTAGTGCTATTGTTATTGACAAGCCACATCACTGAGGTCTGGATCCTTGCTTCAAAGGACAGATACTCAATCTGTGTTCAAGCTCTCAGTCCAGTCTTCAAAACTAAGATACTCTTACCCATCAACAAAGCAGCACTTTAGCCCTGCAAGCAGCAGTGTCTTCCGAGTTAGGCAGTGGCAGTGACTGTCTCTACATCAGGAGGATGGGTGTGGGATCCCATAAAAATTAACTCTCCCCCAATCCCTGCACTGAAACACCTGGTGCTCCCATTTAAAGGCAGAAACTCTCACCTGACACTGATGTTTCCTCTACCTCAGCAGCCCCAGCTCATGTGCAGGAACATCTCCCCCAGACTTCTCATCCTTGCATCCTGACAGGGGAGAGAAAAGCCAAGCCAGGCACTTGACACAGCATGTGGCCAGGGTTCCCTATAGTCAGGGAAGGATGTGGATGTGGGGGCTGCAGCAGCCTGTTGAGAAATAGAGCCAGGAAAAAACTTTTCTGTTTTCAGGGCCACTAAATGCTGATTGTGTTCATGTTACTGCAGAGATGTTTCTGTGCCCATCAAGGCTTCCAGTAGCAGGTTTGTCTGCTAGAGAGGGCTTTTTTTTTTTTTTCTGGGAAAAACTCTGAGCAGGGCAAGGTCTTATTTATCACTGCCTCGGCTGAGCAGTCATAAAAGTGGCAATAATAGGTAGTTGATAAGGGCAGGAAAAAGGCAGGTCTCCAGCCCTGGGGAAAGTTTTGACAAATGACTTCTCGCCAGATTGGAGGCGTTGTTGGCTTGGAGATAGATGGGCTCATCAGTTGTATGCAGGTCATGCCACAGGTAAATGAGAGAAATTACTGTAGGCGTAGTTGAGGTAGGTACAACAATCTCTTTATCTACTGTTGTCATCTTTTGCCTTCATAGTTAACTCATTTTTCTTTGAAAAAAAAACAGGGAGGGAGGGGTGAGTGAGCTCTTCGGGCGCAAAGAAAAGGATGTCTTTTGTTTTTGGTGCTATGCATTAAACAGCTGTGTTTGTGACAAAGCTTTGCCACAAATTGTTTTGTTACAAGTTGCATGGGCTTCTGATTTGCAATCAGTTAATGACAGATTTTCATTTCAGTCCTTACTTTTACAAATTTTTGTCATTTCTGTTTCCTAAAGTGTATCACAATAGGTATCAGTTGATATTCACTGTAACTTTTTGTTAGAAATTTCTGTACAGATTTAGATAAGTGGTAACTGAATGTTAAACCCCCATACACTGCTTTTCAAAAGGAGAGAAATACACAGTCTGCAACTTGCCTTGTACAATTTTTTGAGCAACACAGATTTTTTTGTATTTCTCGTGTCATATTTCTGAATGAGCAAATCATTGTAAACATGAGTGTTATGTTTCAAGTGCATTTTTTGGGGACTTGAGTCTATTTCATCCATGTTGATATGCCTTATGTGCCCTGAGGTCAACACTGAAGTCTTCAAAGGCTGAATTAATCTGACAGAAGAAAATACTCAGAGCAGAGGATGTAAGAACAAAAACAGAGAAGGTCACAGTCTCTCCCTTCCCTCATTTTCTGCAGATTCCAGCTAAACCTTCAATTTTATTTGATACAACAGGATGTGCTGGTTGCTTCATTAGAAAGAAAAAGTGTGTGTGGGAAGAAATCTGGGAATTCCTACATCATAGACCTCGAAAATGTTTTTGGGCTTCGACTTTATTGGCAGAAATATTTAAGAGTGTTTCTTAAGGCAAATTGGATAGGATTCTGTACTCTTGACACTTACTTATTTTGATTTGTCTTTTTGCAGCTTGTTTGTATTTTAGATTTGAGAAAAAAATGAGAAAAATATTTCTCATGAGCATATGAAGAAGTTCCTTAAACAAAAGCAGGCAGTAGAGATCTTCAGAATTTCCCTTTTTGAGGACTATTGAAGCCAGGTCTATATTAATAATGACAGAAGTGTCATCTTCAACCATCTAGGTGAATCAATGCTCAGTTACGTATTTTCCCAGACCAGACAGTCTAAAAGGAAGCAGTACCTTGCATAAACCAGCTACAGACCAGGAGGACAGGACACGCCATTCCTCCTTGCCACAGCTCACCTTGTGCAATTAAGCCACAGCTTAAAGAATGACCCTGTTTTGAAGGAAGGTTGTTACCAAGCTTTTGGAGCAGGTTTTCAGAACAGGCTCTGACACTCAGAGATCAGAACGAGCCATTGTACAGCCTGAAACCACTGTGGACTACTCTATCCACTGTGGATGATTATTTAGCTTTTTCTGGTGCTCTTTCTACTTATTTCCAGATTTCTTAAAAAGGACTGAAAGCCTATTACCATGGCATGTGTTTTCAGTGCATTTCCTGTCATCCACAGAGTACTGTGAGAGCCCTGTGCTCTTTCCTCTTCACTAGGAATCTAAAAATTCATGTCTCAACATAGCAATTTCTACTGTAAGAGTACTGAGAATTAATGATTGTTCTAATTCTTTCTTTGTTCTAAAGAGAATAAAGTTTGCTGGTCATGTGATAGACTAGAAAAGAAAATTGAAATACAGAGCAAGGAAAATACCACCTGAGCAGTGGGTGACATATCAGATGGCCTGTTTCCCTATAATTGAGCCATTCCTTCATCTTTTCTAAATTGAGAAGACTATCCCCCTTTCTTCTCTTCCAAGCTTACAAGGACCTGTGCTGGTTTGAAGGCAGAAATGAACAGAGTTTGATAAAATGTTGGATTTTTATGGGTAATGTCTGCTCGTTTTCTTATGTCCAGCTTTCCACTGAATTTTTAATAAAATTACCAGCTTATGAAAAGAGATATTTACTATACCTTTATTCAGTTCTGAAGTACAGAGTCCCAGACTACATCAATGTTTCTGTGCTACATTCAGGGAAGAAAGTGTCTCATATCCTTGGAAATGAACTTGGAACCATTCCCTGGCAATGGTCTGGTGGCCAGTATCAGAAGCTGGAGTTTTGTTATATTTACATGACTCCCTAGTAGTTTATTGTTGACCCATATCAAAGTCACGGCACTGGCTGGATGATGGGTACAGATGCTGTGTTCTTGTTTAGATTTCAGGGTCTGACCATGGAGTGCTGGTATGACTGGGCAGGTGGCTCAGTCTATAAAGGGCCACTACACTACAGGGGTGTTATGAAGGTAAAATTCATTACTAATGACTGTGAGGTATTCAGATGCAGTGGTAATGAGGCTATACGGATGTCTGGAGTATGTGCTTCACTGCGCATCTGAAGCAAAACGTCTGTTTCCTTGACAACCCCTTTGCATCTGTACCATTGTAGCTGCGGAACCATCAAGTATCATTACTGAATCTTGCTCACATTTTGCTCCATTCATATTCTGCTATTAAAAGAATTCTCTTTGTTCCATTCACAGTGTACTACTCTGAATGGTGCAGGACTGTTCCTCTCTCTTCCTCCCTGTCTCTCCAGAGGTGCAGTCCCCCTTTTTCTCAGCTTAGCCCTCTTCTCCCTTACAGCAGAAGCCTCGAGGTCACTCCACCTTTGGCGGGAAGCAGCAACACTTCCCTAAGCAGCACACAAATGTGGTAATATAGAAACACATCATATCCATGCCCATGCACTGCCCTTGAGGAAATCAAAACAACGTGAACTTTCTGAACAACAATTAGTGCTGCCATCTGTTACTGTCAGCAGATGCATGTGATAACCTTGTGTTCACTTCCTTGGAAAGGGCTGTGTGTATTTCACTTCTGTTATCCATAAAATC
Organism: Lepidothrix coronata; assembly: GCF_001604755.1. Lineage (NCBI taxonomy): Eukaryota > Metazoa > Chordata > Aves > Passeriformes > Pipridae > Lepidothrix > Lepidothrix coronata. Next base: position 4,831,178 of record NW_016690239.1, on the reverse strand, counting down.
TTTTCCTTTTAGCAATGTAGAGATATGTGATGCTATCTAACAGCTTTATCCTGACATGTGTCATGGTTGTATGAGTGCTTTTACATAAAACAAATATCAGAGATCTCCAGCTCTGAGCCATATGTGGTCGCTGTTTCTAGACCAGCAAGTTTATATCCCATGGAACCTGGGATAAGGACTGCTCATGTGACAAACTGCTCACCACAGCCTGGAAACTTTGTGCAGCCTTGTCTTCCAAATGCAGCCAGTGTCTGTGCCCTCCTTTGAACTCCCATGTATTAAGAGGATTGGTGGTTGCCAAAGATCAATCCTACGTATGGAGAAAGTAAATATGTCTTGTTTAAATAGTTGTCACCAATTCAAAATTAAAACTTCGGTTTTCGAGAGGTTAGTTCTCATTGTCAGTCTAGCCCAATAACCATTTAAAAAAAAGTGTTGTAAATGCACCTAAGTTCAAATGCTGATGCTCTCCTTATTCCCAGCACCTGTGTCTCTTCAGCTTGATTTCTCTGGTGTTTGTTGTACTGAGCACTACTTCACTTCTTACACCTCTGTTCATGAGGTTTGCAGCTCTGTGCGTTTCCACTGGGTGATGTCCCAGAAAAAAGTGCCAAACAGAAGGTTAAGGTGTTGCAAAACTGAACATGAAAATCAATTTCTGGGTTAAGAAATGTTTTAAGATTAAAAGGAAAATGAAGCATGGAATGTGGGCCACATAGTCTGTTCTGTATATCTACCCAGTCGTTCAGTGCTTATCCGAGCATGATATTACCACAATTATATCTTTAGTGTGAGTGAGACCTTCATCTATTATCTAAAAGCTGGAATGTGAATAGATATAAAAGAAAGGAGAACCTTGCTTATTTTCAGCAAGCAGGCAGGTCAAAGAGACTTCTCTGTGAGATCTAGGAAGATTATCCTAACAGTGCCTCCTTACAGGATATGTTCTACCTCTTTCATGTTTATACATCTCCTTTTGCCTGAAATAGGATGGTCCCTTCTAAAATCTGTTTCTTGGAGAAATATCTGTTACAAATTAAGACATAAAGAATTGCTCTACAGTATCCTGGGAGACCATTTTCCATTTTAAAATCAATGCTAATTAAATGTACTTACTTTAATGTTAACATAAATCAGTTCCAAATTTACAGGCTGCCAATACCTCACGAAACATCATTTGCTTGATTCTAATGAGATCTTCCCCCAGTGTATTTTGTGCAAGTTAATTAATTAAGTGCCTTGGTTTTTACATAAACATAAACATCCCCCAACTTCCCCTATAGTATTTACACATGAAGAAGGGGTAAAAATGGGGATTTAGCTTTTTTGGCCAGATGTGGGTTGAAATTCCCCTTAGGTATAGAAACCCTCTGAAACCAAATCTTCTAAAACATTCTAAGTAGGCTGTTGGGAAAAAGGAGAAATCTTATGTGTATTTGTGAGAAAGCACTGACACAGATATCTAATTATAGCACAATAGTCACTTTCTGCAGCTTTCACGTTGGACTTAAAACTCCTGGAAGAAATGGAACTTCTCTTTGCTTCCTAATGACTGTTTCAGGTGTACTGACTTTTGTTAGGATGTTCAATTTCTCTGAAAATTATTAAGGGACATGAACATTTTCCCAGCAGGTATTTTAAACAGCTGAGTGTGGACACAGCAGCAGAGCTGCACTATAGGAAGTGTTCAGAGAACAGCAGAATGTTCTTTGCATTTGACATAGGTACCGAGAAACCTTTGGCTACGTGACAAAGAGAATTTATGGTACACATGTTTACTTTATGAGGGGCAGGGTAAGAGATCATATATATTTATATAACTACAGACAAAAATATACTCCAGAAATATGGGAGCCATATGGGGAAACACAGCTATTCCCTGTACTGGGAAAAGACTAAAGTGTGACGGAGACCTCAGTGAAAATAAACTTCTGGATTCAGTAGGCACTTCTGCAAGGGATTAACAAAGCAAATGTAGACTTGCCTCTAACAAGAAACAGAGCCCTACACACAGTACAAAGCAGTTACTCCGTTATATTTAGGTCATAGCAAAACTGTGAGAAGCAAAGAAGCACACTCTTTCATATTATGGTTTGCTGTAACTGTGCACCACATTTCACATTGACTGGACTTCTAGATTGCTTCCAATCAATAAAAAGTCCAGGACTCTCCATTGTACAGTGCCTAACGGACTGCATTTCTGTAGGGAATCAAGTCAAGCCTATGTGGTGGCTTCAGTGGGAAAGCTGGTTTAAGGAGCTCCTTTCTTCATAACAGAGTTGCAATGAAGAAGAGTTGCAATGCTAAAGTTTATCATCTCCAAGTTGTGAAGTTATGGCTGGCTTTGAGGCCGTTCCATAAACCAGGTCACTGATACGTTTAAAATAGTCACCAAGGGCTCTGTGGCAGATACTTCTGAAAACAGCTTTGCCACCACTGCATAAATGCACAGTAAATGTCATAGCTGAGTGCAAGTCCATGGAAACATGGAAATCCATGAAAGAACACGAAGAATGAAGACTCAAGAACGAAGAACGCAGTCTACCCTTGCCTTCCAGCTATATGGTAAACAGCTACTGACCACAGCTGCAAAGAGGAAATGGAGCAGCATTCAGATCTTAGATTTGGGTTTAGATATATACAGCACATCTGTTCACACCACGTTACTGTCAGCTACAGATTTGCTAACAACCTGCTGTTGTTTCAGAATTTCATCTTGACTTTTAGAGGTGTTGGTGGGAAAAACCCTTATGTGATTTATCCTCAGGATGTTCTTTCCTGGCTATTCCCGAATGAAATGATTACTTTTTATTAAATTGGCTTCTTTCAATTTATTTAACATTAAGAAGAACCAGAAACCTTAAAATGCCCTTACATCTAAAAAGGTGTTTCATTTCATCCCAACTCATCCTCACCCTATTGCTGATAGACTTTGGCAACTGTTTGGAGAAGGAGGGGCATAAAAACAGATCTAAAATCTTGTATGGAAACCAACGATCCTTCTTTCAGGAAACAACCTTCTTGCAAATCCAGCAGGGATCTTTGATACATTGACTTATACTTCTGACCTATGATTTCAGCATCTTCTGAATAATAGTCTAAAATAGCAACCTTTTTGTTGGCAGCCCTCAAATGCTTCTGTAGAATTAAGGAATGTAGTCAAAGTGCCTAGACCTCTGGTTTTGCAGGCAACTCTGCCAAGCTCCTAGAAATGTACACTGAAATCAGCTTTGGAACACTCTCACTTGAGTTTCTTCCCATACAAGCAGATCTGGAGCACAAAAGTAAAATATCTCTATCCTCCTTCAAAACAAAAGTCACTTAGTACAAACCCAGTGGGTATATGCCATAAGACATGAGGTTGGATCTCTGTGTATGGACATTACGTTGGACCAGAATGGGCTGCTTGATATGAAGAACACAGGAACTCTGCTGCTCACGAGCAGTCCACAGCACTCTGCACCTCAGAGGACTCTTGGTCTGCTGTGATTTAAACAAACTATACAGTCCATGACAACTTTGTGTTAGAAGGTTGCAAAGGAGACTTGGATCTCACGTCTATTGTGCTTCACAGTATTTTCCCCTTTCTTGCCTGCTGTGCTTGGTGGTTAATGATTATAATTACTTTTAATAGACGCAATCATGCAATGGTAGCACAAGTCATTTGCTGCTGGTGGGGCTGCAAATCACTTCATGTCTCAAAGAGATTTCAGTGGGTGTGATGGAGGCAAGATATGGGCTGTTTGGGTCTGTACTCTGTGAATGTGCCCAATTACAATGTTGGGTCATCACAGGCACATTGTGAATGGAAAATTAATGATGTACCATGAGGTATTGCCTTCATACTATGTTTTCCAGAAGTTTGTATTCTTTTTAAGTGACTGTCAAGGGTTATAGTCCATCAATTTTAAAAATATTACTCCTCTGAGTCTATCCTTAAAGAGGATTCATCCATTCCAGCAGGCTGAAAGAGCTTAAAATCATCGGCTGCTCTATTACTGGATCACTATGTGTGTGTAATTGCCTGGAATCCCAGGCTTTCTCATCTGCTTTCACTAAAGGACAGTTCTTTTCTGCCTTTAAAGATATTAAAAACAGACACTTTAGTTTTTTGAGCTGAGACCATCAGGCATCAGAGAGGACACTAAAATTTTGTTTGAAACAAACTAAGTGTAACAGGAACTTTCTTGGGCAGAATTGCAGTGTCTGTATGTGTTTAACACATAAATGATGCTTTATGTTTCACCGGAGCCAAAACCCAAAAATATTCATAGTATTTGCACTGTTTGAAACTGTCTCTGAAGGGGTACCGTAAAAACTCAATGGGGAGGGGCATAAATCTTCATTTCTTACTTTAAAGCTCAAGACTGAGCTTTCCTGTGGACAAGTCTAAAAATATACAGTTATGAAGAATTTCAGTTAGGGTATTTCTTCAATTAATTTGTCTAAATTTGGCATAGAGTTGTAAGGAGTCAGGTAGAGTCCCTGCCAATACAGGACACATTTCACAGGTAAACACACAGAGCCCTTGAGTGGTAACAGGGGAGAAAGCAAAACATGCACAACAAATATTAGCTGTATCACTCAGTGCACCACTGGAAGATGTTCAGATTCTGTGGTGTTACAGGAATACACAGAAAACAGAATACTATTGTAACTTTTTATTTACTTATTTTTTTATTAATCAATCACAGAAGATACTTTTTTGTTTGTTTGTTTTATGGATTTGTGCTTATGCTCTGTAATCTAATTCTTCTTGAATTCAGATAGCGACAACAGTCTTCACTCGCCTAAAAAGCAACTGCTTTAGGGCACAGATGATACATAAATGAACTATTGAAGTCTTTGAGTCTGAAGACTTGTATTGTGGTCTAGTCTTGTGTTTCCATCTGTCTTTGTTTCCAACTGATCCTTTTCAAGTCAAACCTTCAGGAGATACACACATCTCAGAGACACAACTGTTTGCCTGCTATTCTCTTCACACTTGCATTTTCTGCTTCCCAAAGCTTTCTCGGGGGATCTTTATAAAGTACTGGTGATATTCAGGATGGTGATAGTTTCATAGACTTTTAAAATATCGTGATGAAAGATTTGTTTTCATTAAAAAAGATTTTAATTGTCTTCAATAAGCTTTGAAAGAGTTGCTAGAGCAAATCGATAATTAGTCGTTAACGAACAAGGTAGAGCAACACGTAAAAGTTTAATTCTGCTTCCAACTAAACCAATGGCAAAGTTCCCACTAACCCAATTGGGGTAGAATCTAGCATTGGATACTTGATCTTCTGTCTTCTAAAGGCAAGAAGTTTTGCAGTGAATATGATGGATGCACAAATAGCCGCTAAAATAGCTGTACAACATTCAGGAACTCAGAAACTCAATACTCTCTGTACTTAGATAAGAACCAACAAGAAAAAAATACATATCATTTGCTCTGCTCAAAATGGAATCAGATTTAATTGCATTTTCTCAAAGTTTTTTTGAAATAATGACTTAAATATTCAATGAAATTTTAAACATTAATGATCTGTATTTAATGCAAAACTTTTTTTTTTAATTAATTTTTTAATTTTTTTAACTTAATGCCTCCCCTTGGAGCACACCAACCCTGGAACAGCTTTGGAATTTGGCAGGAACGCTGCTGATGGCATGGTGTAGCAGCTGCCTCTCAGGTAACACTGTTCACATGTAACATGTTTATATTGGTTAGAATCAAGTGTGTAGTACTGCTCTATAATCAATACTGCTACTATTTCTATTTGTTGTACTCCAAAGGTGACATGGGTACATGGGTATGCAAATGTGAGGAGGCTGTCAATACATGTATATATTCAATACAATGCAAGCTGTACATATGTAACAAGTGGTGTATGTGTGTATATACATATACATTAAAATAACATGTGAATGAAAAGACAAAGCCTTAGTTTTATAAGTATTTGCTAATTATTTTTAGGAAATGTGCACAGTCATAGCAGTCACTCTGAGCTAGAAGAAAGCATATCTCCTCCTAGGATAAATATACTTTTCTGGAGTGAGCTCCACTAACCACCTTTCACTCAAACCCCCCGTATTTTTTTCAGGGAAAAAAAAATAAAAGAAACAGGGTCCAACAACAAGCACCTAAAAATATTATAGTGCAAGGTGTTTTCCCTTGAGGTATGAGGTTAAATCCATTGAAACAGAGGAGAGAATGTCATTGCCCCATCTCTGACTGTGAATGCCTGAATAGAAGACAGAGCAGTGTTTCCATGAGTATGTGCTGAATCCTGTCTGACTTTTGTATGTAAAGGAAATCTGTGGGAGGACTCTATGGAATGAGACAGTAAGAAATACAGTTTGTTGTCCAGAAAGGACTACACTGAGCTAAAGACTCACCTGATTAGCGAAACCAATATGTGGGTCTTTCAAGACATGCCCAGAACATCACCTAGTAGGCTCCTATAGACTGGTCATAGTGAGGACATGTGCCTCAAAATCTCTGACGTTTCAAGGTGGGGTTGCAGATTTTGCAGCTTTATTGGTGATTAGATCTAGTTGCTTCAGTCCAAAACAAGCCCCTAGCTTGCAGTGCTGCACTGGCCACAGTAGTATTTCTGTTTACCTATTGACACATCGAGAGTCATACCGGCGTTCTGAGATACACAGATTTCAACTGTTAATTGTTTTACAACCATTAAATGTGCAAATATAACTGTCACTTTTTCACAAAAAACACCACTTAGACTTCCTACCATGTCATAAGTATCTGGTTATGAGAGGTTTTTGCATTATAAACCGTAAGAACAATATAGTTTTGCAATGATTACCCAAGATACCTCATTGAAGGAAAGCATAGTTCAAGCAGCTGTTGCTGGCAGGCTTGTACCTACCTTGTGGACACACAGAGACCCTGAAATAAACTTAATACACCTTCTAGTGAGAAAGTAGAGTGTTTTATATTGCCCTTTGTTATTATTTCTTGCCCTACATTCTTTTCACTGGAGAGAATTTCTCGGTGTCCCTCTGACTCCATCTTGCTGTTGAGGTAGCACAGGAACACAAGCAGTAATGTCCTTCTTACAGGCACCAATAACAACTTAGAAGAGGAAAAATCTCATCCTAAACATTTTCATAATAGTGTAATTTGGAAGGATTAGCAGTGAATAATCACCTTGACTTTTTTGTATAGCTTTGGATTGATTTTTTTTAATGAAACAATTGCTTACAAAATTTTCCAAAACAAAACCCATCAGTTTTTTTCTCACGTAATTTTTTTTGTTGGTAGAAATGTGTCATTACCTTTGGCACATTCTGTGTGTTCACACTTGCCTTTGCACAGCTACTTGAGCTTTCTGCAGCAGTAGCAGGTAAGATGAGGGTCAGTAACCAGAAATTGGGGTCAGTTTTCCAGATATGACGTTACATAGCTCAATCACTAGCTCTTTCTAGAATGTTTCGTCTGAAGACATTAATAAGTTTGGCTGCCTTTTAAAGCTAGGTCACTCAGTTTCTCCAGATTCAGTCTCCATCCTGTGACATTTTACACAAAGACCCAAAAAAGATTTTCTCACAGCTGTTTCTTAGCACATGAGTGGACTTAGTTTGTTGGGATGGAATTTGAATATCAACAGAAAGTGGAAACAATGCCGAATTAGTGCTCCAGTCCAGTGTCTTCTTAATTTCAAGAAGAGGATATTGAACCTGAAAAGAAGCTACAATATCACAGGGCTATTTTTACCATGGAAATTTTGCATACAAGTTACAATAAATATGTGCAATTCAGAAAGCGTATTTTCCTGCTCGCAGGTGAGAGATTAATGCATGAAGTAATTGAATTACGAATAGAGCAATAGCACAGAAACACTTGTTCACAGCGTGTGAAGCTACGGGGAAAACAGAACCTTCTCTGCTGTGCTGTAATGTTTGATTTTTCCCTTGGGGAAATCCCAAGCCCTGGGGCCTGGTCCTCGTGGAGGATCACAGAAGGCTGCATAGGGAGCTGCTGCACGGGGAGCTGCTGCAGCCACTCAGGGTTGAAGGGCACAGGCAAAGACAGGGCTGAAATATCTGTGTGACGTGACTCAGAGGAAACCCGTGTAGCCAGCTCCTGTTTATTTGCATGCTAGCCTTCAAACTAGTCTGTATTTTTCACAAAAATTATTTAATGACAAAATCTTGAAATATAGTCATTTGGTGACATCACAGCAGTGAGATACAGCTGCTTGCCATTGCTGTCCAGATGATTTGTGCTTTTCATTACAGCAATATGATAATAAAATCAGAGTCTGGAGAAGGAAAATGACAGACAATAGCAGACACTTGCCAGTAGTGTGTTATAACAAAGTCTCTTTCTCTGTCTGGGAATACAAGCCTTTTACATCAGTAGAAAGATATTGAGTCCATTCTCATTAAATTTATTGCTAGGGTGAATTTATATAGGTCTGACAGAATGATTCGGTAAAGCGGGCCACTGCATTTTTCTAAGTGTCTTTTTTTTCAAACACTGAAATGGCCCATCAGACAGTAAACCTGGCTTTAGTGGTCAGCTTCAGCAAGCAGTGGGAGAAAATAGCCTGAAGATGCTGAAGTCTGCAAAGCAATTCCTTTGTCGATTTTTAATCACACCTTTTTGGAAAGACACTGAAAATCTGAAAATGTGCTACTATGGGATTCAAGCTCCAGCACTTTTAAGGATCTATACAAAGGAAAAAAGAAACACAAGAAACAAATGTTGCATGGTTTGGGTAGAAAGTAGAGGTTTGACCATTGTTTAAAACAGAATAATAAAATATTGAAACTAAAAAAGCGTAAATTTTTTCAGTGGAAAAAAGCTGATGTCCAGTCACAGCAATTTGTCACATTGATTTGCAGGAAAGATACGTGAGTGAGAATCACAGTAGGGGTAAAACTGCAAGGAGGGGTCAGACAGTGCTTGAGAGGGATGTGTAATGAAAGGGGGTATTTCTGAGGCAGAAACAGAAGATAAGCCCCTTAGGAAAATATTTGTAATGAAGTAATATAGTAACTCAGGAGCCAGGGGCAGAGTGCCCATGGTTTTATATTGCACATATGATGGAAACATACCTTATAGCCTGCCATGGGTACAAGTGATGGAAGGTAGAACTGTCTCACTTTGTACTGAATCTCTTGTGGCCTCTTAAGTGCACAGTAGCAGTTCATCCCTCCACAAGGCGATCCTCAGGAAATAGGGACCCAAACCTTCAGCATAGGGGATAAAACAAGGCGATACCCTGCTGCATCATGGCAGGGACAACAGGGCTGCTCAAACCCCACAGCACTTCAGCCTCAGCAGGGTTGTATTCCAGGGAGGAGCGAGATGGTCCAGCCTGGCCTTGGTTCAGCTTTTGGCTGTTCTCACATATTGCTTTTCTTGCTCACTGACCCACATCTTTGCCCAGACCTCCAGGGACTGAACCTCCAATACATCTCTGAGTGGGGCCTGACTTTTCAGAAAGTTGTCAAACTGGTGTTTTGAGCTTCGCATCTGTCACTGCACTGTGTTTTAGTTGATGTGGCATTTTTCATACAGATTTCAGTAGCTGCCTAATAGCTTTGAAATTATCAACATTTGTTTCAACAGGAAAGCCTGTTCTTGGGAGGAGAAATAGCTTCTCTGAGTGATATCCTGAAATGGGCAACAGTGCTGGTGGTGGTGCCAGCTGAGAGAGGAAATGCACACCTGAGCCTGGACCACAACATCTTCTAGAGAATCCACAGATACTGCAGTACTCGGAATAAGCTCCAGGATACTCAGAAGTAATTAGGAGCTGAGTTAATGCGGGACAATTTCATGCCGCATATTAGAATGTCCCACTTCATTTAATGTTCAATGTGTTGTCATTTTAGGGCTTGGCAAAGAAAAGTTGGGAAAAGCATCAACAGTGTTTTGCTGTAAGTTGGGGTATGTTACTGATGTCATTTAAACAGCCACTTGTACTGTGAGGAAAGCAGACTGCCTCCCATTTGTAAAAGAATATTAAAGATTACGAAGCACCAGATAGAAAATGAGGATTGGTGAGCGCTCCTAACACACTAAGCATTATCCAGCAAATTGCTATACATAATGTGCCACCATATTTTCTGTGGGTTTCCATTACATGCACAGAGTATTTATTCTCATTAGATAATTGTGGTTAATAAGTGTCCATCTGAATACTCTGATGGCCACATGATTACTCATGTGTTGAGTTTAGCAAGCAGATTTTGCCTCTGGCACTTTATCCAAATAAGATGGAGGAAGAAAAATACAGTAGAGGATGTTGTAAAATAGGGCATGAATCTGAAAATAAATATTTATCTTGCACCATTTCACAATAGTTTAGTTTACAAAGCAGATTAAACAAACTGAAATCTATTAAAAAATAACAAGCATATGTCTGAGAAAGTAATTTCCCATACTAGAATCAGACTAACAAAATAGTTTCCATTTACAACTACATATGCAGCCAAATCCTTGTGATTTTCATAGAATTCTGCAAACCAACTCATAATCACTCCACAAATATCCTTGTCTTCACTGGGTTTACAAAAAACTATAAGTTTAAAACCACTGTTTAAAAACTGAACCAGATGTTTTTGGTCTTTTTTCCAGAATTTTAGAATTGAGAGGTTGTTAAAACTACAGGTCTTGGCGTTTCCCCCCCCCCTTTTCATCTCTTTGTAGTAATGCCACTTGCTTACTAAACATTATGACTGAAGACAGCTGTGTTTATTTCTGTTTTTAAACTACAACTCTCACAGTAGCAGCTAGACAAAGAACATATAAAACTCTTTCATTAGACAAAAAATCCTTGTTCTCTCTTAATTCACGCTTAGAAAATGTAGTGATTTCTTTGTAGTCTTAGCAGCTCATAAAGAGGAAGAAATCTATAGGATACTTTTAAGTATTTTTCAAGTTATTTCTATAAAGACATAGAAAAGTAGCAGATCAGTCACTAGCCATGAAATGCAACTGACTTAATGGAGTTTGTGTGAATGCTAACAATCATTAATGCCTGTTGAACAATAGGTCCTACATGAAAAATCCACTTTTTTCTATACAAAAAGGCATGTGGACTAATGTATACTTCAAGATTTTCATCATCCTAGATAATCTTATCTTGATCCCTGTCCTTCTGCTTAAAACATCTCAGGCACATTCCACCTAAAGCTCTTCTAAAAGAAAACATCAGCTTAGGATAGTGAATGAAAGACAATGTCTTTTGACCCTGCTAGAGTTACTTTACTTTCATTTACTTTCGACAAATACTTGATTCCATATATTTGTTATGCATGTATATCTTAGGCTCTGAGCAGAGCCGTTACCTGTTCATGATATATTTTCAAAGCACTTTTGTTATCCTTGCGTTATGGAATTTTGCAGGAATTAATTACTTAATTTCCCTGCAGAATTAACAGAGAATGTAATCCCTGTTACAGGGGCCTGTAGAATGCTTCAAAAAATACAGGCAGGACCCCATACTCTCCTTTGAATGCTCCAGTTTCTATTTATTTATATAGTAGTGCAGTGCTTCTGTATACTCTATTTACTAAGTTTTCCAAATGCTTTTTAAAACATAATATAGTCATCATTTTATAAGTATTTTAAAGCCATTTCATTCATTCTGCTCATATTCAGAAACACAAGCTCTTTGTTTAATTTTTGGTGAAGAATTATTTTGCCACACTACAGTCCACCCAGAATAAGGGGCAATGGCTTGCTGTGCTGTCCAGGAGCTGGACAAACTTACACAGTTTAATTTCTTTCTCTCTACCTTCCTTGTGGAGTAAATCAGCATCCATCTTTTTGTAGGGTGACTGGCAGTCCTCTCTTACCCCTAGCCCTAGGGGATGGACCTCCAATCTGTTCATTCCTGCACGTTTCTGCCCATCACTCTGCCTTGGGGCAGCAGGTAGGAAGCAGCTAATTTTACAGCCTCGAGTGATTTCTCTCCTCTATGTGTGGTCAGGGTGGCTTTATGGTTTAGTTCTAAAGAGACCTAATTGTCAACCTGTGTCAAGCCTGTCCTCTTGAGAAGTCCAGGATCTGTGGAGGATACTGTCTTATCCACTGCCAAAATGCAGCCCCCTCTGTCTCTGTGGCTTGTCAGGATGAAAAACCCACCACCAAACCCAATCAGCTTTGGTGGCAGCAAGCAGCAGAGATGGCCACTGGGATGCGGGGACTTCTGGAGTTCACAGCATGTTTATCTCTGACTTTGGCATGGTCAGGATTTCAGCCACCAACCGCATTAGACAAGTTGTAGGAACTGAAGTTAGCTTTGAAGCATCTCCAATACTTGCAACTTTTTATTTTAACATCATCTTCTGACATACACTTGCTTGATCTAGAGAAAGAATTACCCCAACAGCCAGCTCTCTGGTGTGCCAGGATGCTCAGATGGGCTGCAGCCCAGCCCCACTTCACTTCATGTGCTACTTGCAGCAGAAGTCTCAGCTGGAGGTGGTGAGCCTGAAAGCAGACATCATCTTTTCAGCACAGCATCCTCACATCAGCTTGCCTTGACTTCTAAAAAGCCTTTTCACAGGCTTAATTTTTACTGGAGCGGGATTGAGAAATAAAAGCATCAGGAATCCCTCTGCTCATTGTTGGTGCCCACTAAAATTAACTTTCCTCCTACGCTTCAGCCACTCCTTCTTAGCAGCCAATTAATTCCTAAAATGTGAAAGCTTGACTTCATGCCCTGCCATAATCTCTCTGACTCACTTTTCCCCAAACCAGTCCATGTACCTGTGCTTTGAGCTTTTCTTTTTTAAGCTACATTATGTAAAATACCCTCTACAGAAAAGTAAATGTTTCTGGGCAGAAAGTGCAACAAAAGTGTCTTATATTAACAGCTTAGTAGGTTTAATTCCACATTGTTATTCACCTCTGTTGTGTGCATCATTGATAAAAACATTATCTTTATAGACATATGGCAGTAAAATTTGGATGAAGACAAAGCATGATATAAGTATAAACATCAGAGGAAAAAATACAAGAAAATGAGGTACTGAGGAGAGACGTATTTATGCATTAGAAACAAGAAAACAAGATGAAAGGAACAGTTTTATTTAATGATTTTATAAATGTTGGTCATTAAAATGCTTAGATGAAAGTATATGACTAGGAAAAAAATAGGAATCACTGTAATCATATATAAAATGGTGTTTAATTTTATCAACAGCTTTCTCCAGATAGCTAGCAATGAAGGGTAGAGCATATCCCAACTGCTACCAATGTATTATTAGTCTGTTTACAAATATAACAATTTAATTGCACAGTCCTGCATCAACTTCTCTCTTTTAAAAATGATGATATTGAAGATGAGAATAAAACAAAACATTTCATGTTGCTAAATGAGTCACCAGCACAAAAACTGTAAGGTCTTCCAAATACGACTGAAATACAGAGAAATGACAGGAAAGACTAACAAAGAAATCCGTCTTCTAAATGATGGCACATTTAGTGCCCCTCCTGCATGGGTACCAATTTGTTAGGTAAATCCTTCAGGTCTTCTAGGACAGTGGAGCTCTGTGTTATTGATGTCTGATGCTTATAGCAGCTTTCTGTCCCTTCCCCTGTCAAATTCTGGTTTCTATTAAGCAGTCAAACCTGCCACTCGCTGGAGGTCTTCTTGTGAGAAGACCTTCTGTGTGATGTAGAAAACACCCACTACCTAGTCCAGAAACATCTTCCTTTTCATCAAGTTCAGAACACTGCAAAGGCATCAGTGAAATCCTGTGATCTGGTAGATGAGAGTTTTACTGCTGACTGCTGCAAGGCTGGGGTTTCATCTAGCGGCTGGACTGCAGGATCCCTCCCCATGGCCAGGGAGGCAAATATGTGGGAAAAAAGAACTCTGCTAGAAATGAAGCGAGATATGGGAGAAGAAATGGGCCACGTGGGCTCCAATTGTAACTTGGGTCAAACGAGCTTTGATCGATCTCCTAGCTATGCTGGACAGAAGTGTGGTTACAGTCTAGGCATGTTTGAGATATGTAATTTCTGCATTGCTAAGCTGAAGATGTGACACTAATTTCGGAATTACAGTTTCTTTTGAAAACCTTACCTGTATTAAAAAAATATCAAGTTTAATAGACTAAGTAATTCCCAAAGAAAGCACAACATTAGTTTTGACATAATTCGGTTGACCAGACATTAAATTGTGGAGCGACACATATATAGTTTTTGTTTCCTCAATACAAATTCATTTCAGTACAACTTGAATAGATTTTTAGAAAAGCTTTCTCTTACCTGTCTCTTGAACTGAAAAAATATTATTCCTATTCCAAGTTGCTTCATTTTTATTTCTTAATTTTTTCATCCTCATTTTTTAAGCTACAGAATATAGTAGCTGTTACTCAGTTTATGGTGCATCTTTTAATTCCCTCATGTATACAAACTGAATATTTACCTCAAAAAATATATGCAGGTCAGGATCCCTTTTTTTCAGTCCTGTAGACATTTGTAACGTCTTGGTAGCACCGTCTCTGTCTAGAAAGCAGAAAAACACACTGTCCACTGCCTGCCACGGGACATGAGGACCTGGCAGGATGACATGAGGATGGGCAATCAGCTGCTTCCACCCACTCCAGCTGACCCTAAAGAGACCCCTCTGCTTGGGAAACCACTTGACTGGAAGGTGAAGAGTGGATGCACGAGCACTGCTCTGGGGAAGGGTCCCTGAGAAATGGTCACATCTGAAAAGCTGCTTTGCAGCAGCAGTGACAGCCCAGGTTTCCATCTGGCATTTGCCTGTCAGTCTGTGCCCAGCCCACAGGATCAGCTGATTTTTTAGGTGTTGAAATGGCATTGAAACAGATGGACATTAGTTCAGGCAGCCAGGACATCCTTTAAATTATGTCACTCATAAACTCAGTCCAAGTCCATTTGCAGTCTGTGGGAATTTTACCACAAACTCGAGCAGGGCTTGATCAAACTCAACTTGTGTGGGTGTAGAGGAGCAAGATTTACGGGCACCTTCTTTCAACACCAATCTGTCAGTAACTAAGGCTACAGGGATATTTTATCACTTATTCACCACTGTGTGGGGTTAATTTTCAAGGCAAGTCAGGGTGAGAGATAATCCAAAATCACCCAGCTGGAAAGATGACTTAAAGTAAGGGCCATCAAAGCCAGACCTGGCTTCTGTATTTCATCCAAGACTAGACCAGGACTGTCCTGTGATACAGCATCAGTACCTGTCCCCTTTCTCCGAACACAAGGGAAATAGTAACCAGCTGTCCAGCTACTTTGGTCCTGCACCCATTCTTCCCTTCTCCCTCCCCATGCCCTGAAGGCACAGCCAGCATAGGAAGAGTGTCAGCTCTATGACCTGTTTAATCTACTTAAAATCTTGTAACATCTATATAAAAAACCAATTAATGAGCCAGTGCATAATGTGGTGAGAATATACAGGCAAAAAAAAGGATAAATTTGAAATGAATGCAGAAGACTGAGTTTGTTTCCCTAGTCCTTGTTTTAAGGAGTCAAGATGAGCACTTGGGCTGCTCCTCCACCAAAGTCACCCCCTTCTCTCTCTCTTCCTTGTGACCTTCAAAACTCAGTCACAAGTGTAATCCAGATTTCTGGTTCTGACCTATCTCATGGTATTTAGATTTAAGAATTTTATTTTTTTTTAGGAATTTTCATCTGCATTTTGGAATAGTTAATTATTTAGGAGACAACCAACTCCATGGTTAAGTCAGGGTAGCAGCAGTCTGGGGAGCTGGCAGGTCAGAAGGCCTTTGGTGAAGGAGAGAAATCAGTACAGTTTATTACATCTGTTATGACACTGCCTGAGATCTCTACAGCTTTCTTGCTACACAGGATTTCCTAGAAATTAACTTCATGCTGATCCACAGCACTGACACGCTCTTGAAAAGAGTCACTGAAAGCAGTTACAGGTAGTCACAGATTAACCCAGGGCTGTTGCCTTGAGGCACAGAAAAATACAGCAAGAGGGACTTAAGGAGGGTCCCTGGTCCATCCCTCTGCTCAAAGTGGGATCAGCTGTTTCTTGCTTAACATTCATCCATTCTGTTCTGAAGATTTCCAGCATCCCATGGTCTTCCAAGGTAATCTATTTTGAGGCTTTATTACCTTTATCACTGGAAGCTATTTGTAATATTGAATTGAATCTTTTCTGCTGGAGTTTGAAGACATTATTTCTTGTCTGAGCCTTCATGACCACAGGAAAAAAATCTCTTCCTCTCTATAGCAAAATTCTAGATATTAGTGGACTTTCATCATAATTTTTTACATGTTTTTACACAGACAGTTCAACTTTTAGTATTTCCTTGAAGATTGTATGTTTTTAGATTGCTAATAATTATTGCTGTCTTCTTAATGTCTACCTGGAAGTGTGATGCCTAAAACTGAGTATTATGTCCTCATGGAGGCTGTACCAATCATCTCCGGTGACTAGATCCGAGGGATGACTCAGTCTGTAGTGTAAGCCATTTTCCCACTCATATATTCCAAACTGACTACATAATTGTTCTCACTGGTAAAACATTTTTCAGCAGTAATTGAGACCCTTCTTTGAAAGGCTGTTACATAACGCACCTTCAGTCTGTGACTGTGGTTAGTGGCAAGGTTCTGGTAGCAGGGGGCTACAGGGGTGGCTTCTGTGAGAAGATAACCAGAAGCTTCCTCCACGTCTGGCAGAGCCAATATCAGCTGGCTTCAAGATGGACCCACTGCTGTCCAAGGCCAAGTCCATCAGTGATGGTGGTAGAGCCTCTGGGACAACATATTTACGAAGGGGAAAAACAGCAGTGGAGATAGGAATGAGAATATGTGAGAGCAAGAACTCTGCCAATACCGAAGTCAGTGAAGAAGGAGGTGGGAGAGGAACTCCAGGCGCCAGATAGAGATTTCCCTGCAGCCCATGGTGAAGACCACGGTGAAGAAGGCTGTGCCTTTGCAGCCCATGGAGGTTCACAGTGGAGCAGAGATCCATCTGCAGCCCCTGAAGAACTCCATTCCAGAGTAGGAGGATGCAACCAAAGGAGGCTCTGACCCTGTGGGAAGCCTACACTGGATCAGGCTCCTGGCAGGACCTGCGACTGTGGGACACCCACGCTGGAGCAGTCTATTCCTGAAGGACTGCACCCCATGGAAGGGACCCACGCCGGAGCAGTTAATGAAGAAATGTAGTGTGTGGGAAGGACTCATGTTGGAGAAGTTCATGGACAACTGTCTCCTGTGGGTGCAACTCCACACTGGAGCAGTGGAAGAGTGTGAGAAGTTAACCCCCTGAGGAGGAAGGAATGCCAGAGACAATGTGTGATGAACTGACCAAAGTTCCCCATCCTCCTGTGCTACTGCAGGGGTGTAGGTAGAGAAAATCTGGAGTGAAGTTAAGCCCAGGAAGAAGGGAGAGGTGAGAGAAGGTGTATTAAGATTTAGATTTATTTTGTCATTATCCAACTCTGATTTGATTGGTAATAAATTAAGATAATTTCCACAAGGTGAGTCTGTTTTGCCCATGAAGGTAATTGGTGAGTGATCTCTCCCCATCTTTCTCTAAACCCATGAGCCTTTTGTTATATTTTCTTATCCCTGCACTGCTGAGGAGGGCAGTGATAGATGGGCACCTAGTGTCCAGCCCAGGTCTACCCAGCACAGTCCTGCTTGAAGTAACGCCCTTCACTTGCGTTTACTGAACTTTAACCTATTTTTTCAGACTATTTTTCCAGGTTGTCAAGATTGATTTGAATTCAGCTGTTGCCCTTCCCCTGTTCTTCCCAGACTTCTGCCCATCCTTCACCGCACCATCTAGGCACTTGATAGGCATAGTCTGTATTTCACTGTCTGAGTCGTTAGTGAGAAGTTGAACAAAATCAAGTCTGGGACAGACTTATGCAGAGCCATTCTCTGTGCCACCTACAAAAAACTCTCTGGGCACATTTATTAACCACTTTTGTACCAACCTTGTCACAGCTTCACCCAGACTACATGTCCATAGAAGGGATTTGAGAGCATTTCTTGCTCCTATACACACCAACAATCACTTTTTTGCAGTGTGGTGGTGTGGATTCAGATCTCATTAGACAAAATCAGAGTTTGGACCTGCGACCTCACAGTGTCATTTTTTAACGTCTCAACGACAAAACACTGAACAAGAGAGGAGAACCTTTCTTGATCTTCAGCCTATTTTGTCTGCTGTTTGTTACTCTTCCTGTGGCAATCCTTCATGAGAGTCAGCTTTGAGTTAGTTCATGTTCAATGACTACGTAGTAATACAGCAAAGGATGATGGACAACACAGTCAACAGTGGTGTAAATATGGCACTTAGGGTCGTGGTTTAGTGGTGGCCTTGGCAGTGTTAGGTTAACAGTAGGACTAAGTGATCTTCAGGGTCTTTTTCAACCAAAGCGATTGTATGATTCTATGAGTTCCGAGAGACTCTGCTGCAATCTGCAAAATGATGTCTCTGTGCATGACACTAGCGTATTTTTTTGTGCACCTGAGAGAGAGCAAGAGTATTTTCTAAATTGCATCATCCTGTGTGATGCAGAAGTCAGCCTTGGTGCAGTCTGTATCTGTGCTGTCTGCTTGGATCAGACTCTGTGGCGACTTATCCTGTCAAATGTGTCCAGTTTCCCCTAGAAGTGGTTTAGTTGGTTCACTCTAAAAACAAGCCTGGGAGCAAGCGGGGCTGCCTACAATGTAAACAAAGAGGAGGCTTTCTGTGCAGAAAATTTGAAGGCTAGTGATCAATAGCTACAATTTATTTAAGAGTTACTGCAAGAAAATTGCTTTCAAGCACTGTAATACGTGAGTAATTTCAGCTGCATTGCAATTGAGGCATCTGCAATCAGCTCCAATCACTGGAAGGTTTTTTGAGTTCGATTATTTTTATCTCTTTTTTCATAATGACTGTAGCTGAACTAGCTGAAGAAAAGGACAAAAATGATTGCCAATTGTCATCTATGGAAGACAAAGTCTATCATAGCAGTAAATAAAAAGTGGGCTGTTTCAGAACCAATGGCAAAGTGGTGAGGTGATCTGTGCATACCTCTTGGGTTGCCAGTGTCATGTCAACAACACATGATGTGCTTGTAGATTTTTCTACAACACCAGCTCATAAAAACATGACACTGTGAATTAAGAGAAATGGCAAAGGGAGAAATGAATCAGTGTAAAATGAACTGTAATATGCACAAACAAGGCCCTAAGTAAAGTGAGCATATCAACTGACAATTTGGAGCACAACCATTAATCATTTGTATTTTGTATTTCACTTTAATGTGATTATTTCTTTCAACTACTGACATCCATTGAAATTTTAGTAAATGTGAGATGTAAATAGACAGATCTCGGTTTGTTTAAGAGGGGAAAACACTTTTGTAGTAAGCAGTATCACAGCTCATTTGTGTTGAAGGTAAAAGGACAGAGTGAGATATGGAGGTACTTATACTATATCATAACCCTACCATTTATCGTTTGCCTGTTGGATATGAATTCCTGAGGTAGCTTATTGGGTCTGTAGACTTAAAACAGGAAACAATTCTATTTTTATCCAAAGTTATTACAGAAAATAACACTGATAATCTTGCAGTCTAAAAATTTCATTCAGAACTGTCACGAATCTCACTGAGTAGTAGGGGCTTACCTAAGGAACTCTGCATTTTATTAATATCCTGCTTGCCAACTCTCATTAGTATCACTATTAATACAGCTTAATTCTCAATCTCCCAAATTTAATATAGACAGGCTTATCTGGAGTAGCAGCCCAAACTGCTGGTGCAAGAGCAAATAGCCATAGGATAAGGGATGTAGATTCATAACTCATCAAGATGTGTTCTCCTACATGGGACCTGGTGTTTGCTGCAGAAGGAAAGTGCACTATCGCACCTCCCCGAGGAAGGACAGTTTTATTGGTCCAATCTCCAGGAATCTTCTCTGCAGGCACTGTGTGGAGCTGTTGTCCTGGTTTCTTTGAGCTTTCTGCAGCCAGGAGGTTTTATCAAACATGCCGGTGGAAGTCATGCATCTGGGAATTCACGAAGGGAAACAGAGCAGCTCTGAACTCCCTATGTTCCAAAGTCAAGTTCATTGAAAGCTGAATCCAAACAGAGAATTGCCTGGAAGCTTCATATTTTATTTCCACAGTCTCTTCTGATCAGAAGGAAACATTGGTGAAAGAAAAAAAATTCCCATATGAGTTGAAGTCCTGTGCACCAAGTCTCTTCAATGCTTTTAGATCTGGAGCTGACAGTATTACAGCTTTTACTGCTACCAGGTTTGGGCTTTCACGGGCTACCAATGCAATACACACAGCAGTGGTTCATCTGGACCGGGAAATTAGCTGGTGCAGATGTTTGGCAAGGACTATTGTGGAGTCACTTCCCATGGTGGGCATTGCCTTTCAGCACAGGAGCACCTGAGAAGCTCTGCTGGGCAGTCCCAGTGTGTGTGCAGTCACCAACCACACTGCCTGATCACTCTTTATAGACTGTCTTTAAAAAGCTGCAGTCTGCAACTAACTATTTTATCATAAGCCATTTCTTTTTAGTTTCTCAGAGCAACAAAAATATGTTTACAACAAGTCCCAGACATCTGTTCTTTCTTCCAGAACTGCTTTCATTACCAGGACAGAGGAGGATGGGTAGGAAAATAGAAGTCCGTCATGCAGAGAGTGTAGAAGTGGGAGAAAAATGGAAATTTACTGATACAGGATTATATAAAATGATAAAAGTTTCTAGGGTAATGGGGCAAATTAAGTATAGGTACTCTTACGCTCCCTGTCCTGCACGTTAATTTAATGCTTGTTGTGCAGAACATATCTTTCTGCAGCTAAATAGTTAAAATAAATCTTACATGATTGTAGTGCCCAGTGCAGTCGTATGCTAGACCCTGTTACCTGTAATGCCAAATGAAGTGTTTTGGAAAGAAAGGTTGCCTAGTTGTGTGGTTTTCAAGACTTTTGAGTCATGAGCGTCTAAAATCTTTCTGTGGAATATGAGGACTCCTTTAGAAATATCACATACTGTAGAGCAGTACACTGAAGTTGCCATTCCTGATTATTGGCCACAGACCTCTGTGAAATTATCCATAGAGGATTAGAGGTCACAGGCTGAAAGTTACTAAAGGACTGGGATTAAGCAATGTGGGTTCACATCATGGAAGTTAAGTCTCTGAATGCCTTTGGGATTCTCAGCATCAGGCATCAGCTGGAGTGAGAATATGCACAGGGGCAGCCGTTGCAGAGTAGTGGTAGAACTGGAGGTTTCCATCCTTGCTTGGCTTGTGACTTTTCTGTGCCTGGAGAAAACAGCCTTTGCTCTGTTCATGCAATATGAACTTACAGAGCTGATTTTTTTTAATCTTTCTTTGTGAAGTGAGAATTTCAGCAGCAAGGCTTTTATTCTAATAAAAAAGAGTATTCCTTTTCTTCTGAGTCTAATCTCAGACCCGATGTCTTACTCTAAAGTACAGTGTAAAATCTATACACCTGCATCCTATAGCGCCATAACGAACAGTGCCACAACCTGCAGACATTCTGTCTTGTCAGTGAAGAGCAAAGTCAGGGCTGTAATTCTTCCAGCTGCAGCACTTGGCTTTCCCTTAATGGCTGAATTACTCCCTTTAGTTAGGTTGGTCATGTATAAAGTCGATGGTTCAGTCACTGTAAGTCTAAGACATTAACACATTAAAGACAGTGTTCTGTGGCTTTCTGTGGAGCTCACTTTCTATCTAGAATGATTTTCTACTTGGCAGTTAGCCTGGCTGAGTCAGATAAAAGATACAGGTTTTTTTGAGCTCTGTCTTGCTTTGTTCCTTCCTTAACCATGCTGG
Organism: Lepidothrix coronata; assembly: GCF_001604755.1. Lineage (NCBI taxonomy): Eukaryota > Metazoa > Chordata > Aves > Passeriformes > Pipridae > Lepidothrix > Lepidothrix coronata. Next base: position 4,809,388 of record NW_016690239.1, on the reverse strand, counting down.
AACATGTTCATTACAACTAACTTGATACTTAAACCTGCCTTACTTGGAGCTGTGGTCTTCAGGATAGATGAGGGATTCTCTCTGGGTCCCTCCTAGAGGACACTGGCAGAAGAGCAAGCAGCATTCATGAAGTGCTAAAATCATTGAGACCCAATCACCATGTCAGCCATGTCTTTGTGTGGTCCATCTTGTTTTTTCAGACCACCTGGGCTGAGAACTTCAGCTTCTTATCTCCCCTTCAGCCCCTCTCATGCTCTGATCAACATGGATCCTGGGCTGAGGATTTGCAGAAGCTGCAGGAGAGCCCAACTACACTGTTTTTTCTATATATACCCTGCACCAGCTGTTAACTACTCAGCGCCAAGCAAATCAATCACTTCTACAGATAGTCTTGCTGTTCTTTACAGGTATGGACTTCAAAATCACATGCCAATGTTCACACCTCTCTTTGCCTCTTAAGTGCAGACAGGATTCTCTGCTAAACAGAGTTGGACAAATCTTTTCCAGCCCACTGTCTCTCAGGGAGGCTCCATGCGGCTCTTGGGGGGAATGGGTTTAGAGCAAAGCCCAAGCTCACACACTCCTGTGAGCATAGTGCTCCAAAAGGCTCCCTCTACCAGTGCCAAATGAAGAGCTTCATCGAGGTAAGGACAGTAACATTCCCACATGTTCTCCCTCTCTGTATTTCCATACAGATCTCCCAGCTGGACTTTGTGCAGGTACTCAGCACAGGTGTTAATCTCAAATTCTCCTATAAAGAAATGATACAAAAAAAAAAATCCCATTTCAGACAAAAGCGTTCTGACTGCTGCTGCTTTGACAGCATAGTTTGGTTTTCTTTCTCTGCTGCTGGCATCACACTGGGCAACACTTCAGAGCGTGGAAGGAAAATACAGCAGACAGGTGACAGATTTTGAAGGAAGAAGGCCCTGGGCCAGGGGAGACATCACTATTAAAATCTTAGTTTTTGTATTGGTTGTCTTTTTCCCTTCATGGCCCTTTTAAATTGTTGCCATTGTATAGTCTGGGCTGTCCTGGCAAGTGCCCTGACTGCTTTCCCTGCTGTGTTGAAGGCTGATTTGAGTTCATGGTTAATTTAGGGATAAGTACTTGTGTAATGAAAAGACAAAACAAAACATAAAAAAATTGACCCTGAGGAGAAAAAAGCAACTAAATCTGTCTTGTAAAGATAAGTTAAGGAATACCAGATGGCAGATTTACCCTGGTATGGTGGTGCTGAGTATTGGCTCAGAAAGGGTCTGGTGATGGAATTTGTATTTTTATGTTACAGTAGTTAACAGAACACATCTCATAACGAAAAAATCCAGCAGGAGACATAGAAAGTTCCAATTAAACATTCCCTTTATTGGGGCCTTGCTCTGTAATGGCACAAGTGATAAACTCTCAGAGTGCCCATCAGTGCTGCTAATGAAAAGACCCAGAGTCACATTTTACACTTTTATTTGGATTTAGATCAACACCACAAATAAGATACTTTGGTCAAACACAAGAACAGATTGCTACGCCGCTCTTTCCTGGCTGCAATAAGTACAGTAATGTGTAAAAAAAAAAAAAATGCTGGTTCTCCTGGAACACCAAATGTAAATCTTGGATTGGCACATACATGTAATAAATACATTGTTTGCACTTAGCACTTTAAAATGGAATTGCACATGCAAGATGTAACCAGGCTACTGATCACCTTCATCATTGTCCCTGTTCTATTTTTACTTCACAAGTTCTTTGCTTGCCTTTTTCCCAGCAAGAAAAAAGAATATAATTTGCTGCTCTACCCAGTATTTCAGTGATTGGTCTGCTGATTTTGACACGTTTAGCAAAGGTCACATTGTAGGCCTTCCTGATAGAATTGATATCTCCTCTATAGCTTGACTTGCAACATTATGCATCGCAGGTAGCAATGGAAGTCCACTAAAGTGAGGTGAAAGGCCTGCCCAAAAGCTAACAAGGAGAGGTTAACACCAAGCAAAGATATAGTAGAGGGACAGGTGTGAATGCAGTTCTTACAATATCAAGAGTCAATACTACTACTACACAAATAATAACATATCAATAATATATTGTACAAGCTTATACAGCAACACATGTTGATTTGCAACATTGTACAGTTAAATCTAAAGTGCACAGCCTCAATCTGAGGTGACAAAACAGTACTATCAATATAATAAAGGCAACACAATTACAGACACAATTTATTTCCTCTTTATGTCCTCATCATATTACATTGAATCAATACTCCATTTATCTATTTTAGATGAAATTAAAACCACATTGCACTTCTTTTTTTGTTTCAAGTATTTTAGAGACAGCAAAACAATATTGCTTTACAAACACAAGTTGGCTGTTTAGGCAAAGTTAAAACCAAAACTTTAGTAGGGTTATAAGTAGACAGGCCTAAGCTGCAGAACTCTTACCAACACTTCCAGACATTGGGGGAAAAAAGGATAAATTTCAGTTTCCATGCCAGAGACACCTCTAGTGTTCAGGAATGATGCAGCAAATGAATTCTACAAGAGTTATGCTTCTAAAAAGGTTGTGAGGATCTGTGTGGCTGTTTTTTGGCAGATATAGCCTTATCTCAATTTTTGCGCAACTTCAAAAGCTGCTGTAGACAAGGATGGAGTCCAGCACTGTGAAAATCCTTTGACAAAATAGTTTGTTACTTAGATCTCATCCCTGTCACTCAGATTACAGTCATATTTAATTTAGGCCTTGTCTTACAGACCTGTATATCTGTAAGAAGTCTTTACCTTCTTAATGTAGCTGTGAGGTTGTATGCTATTTTTTTAGTAAGAATTTCAGAAAATTAAAATTTTCCATGTAGTTTTTGGACTGTGCATAGCAAAAATACATTTGAGATAAGCATTTATTTAGATATGTGACTTTTTTTTAATAGGCTTTTTAAACACAGAAACAGAAAACATCTAAATACAACCTTATTTCAGTCTTGGTTAGCACTGTATACAGATTGTGCGTCTGCTTAGGCCAAGTGGGAAACATAATTAGGAATAATAGCATCCTATTGTTGTACTATAATTGATCTTATTAAGTGGTTGTAAGAGCTGCAGTACTCTTGAGGTTTTTCAGTAATCAATCCTGGAGATGTACAATCCATATGACATGGAGAAAGAATTTATTATGTGGGTTTATATTTTAAAATAAGCACTAATAAATATTTGAGGCACCTCCATTAAAAGAAAAAGAATCCTAGTGAATTTTCAGCTTCTGTCCTTGCAGTTTTATAACCCATATAAAATAAAAATATATAGTTTACAAAATAGGATTTTTTATATATATATATATTTCCTTTTGTAAAACTATACCTATTTAAATACATTTGAAATGTTGCTATAGGTAAATTAGAAATTCTGTTCTAAAACTACGAAAAAGGCAAAATCCTTTCACTTTCAAACATACAGTATGTATATTCTGCATCTCACCACCCCTGCCACCTGCTTCTCCCAATTTGATTTTGTCATAATTTTGGGTAACTTCGGCATCATTCAGTCCAATTGCTTTTTAATTTAAAGAAAACACTGTGTTAAAACTTGGGATAATATTTAAGTATCTTCTGTTCTTTCTTATTTGTAACAATGCAGCTTTTTGTGCAGCTAATTATTAAGGAGGCATTCTAAAACTCAGGAAAGGACTTTAAAGGAGCCGTGTTTCTTGATTTTAAACTGTACTCTACTCCAACGCCACAATATAGAAATAGATTTACTTTGGAACAAACTACAGATACATTCGCACAGTTTGTGACAACTTAATTGTCTACTTAGAGGTCCAGGAACAGACTTTCACACCCAGTTATTATAAATCTTGTCCCAGGCGTTCTATTTCATCAATCAGGAAATCAATGTCTTGGTGAGTTGCCGCAGGGTTTGAGATGACCATCCGGAAGAAGTTTGCTTTGTCTCCCAGGGGCTGATAACTCACCATGGTTGTGCCGTACTCCATCATCCTGGCTTTTATCACTGGTGCCACCTGCAGAGCAACAAAAAGCAGAGGGTGATGAAGATTATTATTATTGTAATTATTATAATTATTTTCATTATCATCCCCATTATTACTAAAACAGAGTATGTTTTCTTTTTTTAAAAATACGAAGAGCTACAAGAAACAGTTGAAATGAAATCACATGCAATATCGTTAAAAACATTAACCCCCACTAAGGAACAAATATCTCATTGAAAAGACACTGGGTTTATCCTGTTTCTTTGTCCTGCTCATAAAATCACTGGGGAAATTTCCCTCTGCTAACTTTCTCAATATTGCTGGGTTTTGTAGTGTTCAAAACATGGTTACAGTCGTTTACCATCTTCTTTTCATATGCCAAAGTGCTGTAGTATCATTGAACTTCTCCTGCACTTGCTGGGTTTAGTGATTGCAGTTCACAGTAATTTCAGTAAATACACATGGAGGAAATAAATGCTCTAGAGATTAGGCAAACCTAAGGAATACAAACTTGGGGACCAGAGAAAGGTGGTGCCACACTAACCTAAAGTAAAATAATCATGGAGGTGTCATTTGCCAGAACATCATGAGGTGACCATGCCCTGGAGATCATTTTGGGGATTGCCTGCCTGATAGGGTTTCACTGTTCCCTGAGTGATATCCCGGAGGACACTGCTTACCTTCATCAGGCGGCTCGTTCTTTCTTCACTGTCTTCCATACCACGCAAGCTGGGAGGTAAGTACCAGAAGCAGACATTTGTGTGCTGAGGCTAAACACAGAATAATAATGGTTTACACCGTAAGAAATGCTCGTAATATCTCAATTGCAATTAAGTTCATGCCTTCCTTCCCACTCATACATCATACTGTGACAGCAGTCAATGATTTTCATTATTGTGGTCTACTGAGAGTCATCATCATTATTAATGCAGAAAAGATAATTTTAAGCAATTTATTCTCAGGGTGTCAGATCGCATCTGACGCAGAAAGCTGGGCAAATATATTTATGCCTTTCTGAGAAGCATCTAGATTTTGCAGATCCTGTCCCCTCCAGGGACTGGAGGGCTCATGTAGCTAAAGCAAGAGTCCATTACAGATAATTTAGAGGTGAAGACCATGTCATTTACTTTTATTAGATGACAGAATAATATAGAATCTGATTCCGTAAACAGGAGCCACAGGTGGTGCATAAGACAGTTTAAGATTTTCTTACATTTAATGAAATTTATTACTTCTCAATTTGATTCAGCTAGCTGCTATATTAATATGCATGCACCACAGTGTCTTATCGCATTTAATGACTATATGAGAAAGGAGAAAGGTATAAAGTAAGAACTAGTTGACATTTTGTGTATTTCTGCAATATCCCAACAGTTGCCTGCTTTACTGTGTTCATCTTTGCTGGATGCTGAATGGGTGAGTTACAGCAACTCCTACTGCTGCCAGTTCCTTTACTCATCATCAGACCCAGTGGACCAAATTCAGTGATGATGCGTGAGGTGGGGAAAATAAATTCCATAGTGGCATGCTTGGGTATGAGCTTGTAATCTCTGAAGAAACATAGTGATGTTTAACCTTGTTCTCTTTAAGGCAAAACACCACTTAACTTTATAACAGGGGTCTCTACCAGGCCTGTCCCCTGCCATCACAGCTGGAGGGGGTTGTCCACAAAGCAATGGTCAAACACCAGACAGTCAGGTGCTGTTCAGAGGTACGGCCACCCAACCCAGGCTGCACTGCCTTGCCCTGGGCGCTGTGCTCCAGCTGAACACCTGGCATCCAGGAGTCCAATCTCAGCTGGACTCCCTCCACAGAAATAGAGACATTTGCACTCTACACAGGTGCAACTTCTGCCCCATGAGCCAGCTGGGCTCCCAAACAACACTAGACCCTGCCCTGCTGTGCCACACCACATCACAGCAGGGATCACTGTGCAGATCACCCCATGTTATCCCAGGTCCCCTGCAACTGCCCACCTGAGGATGCTGATAAAACCACTTTGCACAACTGTACTTCTGGAGCTGTGTGGGGCACTGTAACCCCCACTCCTAAGAGACCCTGCTATTAGGAAACTGCAACTTGTTTTTATTACAAAGGAGCTGGTTCTAATTGTGTGTGTGTATGCTGTGTTAGGGTGAGATACCAGTGTTTAGTTTCAGCAGGGTTAAACTGAGCAGACTGAACACTCATGCACAGCTGCCTCAACTTCCTTGTCCCTGGGTCCCATGAGGATGAGAGGTATTGGCACAACAACATGTTTTGTTACAAGGGTCCCTGCTTTCTGTCTCATGCTGTTTGATTTGACCTGTTGGTAGCATCCCAATAGGTAACCAAAGCAAACAGCGTTGACCAACTGAGAAAAGAAGCTGCAATACATACCTTTCCATCAAACACCATTTCATACCCTTCTCTGTTCTTTATTTTATTGTATAGGTATTCTGCTAGTTCCAAGCACTTATCAATTTGTGCTTCAAAACCTGTGGTTCCCTTTAAACAGAGAGATGAAGAAAAGAAGTTACTTAAATATCTGTTCCGTGAATCAAAATAACAGAAGGACCACACAGCACTTGCCAACACATCAGCACAATTCCCCTCTCAGAAGTGTCTGTGAGACCAATTAGGGACCTGATTCTACGTGATGAAGGGCACTTTGTGAAGCAGAGCTCATTTGTCTCTAACTCTTGCCACTGACTCTCCTGTAGCCACTTCTGCAAAATAAGCATCAGGTACTTGTTGGTTCCCAAGAACATTTTGCTGAGAACCTGAATAACACCTCTGACAAAGGGTGCCCTTGGCATATTTTCCAGAGAGGCTGAGGATGGTTTTGGACAGCTTGGACTGGCACAGAGGAGGGTCCTTAGAAGTGTTGAGTTCCAGACATGGGGAGTCTCCCATTTTCAGAATAAGGAATTTTTAATCTTCCAGGTGTGATATGCTTGGGGATTTTCCAATACTTTTTTTTTCTTTTTCAGTTAAGCACGGAATGGGCAGATCCACTTTTAGAGCCTGGTCTGATGCCTGTGAAAATGCGCACACTGTTTAGATACCGCCCTGCCTCTTTACTGTTTTTTTGTCTTCTTTTCTAACAGATACTATATAAACCCAGAAGATGTGTTTTTAAGAGCTGCAGAAAACCCTGCTTTTTCTTCTCTGGCAGAAGTCATAATCCTCTCTGTGACATCATAATTGTTCCTGCAATCACCAACTGTGATGCCTCAAACAAAGGATTCAGCTTCAAGAGGAAGGAAGGGGAATAAACAGCTGGAATAGATAAACTCTCTAAGAAACACACATCCTATTTTGTAATGTTAATATTACAAGCAGGGTGTGAGAAGAGAAAAAGCAGTACAAGGCATATTGAAAAAATGGGCTTTAGAAGAAATGTTTCTGAGTAAAGGATGCATGTCCCTGCTAAATCTGTTCTGGCAGTGCAGAACTGACTTAAAAGCCCATGTCATTATCCCTCTGTGTATAGAGATTTCAAAACAGGATAGAGCTAGCACAGCCCCGGGAGAAAGGCTCGGAGTAAAAGAGAGACATGTGGCTAAAATCTCCTATCACTCTGCAGTCCCCAGTTAGTGTAACAGCTATTGCAACCACAGAAACGTCCATCCTCCCTTACAGACTCCCACAACTCCTCAGAGTTTTAATGAAGCACATGAGGATCTTTAAGGCTTTCTGGAAATGAAAACAGTGATGTCATATCCTCTGAACAAACCTGAGGCAAACTGACATAAAAGATTGGATAAATACACCCAAGAACTTATTTAACAATATTCTACAAATACAGATGAAGTAATCATTAGAGCTAGTGTTTTACAGATTTCCCAATGAAGATCTTTTGATGAGTTTTCCTCTACTCCTTCAAAAGATGGAGTATCTTTGGAGTAGATCATATCTACTGCATGCAACGAAACTAGGTATTCCAGTCTTGATTTGCCAGGTTTAATTTCTGAATGTCATTTAAACATCCTTTTATTTCCAGAAATCTTTGTAACAACATTCCTAGGTATATGATTTATGCTATTAGACTCCTATAGTTACGCAAAGCAAATGCTATGCAAAGCCATAGAGTTCAAATTTCAAAATCATTTGTGCTGCTTAGAAGCTCAATTGTTAAAAGTATAAAAACCACAGAAAATAATGGTGTTCTTTCTTTCATGTTAGACATGTGAAATTCAGGTCAGATACTTTCTAAAATGATGATTACAATAAAAAAAAGCCAACTGTATCTGGTGTGCATTACTTTAAGGCAAACAAATCTATAGCAGGCAGTCCTACCTTTGCCCTCCACATCAGCCATAGCTTGAAGACATCCACATGCCGTCCACATTGCAAAGCCTTGTCTCCCGTGTCGTAAGACAGGTCGTAGTGCTTGTCTTGTTGAAAGAGGTAGGAAGCATGCATTTGATTGCAACTCTGCATCAATCCCTTATAGAAATAAAGACACAAGCAAAGTGATGTTGGTACAGATATGACTACTGCTTTGAGAGTTGCTTGGATGAGAAATTACAAACACCCAAATTCAGTGGAATATGTGTCCAAGCGCAAAAGGAAGATCAAAAAAAAGGACAAAATTAGACTCAGTTCTCCATAGACTAAGTTTTTCACATCCCTTTCAGTGCCCAAGACACCTTGGTACCTGACCCAGCAATGTGTAATATACTCCTAGATCTAAGGCATTTTTTAAAAGAAGCTGGACACTGTGTTTCTTAGCATCATTATGCTTAAGTTCATTTTTGGATCTTGCTTTCTATTCTTTGTTCTGGTTCCTTTTTCTCCTTTCGTTGGAAGGCATCTTTTCTGGTCGAGTTGGTGCCTAATCTAATATCACAGAACTTTTCAATTGTTTGGTCTCTAAAATTCTGATTTCTATTTTTGTTTTTTTTTTTTTCTTTGTAGAAACAGTTCTTTTCTGCAAAGTCTTCAGCTGCAGATTGGATGCTTAAGTGGTATAGAAAGCTTTGAACAGACAGAAGAGCATATGGCCTTTAAAAAGCCAGCTAGAGCTATTTCTGGGTTGCAACATCCCATTCTGAGAGGCAGCTTTGTGGGAGGGACAGAAGCCAACAAGGTGAGGAAACCTGGCTCATGAAAGCATGAGGTTTCCTTTTTAGCTTTTAAAGTAAAATGCAGAGAGCCATGTTCTGGCTCCAGTTAAGACCTCAACCAAGTTTATGGTATACCTTAGGGCTGTTGCCTAAAACAGCAATTTCCAGTCCAAGAAGAATAAAAACTTGGCTGTTTATCATCAAGTCTAATCTTTATGTGTAACTCAAAACTGAGACAGCAAAACAAGAGGGGGAAAAACTCCTGACTTTCTCCTAATCTGAGCCATCTGTTCTCACTAGAGGTCAAGGATGGTACTGACTTCAGCCAGGCAGGATTTGTCTCATGGAACTGACCCAGAGGGCAAATAAAAGCCAGTTTCTCTCTTCCTAAGTGCAATCACTTTGTATTACAATCTGTTGTACAGCTGCTAGCAAAACAGCAACCAGCTTTTTGATAGCTGGTCTATTAAGTGGTGGTTGTATAGCAGCTGTCCCAGTAACTGATGGTTATATGAAAATTACAGGCTTGAAGGGTAATTCTAATTCTACTGCTAAATGAAATGTCTACTTTTTAATACAAGTGAACTTAGTGCACCATTTTTACTTCCAGGTGCCCCAAAGTGGATATATAGATCAGAGCTGGGTAGGAATATCACAAAAGTCTAGAAAGTTTAAAGATGCCTCGATTCTGGACCAAATGTTGTGCTGCATGTATACCATGTCGTTCATACCAAGAGAATGAGAGTTTGCCTAGAGTTACATCTTACGCTACACAGCAATTTATGGGGTTACACAGCTATGCACCCACAACTTAACTATGGACATTTTAAAGTCAAAAAACTCTGTAAAGATATTGCCATTGACGGGCTCTATCATTTCTTCTAGACAGCTGCTTTAATTCTTTTTGCAGTCACAGCCTGAGCATGTAACTAGAGGTCTACTTCTCAGGTTTTTTTTAGAATCCTCATCACATTAGCAAATATTAGCTATGACACATTTATGAAGACAGTATCCAGGATTTTCAGAAGCAAAACGCCAGAAAGGAGCAGAGAAGCACATATACTGTGACATACCTCTTCTCTTACTAGGAGGGCCGAACACTGCAGCGGGACGCCCATCATCTTGTGAGGGTTCCAGGTCACTGAGTTAGCCCTAGGACATCAAACCACGTGAAACTCAAGACATTGTACTATGTGATGAAACCACAGAAGCATTTAGAAATAATTAGAATAATAATGAACATGTAGCAATGCGCACCTTTTTCTGTTTCTGAGCAAGCAAAGCTGAAAGAAATCAGGAAAGCAATATGAGGAAAGCAATGCCTTCACAGGGGACTAATCTATGCTAGTTGGGTTTTGGATGACAATCCTGGCAACATACCACGGGATAATTGCTCTATCCACTAAACTTAATCAGTATTAAACTTTCTGGGGAGTCATCTATACTTTATAAACATAGGGAAAACTTCCTAAAAACACCCACTTGACTGATGAACTTTCTACAATTGCACAGCTGATTAAAGATGCAGATAGGAAGCTGGCAAACTCGCAGATTCCCTCCCTCTGACTCCAGTTTCAGCAAGATTTTAGTAAGGAGCTTACAAAGGCATTTTTTAAAAATTCCTTTAAATGCTTCTGGGTATCACTAAGTAACTCTGAGTAACTTGGAAAACCTGGCCCAAAGTAATTTTTCCTGTTGCTGCGATGATGGCAAATTTTCATACCCCCTCAATTTTAGCTTGGCTATGGCAATTCACATGACCACAGTAATAAGCACAGGATTGATCCATCTTGCCACAAAAGAGTCTGATCCCATCTCCCTTCAGGACACATTTACTGGAAAAATTACTGTCAGTCTAAACTTTGTGAATAAACAGGGTGCTGATACAATACAGCCTATTGTATTGTATACAGAAGAGGCATTTGGGACTGTGTTGAGGGCTGAATGGAAGATTGTCCAGTTGTTTATTACTTTAATTTTGTGTTATGCTTGACTGGCTATTTTTTGATTACTATTATTACCTATTATGATTAGCTGATAAATATATATATTTGCATCCTATTTGGCAGGCTATCAATGATACACAGTGCACTATTTCACCTAGTGCACTGATTTGCATTTTCATGGTATAAATTGGCATAAATCAGTCAACTGAGACATGTGAAAACTTAAAGGACACAGACACATTTGCAGGTAACATTAACGTGAACAGAGGTGAGTATGTTAGAATCTGGCAGTGTTCTCCTTTGTAGGAGCTGGAGACAGGTTTATGCATGTCCTGCCAAATTGCTTCCACTCCTTCAAAGCAAGCAACTTCAAAATTCACATGGACATTAGGCAGTAGTTCTGTGCTTTCTTCTTTGCTATTTAAATGGAACTGTGCAAGTGCCTGATGCAAAATCTGTAGGGAACAGTCTTCCACAGGCAACATCTGGCCACTTGGCTTGGCTTTTTGAGTATTTGGCAGCTTTTAATCAGCTCAGTCAGTCATCTGATTACAACATCAAAGCTAGTGATTCTGAACATGCATTCAGGTCTATGAATTTCCTTTGATATGATACTTTTTTATTTTTATTTGTGCCTATGCAAAATCAAGCAGAAATTCTTTAGGAGATCTCTAGGTAATAATAGTGGTATGGGTTTTCTCAAGGAAAAGGATTATTCACTGACAATAGCCAGATGTAAATTATCTGTCTAAAACATTTAATTTACCCTAAGGTCATTTATTTACCCAATGACATACCAATTGCACACAGAAAAAAATTAATTATGTAAAGTAAAAATCCACCATTTTTCATTTGTTATCAGTTATTTTGGGCTTTGGCCATCAGCATGTGCTTGTAGAAATTGCTGGCTGAGACAAACAGTGAAGTAAAAAAAGCTACATGAATCTGCAGATATTTTCTAAAAGCATCTCATGTTTGCACAAATAACCGAGCACCAAGTATCTGTGGGGTTTTTTTGCTGTGGGTCAAAGATACAAAAAAAAATTTCCTTTGGAGATTTTGAATTGATGACAGGAGAGATTCACAACTGTCAGAATTTGGTCCTCAGCCATCATTAAATATAGACTGAGGTGCATTCACTAACCAGCCACAGCCCTGGAAAGGATGTCCAGACCCTATATGGGAGCACTCATACACTGCAAACATGTTTTTCTTATGTAGCTGTCACTTCCTGAGACTTTGGAAAAGGGATACCAGGCTGAAACTCCTGATGGTGGCCAGACCTATCTGCTCCAGAGACCGGGGCACATGCTTCCTCCAGGGTGCCTTCAAGCAGCTTGAAATCTGCCCTGTGGGGACTGGAGGGCACAGTAAGGATAGTCCTGCAACTCCTGCTGTGTGTGATGGATATTTCTGCTGGACTGCCTGTTACCAGAAGGATGTGAATACTCAGAGCACAGCGTGCTCCAGTTAATGCTCCCTCCTTGTACCTTTCTTCCCTATCAAACATGAGTACAAGCTTTAGTTCTCTTCTGTTCAGACCTGTAACAACTCAATCATCTACCATGAAACAGGAGTGTCCATAAAAGTTCAGTCTGCTCAAAATGTTCCCACACCTGAGATCTGGACAAACTGAAATGAGCTGCTGTGTCCATCAAGCAGAGGAACAGCACTGGAAAAAAACAAGCTTCCTTAATTTACTGCCAAACATATGGAGATGGTGCTTATTAAAGAACTAAATAAAATCCAGTGGAGTTCTGGATCTAAAGCATATTGTTTGGAAAATTCTCCAAAATAGATTTAACCTGAACTTTTCATTCCAGCATAATTTGGACAGCAATTTGGGAGGTAAATCCTTTGTTTCATATTCTGCCTTCATAGGCAACTAGGTGGATTTTTCTAACTCGCTGGCTATTTGGATATATGTCCTTTTAATGCATGATATGTAATTTTGGAGTGTTGCAGGCAGTCTTAACTAAATCAAATTCATAGAACCACTGGCCGGTTTCCAAATTTTGCATGTGAGATGTATGAGAAAGGAACTGAATCATCAAAGTATCCTCCTAATCTCCAGGAACAGGATGAGAAAGTTGTTTGTAATTTTAATTGACAAGGAACAGCAATGTGATTTATTGACACAGAAGGCAGAAGGGAGTAACAATTTGCTCTCAAATACCATGAGCTTCAGGAAATATACTAATGTAAGAGTGACTCCATCTAGCGCAGTATACTGTCTCTAGAAAGTGGACTAAACAGGTGACTGGGAAGAATTCAAAATGGGGCAAACATATATGAACTTTCTCTAAATACCCTCTGAGCTCCCATTCAGTTGTGGCTCACGGAAATCCCAAATGCTTTTTATTTTTCTTTCCTTGAATGCAGGTAAATCTTAACATCCTAGGGAAAGGATTTCCACAGTTTAACTAAAAGGTTCTGAGTAAGCAGTTGTTTTTAAGCTCAGTCTTTTCAGGCTGGACTAGCATCACTTATGTTCATCTGTATGTATCTGCAATGTTCATGACCCCATGACTATGACTATGTGTATATATCCAGGCTCAGATATACTGAGAAGACATCACTAACACAGCCTGGAGAGGGCTATTCTCTCCAGAAGTGACAGAGAAGGACATCTGCCCAAACTGCAGGTGCATCCACCTTTTATACTTAAGATTTCCGTACACAAAACCTCCAAGATTAATTTCTTAGAAAAATACAAGGGCTAAATCATGCTGGACACTGAATCAGAGAATGCTGCAGAAACAACTCTGGACCTGAGAATGCAAGGTGGAAGAACAAAAAAACAAATATAAAATGTCTGCTGGATGTAGTACAAAACAACGTGCCACGTCACTGTAGCACTGAACAAAGGAAAGACACTTAGCAATGCTACTTCAACTGGAAGGACAGTTTGCATGATTTCTTCCTACTGTATCTTGGAGATAACATGGATCTTTAATTTCATTTATAGGCATTGCTATGGTAATCACAAGTGTGTTAAAATGCATTTAATAAATGACTTTTATTAATACTAATAAATCATACCTTTCAATGCCGTTTAACTTCCATTTGTGTTTTCTTGACATCAGAAGCCCACCACCCCATGCTCCCTGGAAGGCAAGACACATTATCTTAATGAGAACTCTGCTTTTCTCCATGATGACATCTGTGTGTTCACATCTGTGTTTGGGACCCTTTCTTTTTTCTTGCTGATGTGGCACATTCCAAAATGACCAGGCAGATGGGGCCTGAGGCATTAGCTGTGCTAACAATTTTCTTCCAGTAGCTTGGAAGCAGCAGTTAATAGGCCATAAACCAGGCATCCACTCTTATCATCTGCTAACCCCTCACTCGCCCCTCCTCTGACCTCCTCTGACACGGCACATCGAGTTGCCCCATGCTATAATTAACGACTTGCAGAGCTGCTCCCGGGTAAGCTGCATTTTCTCTTGGTGCTAACAAACCAGGCGGAGATCTCAGCTGCTCTGGGGAGTTTTCATCATATTTTGGACTCACTATTGCTTGCCCTATACTCATCTGCTTTCTTCACAGAAATTTGGGACAAGCAGGCGTTTCATCCAACTGAGAAGTATTTAAGGTAAATACAAATTCTTCCTTTGAATTGGACTGATTTTGGCTGACACAGTAATCCAAAAGCAAGATATTTAGCCCTATACTAAGTCAATTACCAAGCCTCTTTGGAGAAAAGATTTGCAAAAATGACACAGAAGCCATTCTAGGGATGAAAGATGATCCTTCAGAAAGATTTCTTGGCAAGAGCCCAGATAAAGCTAAGTAGGCAATCTGATAAAATTCCCTAGCATTTGCATTAACCTGATCAGCAATCTGCAGTACTTTATTCCAGACAAACGTAGACTTTTCCTTATGTATTTATTTTGCAGCTGCTGCAGAAGCTGAGCCAGCGCTCAGTATGGTTCTAATGTATTTCTTTATTAATGGCATTTAGAGATAAAGCTGAAAGCTAAAAGCACTCGAACTAGGTCATCTTTAAATGCCCCAGTTGATACAAGTACAACTACAGTCACAGCTCCTAGAACATCCCTCTGACTTTAATCTTTCAGAAGAGTGGGAAGTCAGTGCTTGGATGTTAGACTTAATTACAGGACCCAAAGACAATGGATTTTGTACAAGACGACACTGTTCAAAATTAATGCTAATACACCTTGTAATCCAGCCCTCCATGAAAGATGGTACTTACATCCACATGCATCCAAATTTTGTATTTCTTGCAGATGTCTGCAATAGCTATGAGAGGATCGAATGCCCCGTACACTGTTGTCCCAGCTGTCGCACTCACCAGAAAAGGAACAAATCCCTGCAAGAAAGCAGAGAGGTTTGCATGGTCGGAGTGCTGCAGCCCCCTCAGCCTGCAGCAGTCCCAGCTCCCCTTGTGCTGCCCTCACAGTGAGCCCACAAGAATCTCCCGGAGGGCATCCTTGCTATATTAGGACTGGTTTTCTCAAAGTTCAGATGTCAGCGATATTTTAGTTTCTACCTTAAGGTGGCAGCAAACTTCCAAACCAGCATCCTCCATTTAGTAGGATGCATGAGACGGGTAAGGGCTCAACAGAACAACTCTGCTCCACACCACTTGCTTGAAACAAAAAAGTCTCTGCTACAGGACACAGAAAAACCTCACCCAGGCACCACAGTGAGAGAAACATTTTTAGTGGACTGTGCCCTGGGCTGCACTGGAATTATCCCAGCAAGTACCTGAACATATGGTGTCCCAGTTTTGTCAGTGGGAACACTGTGCATGTGGGTGTCTCCTGGGGCAGCGGACAGGGGAGTTGTGGGGCTCACTTCCAGCCCCATCCCTCCTGCAGAGCAGGGAGACAGCATGAGGAAGGAGAAGATAGCAGCCTCCACAGAGGCCAGGGACCATCTCTTGGATTCCCTCTGCTACATGCTGTGCCTCACAGCAGAGCACTCACTGTCTATCACGTTTGGACTATGAGGTCTGGGGTCTGCCAAAATTTATACCAGTGTTTCATTTTAATTTCATCTGTAGTTCTGTTGATTTCATACGGAGTACTTGGAGGTCAAGAGTGGTTACCTTTTTTTTTTGCATAACTGGAGCTTAAACCATCCGAAAGGTCTAACCTTCCTTCTACAATAGTCCATAGGTTTGGCTGCACCTCTATTGTCATTTTTCCTTATTTTTTAATCTACTGTATTGCCTTCCTTGGAAAAAGTGAGCTTTTAATGAAAACCTGTGTTATTCATGAGCTTTGACTGCTGTGTGCCTAATGAGTATTTACATAAATGTTGAAAGCATAGGGCTGAGTTCATTGCATACTTTAATCTGATGTTTTAATTCTAGCTTCTGTTAACAAACACATACAAAAGTAGTGCATATTTAGAGATGTGTGGATTTTAGTTTATTTTCAATTCATTTGGTGAGTCCATGAGGAGTATTTTCAATGCATTACAATATAATAAATTCCCCGAAATGATTACTCTGTTTTTGACAATATTCAGCTGAGAAACTACATCATAGGCTGACGATATAAAAAAGGAGGATGTTAAGCAGAACGACATATAAAAAGAAAGTGAAATGGACATTATGAAGTAGCTCTAAACCTATTTTCTCAGCAACTCTTGCCTCATTAATTGGAAGGCTACATTTCTGAGAAATAAATAAAAACTTAGTGGGCAAGCCTGTGTTGTTTTACAAAGGAAAGCAAAACAACTAGCTGTACCATTCTTGGCTTTTTTTCTTCTTTGGAAGAAGAAAAGCAGGTAAACTTACTTTTTGTTTGGCTTCAACAATTCTTCTTTCAAGGTCTGATGGGATCATTTTCCCTCTGGAGCAAGAGAGAGTTGTATCAGTAATTCGATCTTGAAATCAGCTTCTGCTGTTACTTCTTCACTTAACAGGAAACCCAAAGAAGGAGCAAAGTGACTTTTTTGCCCAAGGGTTATTAGCAATGAAGAGCACAGAAAGGTTCTGTCCACTAGTCTTAGTTTTTATCCTAATTATTTAGTCAATATATTTGCATAAATATGGTGATGGTAATTGAGAGAAGTTATCTCATGGCCACTGCCATTAAAGACTGATGCTGCTCCATTGGAGCCTCCTGTTCCTGTCTGATGTTACAGTCCTGCTCCCAGGGAAAGGCTCAGCCCAGCATCCCAAGAATCTGCTGGGTGCCAAATACCACAGTCCCCTCTTAGCAGGCACAGAAAATGCCAGCTGAGCTGCATGGCCATGAGCAGTACAGCTCAGCTGTGCTGTAAACAGTTGTCTCTGTGTTTCCATCCCAGGGGTGAACTTGTTTCAGGGTGACTATACTACGCTTTAGTGCATTATATGTTTGCATTTGCCTGAAGCAAGGTGTGAGAGAAACTACCAGTCTAGACTCATTAAATGCACTGTCAGGCTCTTTGCATTGTCTGTATTTGTAACACCTCTAGTATGATCCATCTACCTCAGATTCAGACTCAGTGGTATAAAGCTTGAAGGCTAATTTAGGAAATCCTTCAAATGAATTAGGTATAAGACAAACCAGTGCTGATACTGATATTGAGGTTAAAGTTTGCTTTAGACACAAGAAAGACTATCAAAGAAGAGACAGTATGAATAAGAGCAATACAAATATGATAGCTTTCCACAGTACAGAAATAGTCATCACTGGCTTTGAGTGTTGTACATTTAGATTAATATCAATTTTTAAAGACTTCTTCAGATTTTTTCTTTCATTAAGCCCTGATTTCCTTTTGCTATAAAAAAGGAACAACCTTTACTAAAGCTCAAAACAGTAGTTACAAGGAAACTAATAAAACAATTACTTTTAGTTTGATTTTGCACAAAACCCCTGAACTGTCTTCATTATATTTGGATGCATAGAAATTCTTTTTAATTATTAATTTATTTTGATAAGATGCTGTTGGTTTTCTAAGTTTTCAGCCTTACACAGCCTACAATAAGATGATATTTAAGTAGAAATAGGTTTGTACTGCCGACTTTTTTGCAAAATCTCTCTTGCTTATTCAAAGCACTAAAATACTGAAAGAATAACTGAAAATAAAAAGCTCTACAAATCTAAAAACTAGGCCTGATTTTTCTTGCAGAAATTCAAAGAAAGGTCTAAAGAGTACTCAACTCATTGTGAGTTCCCCCCATGTGTACATGTTCAGAGAAAAGCAGTAGTTGTCTGGTGCTCAAAAACTGTTTTGGGGATCATTAGTGGAATAAAGAAAATAAAACTATGCCAAAGGAAGGCAATGAGTTCCTCCTCAAAATATAATTCAAATGTTGTTGGTCTTTACTAGTTTCTAATTTAGTAAGCTTGTGCATAGAAACACACACAGAACTTGGCAGTTGCTTTCATTACCCAAAATTTTTTTACCAAGACAAGTGATTATCCAGCCCCTGGTCTCACTGAGTACATGCAGAAATTTACGGACAAGACAGTGCAATGCCCAAGTAATGTCAAGCTTTACCAGTAAACCAGGCAAACTTGGCAGGTGTGGGTCAGGATGGGAAAGAGCCACCAGGAAGTATGCTTGTTCATGCTGGAAACATCAAAAAGATCTCATGGTGCTCCTTCACCCATCCACAGGTACACATCTTCACAGAGGGTCATCTCAACCACACCAGCCCACATCCTGTGCAAACAATCTGCTCTATCCCTGTGGTGTCTGCTGGGATTTGGTGACACACACAGTAATCCTGCTGTTTACTTCAGCGTGGGCAGGGTAAGCATTGTGGTTTTCACAGAAAACCTTCATGTTGAATTTGCACAAGAAGAAAAGGAAGACAGACTTCATTGATCCACATTTGTCTTTAGTGAATAGAAATAAGTGGAGGTTTATTTTGATGTGTGTTGGTTGTTTTGACATTGTCACTAAATCCTCTTCAAGGTGTGCTCAGTCTTTTGTTAACAGAGATAACAAGTCCACAAGTCAATATGCAGGGACCGGGATTAGCACTATGAATTGCTTAGTTGGTGCTTTTTTTTTTAATGTGGGAGCAGAGAATTTTGATAGCAGCAAAACCATATGCTAGAGACATAAGCAACTCAGTACCTTATAACAATGACAGACTCAAATAGCATTTTCTATTGAAAAGACTCTTAGGAGAATCAATAAGGATTGTTCCATTAATTTTTGTCTCATAGAAAGTTTTTTCCTTAAAACTGAAAATCATCATCAGAAGATGTTGATTTTGTAAAGTGGGTTTTCATAGAGAATTGAAACATTTTATTTGGGTGTGTTAAGAAAGAAGTTATCTATCCCCGTTTTTTGGGAGCCTATGAGACACCTGTAGGTTAGTTTCCTGCTGTGCTACTCCTTTCCAGGGTCCATCATCCTCCTTGGCTTATGCTGCCCACAATGCTGCCAAGATCCTTCTTGTCACATCTCATTGCAAGAGTGTCCCCATCAAGGGCACTGAAGGAAATGCAGTCCAGCTATGAAAAATGGTGGGGGTATGAAGCAATAGAAATGAAGCATTGGCAAATCCTCCTAAATAATATACTCATAAAAAAGGCCCACTTCTCCTCATGTCTCTACATGCCCTGTTTTGACCAAAACAAGCTTCCTCCTGGTATCTTAGCACAACATGTAAAGAAGGATGTTAGCTTGATATTGTTTCACTTCAGGATGAAATAAAAAGGAGTATCAGAAAGCCCTGAGGAAGGGCACTTGTAACATTTTTGATGAACTCCAAAAACAGATTCATGAAGAAGTTACTGACAGAGCCAGTTCCTCCAGCGGGAGAAATTAGTGTGAGGCTGCTGAAGATGACAGAGTTATAAAAAATTATACCAACTGCTGAGCACATCCTACATGCTCTCTCTGAGCTGAGCACCTGACGATCTTCTTCTATGTACTGACAAGAAGAGCTGTATTTGACATCTTCACTTACCTTTCATCACATCTAATCAAAATCACACTATCTGTACCAATACCCAAGGCTGCAGCTCCTTTCTTCACAGAAAAGTGGCTCTGAAAAATACATTTATTATTTATTAATTTGATTATTATTTATCTAATTTAATATAAACCATGACCCTCTTGCAAGCCCTTCAGCAAGAAGTCCCACACAGGCAATAATTCCATTTATAGCCTTTTTGGAAACTGATCACTTTAATCTGAGGCTTTGTATCAGCTCACTACTGTCAACTGAGAAACAGCAATCACTCTAATCTGAATTTACTCCTGGAACATTAAATACACAGTTGTGGCTGACGATGGACTCAAATTCTGTCCTCGATGCATAACTGCAGCTTCTACTGCTTGTACGGATTCAGCTGTGAGCTTGATTTACTGATACACAATATTCTTCCCCAGGGAACTCAGTTTGTGATGTCCAGAGTGATGTGTTATTATGTAACTTTATGCCAAACAATATACTGAGAGAAATTAAGATAGTAAGCCTAATTGTGATCTCATGCCAGCGAAAGTTAGTAATAACTCCTACTAATAAACAGAGCTACTTCAGTTTAAAATCAGAACAGTCTATTAGTAAGACTATTAGTTAATCTGTATGTACAGAATATGATGTGGAAGTTACATACCAGAGTGCAAGTTTACCTAATTTTCTCTCACTCACAAGACTTAACTCCTGAGCCAATGTTGGTTTATAATTCTAATTTAAATGATAATGAAATAGTTTTACATCAAATTATACTCCCAAGAATCTGATTTTGTATTAACTCCAACCCAGCTGTTAACGATACTGTCCAAAGTAATTTTAACTACAGATTATTAAACTTTAAAAAATGGAAATTCTTCATGTATACTACAGTACCATTAGCTTAGGACGTAACACTATAAAAAAGATCAAGAACATAAAAATGTAACAAGGCTTTTTAAGTGTCCACAATGTTAAAGAAGAAAGGAAGACCTAGTTTGCAGAAGACTACAAAGCAGAGAAGTAATCACTAATGCTTTGTCAACGGAGTATTTGGCTTCAACAGTAATGCAAGTGGCAGAGCTGAAGGGAAAGAGATTAATACTATGGTTACACATGCGTGCTCCGCTTAAAGGTCTTGAAGTCAGAGGGATTTCACTGCATACTAAAGGGCTCCATACATAATGAACACTTTGAGAATGAAAATAAATTCTAAGCCAACTTAATGAAAGAAGAAGAAGAGTAGAACCGCAACATGCACATTCAACTTAATAAGGAAAAACCTCTATGTTTAAAAATTGCTCAAGGAGCAATTTTGATTGAGTCTTGACTGCTATGGTTAAGGTTGCATAAGAGTGTCCACTCCAAATTCCTTTTTTTCAATTTTCTCTTGAGCCAAGATTCACTGATGATGCATGGACAATTTGAAAATACTTTCTCAGGTAAATATTTTTCATACTACATTCATTTTTTAAATGCAGTGGGTTGGTACATGGGACATGGCTGCAGTTTAACCAACAATGTGTATTGAGCAGCCATTGAACGTGTTGTGTTGACTAGATGTAAAATTAGCTTTAAGGCCCTACTACAGCAAACCACCCCAGTCCCTGAACTAAGCACATTCTGAAATGTAACATCCACAGTTTGGACTGACTTCTGCCTAAACTGATGACTGAGTGAAATGCATACTCATCACTTAGATGAGCTACAGGGGATTTAGGCTTGTGCTTAAGTGTTTTGCTGTATTAGACTGGGTTCATTGCAGCTATCCTAACCAAGTTTACGTCATCAAGTAGGCTTCCTCTGCATTCTGGGGGAAACAGGCACCTCCAGGTGAGGATTTATCCAGCATAAGGGTGGTTGGTTTGGAGTGGGTGCTGAATGACAACAGGTGAAGAGGTTTCTACCCTTTCCCTATGGACCAAGTCCTTTGCTATCTGCTGTCTGTGAGAGTAAGAAGTGTACAGCATCTGCAGCCACCAGCACTCTCGACACTACACATGTTTGATTTTAACACTATGGCATTGTCCAGCCTATTAAAACCACTGGTCAGTGATATGTTGACATTAGAGAAGGAGTTTGCCCTGCTGTTTTTCTAGTTGTGAGTCACAAGATGCTAGGAAGTGTTTATGCATTGAATATCACAGCTCAGCCATCACACTGGTATTTTTCATGGGACATTATTTATTTCATAAAATTGAATTTCTGAACAAACCTATTTCTATGAGCTTCATCACCTTCACTAAATGCAGTGGACTTTTTCCCAGTACAAATGCACTGTAGATGAAGGCTTGGATTGTGATCAATTCACAAACCTCTAAATGTTGAAGGCTCTTCCCAGCCTTGGGGCCACCCTGAGCCCTATGGGGCAGCAGTGCAACTTTGTGAGAGCAGGGAGGAGGATAGGCCATGAGAAGGCTACTGGCAGGAGAAGGCTCATGAAAAATTCCCAATTTTAGGAAGGTATCTTTGAACTTTGCAGAAATAGAAACAGAGCTAGAATATTGCCAGTATAATGACAGTTCATAGATGTGCTATATGAAGTGAGAATTGAATTAATACACTTTAAAAAATTTTATCTGTTTTTAATTTATGTATTACACAAACTGATGTGCACATACTGGTTAATGTAATACAAAAATGCAGGCACAGATTTAGGAGTGAAGAGTCACAGATATATTTCACTGGGTTTTGAGTCAAAGACATTACATTATTTAATTTTGCTCCTTATTACACACTAGTTAAAAAAGATTTACTATTGCAATTTTTTTTCTATTAGAAAACAGAACTATTCAAAGTGCCTTAAAAAGAAAATACAGATTTGAATGGTTTACTATGAGGAAGAAAATTAAGCCCATGCGCTCAAAGGCATCCACTGGAATATGGCCAAGCTCAGCTGCCTCTCTGAGAAGTCTCATGGCACTGCTAAAACAGCACGAGGGACAAAAAAAAGAATGTAGTGTTGATAGCTCAGTTGCCTGAAGGGTTTTTACAGACTAAAGGGAATTCAGTGGTCAGGAACCAAATTGGTTTAGGGATAAATTGGGAAGAAATACAGAAGTCTGTGCACAGAAGGGCAAATGCAATTACAATTTCTAAACAAACTCTGAATACGAAATTACTTTATCTGTGTATACAGTCAAAGATATATGACTGCTGTTATGTTTTCATGTCTTAGAATAACACCAGAGGAATTACTCCAATTGCTTTAAATGCTCTGAAAGAGCCAGGATGAAGGTAAAATAGAAAAAAATATACTTGTAAGAGCAAAGAAAACTTTCCTAACCATAAACATTAAACTTTGGTTTAATATTCCTATGATGATGCTGAAAATTTCGTTGCCTGTGTGGTAAACACAGAAAAAGATAAAAGGCAAAGAGAAGAAAAGGTTTGCCAAAATAAACCTGATTAGGCAGAACTACTGAGAGATGATTCAACTGGGCTAACAAGGAAGGACATTAAATGTGACCCCTGTGAGGATACAGGGACTACAGACTTTTCATCCGTGCAAGGAAGCGAGCTTGAACACCATCTTTCACAACAGAGCTGTGTGAGAGTTACACAGGTCTGAAGTCTTACAGCGGGAGAACCAGGGTAACAAAGGGCAGACAGGGGCATATGGCCTGACACCAGTCTTGAAGGAAAAACCAGGCTTGGAGAAGCTGGCAGGTCCAGAGTTTCAGCACTGTCCTGTGCCTGCCAGAGAGAGAAGGACACGCAGGTGGAAACACGCTGTCACTTTGGTTTCCTGGCTTCCTCCCTCCCTCCCCTCATGCACTGCAAAAGGGTGCATGGAAGACTACAAATATGTCTCCAATAGAGAGGAGCCTAACTTCTTTCTGAAAAGAAATGTGGCTGAAATTCAGTGGTGAAGGAGAAGATATAGAATATTAGCCAATATTAGTGACAAAAGCATATTATTAAACAGAAAAAAAACCCCTGGTGATTCTCAGCCAGGGTAATTTTCCCTTTGTCTAAAATTTCAAATACTCTTAGGTATAGGCTTGTTTGCCTGATAGCCGTCTTTTCGTAGTTAGCTGTGTAGGGTAAAAATAGAGTGTAAATGTATTACAGGTGCAAGAATGAATAGGCCTTTTGGAAAAAGGAGGAATCAGAATAATTAAAAATATTACGATGCTAAAAAGTATGGCACTGTTATCTTAAGTGAACAGTGCTTCAATATACAGATGCTTCTGGTTTTATACCTTGCAAAATTACCTTCTCATCATCTGGCATGGCTGAAGCTGTCAAGAAGAACCATCCTAATGCCATAAGCCCCAAAGGGCAGAGCTGGTTTTTCAGATTGGTCTTACTCCTTGTTTACATAAATCCTGAGTGGTATGAGCTTTGTGGAGGTAGTTTATCAGTAACGAGTTCCCAAATGCTGAGTAAGATGAGCCATTCCGCAGCTGAATCCCCTCCAAAGTCTGCAGGCTTGTCTGCTGACAGGCTGATGCCCAGAAGACCTGGACCCTCAGCCTGATCCCATCATCTATTCACCAGCAAAGGAGGTGAATACACTTTCCTCTTCACCTCTCCTGGGCTTTCAACAACGTGGAATTCCTGGATGTGTAGGCTGGGATACTTCTCTCTTAACTTTAATAATCAAAAAATGTGTGGCTGGTCCAAGCTCCCTCAAGAGTGGGGAAGAAAATGTCCCTCCAGAAGGCACTGCACTTTGGAGGCTTTAGCATCCATTTTAGACTTAGATGAGTTGTCTTCTGCAGATCTTGCTCTTTTTTTATTGGCTATAAAAAGTGTATAGACTAACTCAGATTAAATGTTTACACTTTGGGTGATTAACATTAAGTGACATGAATTCTATCTTTATTATCTAATTTTAAGCTACAGCTTCTCCTTCCATTACCTACAAAAAGAGTATACTGTGTCTTATTCCAATTGTAAACACACTGTAGTGAGATATATATTTGCTATTGTTTCCTTTAGCTACTGCTATTCAGTTTTTAAAGTTATTTGTTAATATCAGGAGAGAAATGAGGATAATAATGCTTTTGAACATACTAGTATTTACATCTCTGGCATTTTTGAAATATATAACTTCAAACTGCTTTTCTAATCCAGCAAGACTCACTTGTTTTTTTTCCAGTGTGGATAGTTTTGCAGCATTATGTGTGGTAAGAAATGTTGCACTGAGTTCAAGATGATCCTGTGGCAGTGTAAAAGCCATGAGATATTGACCAGAAGAAGGATTAGACCCAAATGACGAATTTCCCCTTTGGGATAGACTGCCCTAGAGCACTACTTTTCTGGAAAATGGTTTTACTTTTATTTGAATGGTGCTACTTGAATTAAGCTGTTTCTCAAATAAGAACAAATTTTCACTGTTTACCCTTGGCTTCAAATACCATCAAAAATACTTTTCTAGTTATTATGCAATATGTAATGCAAAGAAAAAACATGTGGATCTTTCAGTTTGATTTTTAGTTTCCTTGGGTGGAAACAAAACTAATTCCTATTTACTCTGTATACTCATAAGTATAACTTACAGCTTCGTAATCCATCTGCCAAATAGAAAACACGATCTCCAGGCTCCTCAGATCTTTCTCTGGAAGCCACACCACGCACAACACCCCTTGGACTGCTTCTGGCAGGTGGCAGTTCTGCAAACTGTCTCCTAAGTTGTCTGGCCAGAGGGTAAAACTATGTACCATGGAAGTGGTAGGATTAGAGATCAGATTTTTGTTCCTTCTACAGAGAAACCAAACCAAAATCTTCCATAGCCTGTGTAAAATGGAGGTCTATTAAGCTGTATCTTTAGGGACAGAAGTCACTTTTTAATTTCCTTCTGCATCAGCACAAAGAAGCTCCGTAATAGCTTTCATAAAACTGTTAAGGTAAAGCCTTTGCCAAAGCCACTCTTCTCCCACAGACGGTGGTGTAGTTTGATGCATTCCCTGCAACTAACAGGGCTTATCCACAAGGGGAAATCAGCATGCAAGAAGCTGAAGAGGTTATTTATTACGAACTGCCTCCTGCGATCTAGCTGCTGTGCGGATACTCCGTGCACTACTCCCAGAAGGGTGCTCCCCTACCTCCACAGACAAGTCACCTCTCCCAGAGGATGAGGTCCCTCCGAGTGTGTCCAGCTCTCTATGACACTGATACCTGAACAGCCAACAGACCCTCCCTTCAGTTGGTCGATGCCAGAGCTGCACTCCTAGTGAAGCCTCCAGCAGTTGCTAGATGACAAGAGCAGTGCAGACAGGGAAATGCCAGAGGCAAGGAGAGCCTCTTCTGTATCCTCTTGGGTCTCTAACTCGGTGAAGAGACTCCTTATTGTCAGATGAGACTCAATTACCTGCCAGTTCTTACTCTGCATTTTCTTTTCCAAACCTATGATAGGAATTATGTTACTATTTCCCGAGCACCTGATAAGATGTTCCTACTTAGGGGATTCCTAGAGGAGTGGGAAAGGAAGAAAGCTGATGTGAACTACATAGGCACAGTCTTGCTAGGTTGGAGAACAGAGGAGACAAAAAAATTTCCATATCTTTCCAATTATGCCCAGCCTTTTTTTCATTCTCTGAACTGTGGATTGAGCCCATAGAGCCCCTAATTAATCATCAAGTTCACAGAAATGCTACAAGTCTCTTTAAGCTATTTTCCTCCTATCAATTAAAAAGGCCAAAGGCTGTTTTGTAACCTGAACCCACTTAGTTCTCTACAGCTAAACTTTCCCCCTCTGTACCCTTTTCCTCCTCAGGGTAGGGTGATTCTGTCCTTTCGCCTATTAGGTGTAATCCCTGCTCCATATTGTTCCCAGCTACTGTTGGATACTGTGTAAGACAGTGCTGGTTGGACAGATCAAAATCACAACAGGTAATGGGTTAAAATTCAACAGGCCTTGCCTTTTAGACAAATGAACAACTAAAATATTCCGAGAAGGCAGCTCTCCCTTTCAGCCCCTTTTCCATGCTGAAAAAGGCGTCTGCTCCTCTGAACAATTAGAGTAGCCTAGAGTTGATATGCTGGGACATAGGAGGACACTTTCATTTTAGATTTTTCATTGTGTTTGAAACGATGGACTGAAATAGGTTTTTACAACTGGCATCCATCACTTTTTCCCCTCTGAGTCAAGGTCTCTTGCGTCATGTGCAGTCCAGAGCAGCTGCCCTGAAGGACATCACTGCTCCTGCCCCAGTGCAGATGAAGGAAGACTGTTGATGCCCTAATGAATGTAGAGGACTGAATTAAATCCTGAGCGCAAGTGCATCGCAGTGAAATTAAACTTGTGCAAGACCGACCCAAGTAGTTGCAGTGTACTTCACCATCACTGGTGAAACAGAAACAAACAGAATTGGAGTGAAAGGCAAGTCACAGCTTGGGGAAGATCTGCTTACTGGGAACAAGCACAGTTGGAATAGTCACGTAACCTATTCTAGGCCTTGAATGTAGGCTGTGTATGTCAGGAGGCTCTTTATGGTCGGTGCACAGAAGTAGGTGAATCCCTCCCAAACGTAATTTAGAACATCTAAATTAAGGAATATTTAGGTTCCTAATTTGGATGCTCTGAGTTTCTCTCCAGAGGTGCTTCTCTTCACTGGTTGTGCAGAGAGTGAGGCTCCTAATTTAGGAACATGATGCACTCTTAAATTAGCAAGGCAATTACTTAAGAACTGCAAATTACTCCTCCCTTCCCTTTTCCCCCACTGGCAGCTGAACATATCATGGCATCAGATTGAGGCCAGATTCTGATTACAGTAGTATTGGTGGCAAATGTGACATGGCTTCATTCATTTATAGTAATGGAAGCTCTAGACTGGTAGTAATGAAAATAGAGTCTTGTCTGGGATGCTGGAATTCCTGGCTGAAAAATTCTGATATTGAAACCTTTGGCCCTGACTGAAGAATTCAAGATGAAAATTCCCAAGTTTCTAAACATATACAGCACCTTTAAGCCGTGTTTACTATCGTGTCACAGTTGCAGAGCATGGGGAAACTATGGATCAGTATGGATCTGCTGCTCCAGCTGGATCCCTACAAATCTGTGGGCCTTGATGGGATTCATCTGAAAATCCTCAAAGAGCTAGCTGATATCATTGCAAAGCCTCCCTTGATGATTTTTGAGTGGTCTTGGGAATCCAGAGAGGTCCCAGCTGACTTGAAGCTGTCAAATGTCCCAATTTTCAAGAAGGGCAAGAAGGAGGACACTGGAAACTACAGGCCTGTCAGTCTCACTTCAGTGTCCATTAAAATCATGGAAAAGATTATTCTGGGAAGTATAGAAAAACGCTTGGAGGAGAACACAGTCATTGGTCACAGCCAACACAGCTTCATGAGGGGAAAGTCATGCTTATCAAACCCACTCAGCTGATCAAGGGGAGCCAGAAGATACAACATTTTTGGACTGCAGCAAAGCTTATGATACTGTCTCTCACAGGATTCTTCTGGACAAAATGTCCAGCACACAGCTGGATAACCGTGTTCTGTGATGGGTGATCAACTGGCTCACAGGTTGGACACAAAGAGTTATAGTGAATGGGGTAACATCAGGATGGTGTCCAGTCTCTAGTGGGGTTCTGCAGGGCTCCACCCTCAGCCTAGTTCTCTTCAATGTCTTCATTAATGGCTTGGATACAGAACTCGAAGGAATCTTAAGTAAGTTTGTTGATGACACTAAATTGGGAGGAGCTGTTGACTTCTTTGAGGGCAGCGAGGCCCTTCAGAGAGACCTCGACAAATGAGAGAGGTGGACAAACACCAACCATATGAATTTTAACAAGGACAAGTATTGGATTCTACATGTGAGACAGGGCAATCCTGGTTATGTAAACAGACTGGGGAAAGAGAGGCT
This sequence comes from Lepidothrix coronata, assembly GCF_001604755.1. Lineage (NCBI taxonomy): Eukaryota > Metazoa > Chordata > Aves > Passeriformes > Pipridae > Lepidothrix > Lepidothrix coronata. The sequence goes on along the minus strand of NW_016690239.1, from coordinate 4,780,726 downwards.
GGAAAGCAGTGCCACAGAAAGGGACCTGGGGGTCCTGGTTGATGGCAAGCTGAACATGAGTCAGCAGTGCCCTGGCAGCCAGAAGGGCCAACCATTTCCTGGGGGGCATCAGGCAAAGCATCGCCAGCTGGGCGAGGGAGGGGATTGTCCCACTCTGCTCTGCACTGGGGCAGCCTCACCTTGAATATTGTGTGCAGTTTTGGGCACAACAATATAAAAAAGACATTAGGCTACCAGAGACTATCCAAAGGAAGGTAACAAAGATGGTAAAGGGCCTTGACAGGAAGCCGTACAAGGAGAGGCTGAGGCCACTCAGTCTGTTCAGCCCGGAGAAGAGGAGACTGAGGGGAGACCTTGTTGCAGTCTACATGAGGGACAGAAGTCCTCTACATGACCTTGTACCCTCATGAGGGGAAGAGGAGAGGCAGGCACTGATCTCTGTGGTGACCAGTGACAGGACTCGAGGAAATGGCCTGAAGCTGAGTCAGGAGAGGTTTAGGTTGGATATCAGGAAAAGGTTTTTCACCTGGAGGATGGTTGGGCACTGGAACAAGCTCCCCAGGGAAGTGGTCACAGCACCAGGCCTGTCTTGAGTTCAAGAAGGGTTTGGACAATGCTCTCAAGCATCTGATGTGATTCTTGGGGTGTCCTGTGCAGGGCCATCAGTCGGACTTGATGATCGTGATGGGTCCCTTCTAACTCAGCATATGCCATGATTCTTTAATTCTATAGTCTGCTTGTTCCATGGCCATTTTCTTACAAGAGCACCCAACTGTGGCAGAGAGAAACCACAAATAGGCCGAGGAGTCTAAAAGTGAGTAGAAAGTCAACATGATGTGATAAATGAGACAGATGACATCTGCATATCTTAGTATCTGCTCAGGTCCTTCCTATCTTAAAAAGGATTGTACTTCCAGGCCTCTGGAATTCCTGTAACAGCTTTGGCTGTTGTGAGGGTTAAACCATGATCCCATATCCTCTGGGAAATTAAGTGTTAAAGGCTCCTGTGTTCACACAGTATGGTTTCTTCACTTCTCTAGAAGATGTGCCATTATATACTTCATAAAAAACTTGACAAAACCTGAAATTTCAAGATACTTCTAAAATGTAATGGATTTCAGATGCTGTCCTATGGATCCTCTAGTATATTTGATTTTTAAATGTTTAATTTGCTAAGGGAACTGCTTCTTCCCTGGCATGAAAACACAATTATTAAAATGCACTTCATTATTTTGAGACTGATATCACAATTTGGGTCCTTGTTTAACATTCCATCGCTATGAATACAATGAAATTCTCTAATGATTAATAGGATTTGTTACTTTAAATAATCATGCTGAACCTTATTTGCAAGACTTATTAGGCTTGTAACTTCCACATGAATAATGTATCTCTAGCGGGACAGCCAGCTTTGGAAAGTTGCTACTCATTTGTTGACTACCCTTCTCTTTATCTGCTATGGGGACAATTATTCCGCAATGTGGAGCCCACAGTTGTGTATCACATTTCATCCCATCCTATTGCTGAACTTTTCTGATCAATTTTTCGGATATCTTGCTCTTCACACTTGCATAGAATGAAACACGTTGTATGGTAAGTCAAAAAACCTGCTGAGCCTCAGCCACGAATGAGTTCTGGATGAGCCCACACAGCTGGAGAGAAATTTAGAAGGGGACCACAAAGTTTGAAAACAGCTTATAGTCCCTCTTGGGGATAACCTTTCCTCTTCCCCTTCCTCCCGCACCTGCGTTCTCCACTTTAAGCTGCAAGGAGTTTTACATGGTCACAGAGCCAAAATATTCACCCCCACTCCAAAAGAGTCTTTTGTGTGGTTGTTCAAAAGAGCTCTGTGTTTCTCCCACTAGGACCACTCTGGTTTCTCGTGTGCCCACCTCCCCTCACCTCTGGCACTGCCACATTGTGGTGATGCCTGTGAATGAATTCACGTGTGCTGAAGTGTTTGCCCACAGGCAGAAACCTGCAGCAAAGCCCAACTGCCCACCAAATACCGCAGCTGCTCTGCTGCACACACACAGCATTACCATAGTAATGTCTTCATGTACGTTATCACCCTCCCATTAAATACCAGCAGGAGTGGTTTCAGCTGGAAACATTTTGACTCAAAGAGACTTTCTGTTGCCCCAGAGTGACCTAATAATATGTATTCATGGCAGAAAGTGCTGAAGCCCGATAATGAGTTCTCATCATTTGATGCGGTTCTTGCCACTCTCATCAACATTTACATGGACACAAGTGAGAGCAAAAAAATGGCAGTGGCTTGTAGAGCCTGCTCTCCCTGGATTTCAGCCACAGATAAGTGCACAGATCATCCCTTGATATATCAAAAAGCTGTCCCCTTCCCACTGTTTTAATCCCAGTGAAAGAATAACAGAAATGAAGACAGTTGGCTACAAATTCCTGTTCATCTATTTTCTTCATCATAAATTCATACAAGCAGATGTAACAGACAGGAAAAAACAGAAACACATACATGTTCTGATGTGAAGGCAACCAGTCTGGGAATAGCTGCCATTCCTTTTTCTTTAACTTCTGGGAACATCTTGAAACGTGCAATCAACATAGCATACATGTTAGATATGGCACCACCTGGAGTCCACAGTAATATACTGTTACTTTTTCTATGCATTGTAATATCATTTCAGAAAAAATGACAAGTCTTGCTACAGTTTATCTAACTCTAATGCTAATGTTTCTGCCTCATGGCAGAACCATGGATTCTCATTCCTGATGCTCCTCATAGCTGGGCTGTGTAATAATAGGATCTACTACACCCAAATAACAAATTATACAAAAAGTACTATGGCAAAAAATGACTGGGGCTTCCATTCGTCCTCATTCTTGCTACCATCTCTCCTTTAGTTCCCAGTCTTAGCTTTCCATACCCCATCAACACATAACCCCACTCTATTCCACCTCCCAGGCAGATGCCCCACAAGGCAACTTGCCCCAACAAGTGCAACCTGATCTGTGCTCTCCCCTCCCAAATCAGGGTGGTGTTTAATGCCCCAGCTTTGAACAAACCCACCCAGTGAGTCCCAACAGACACCATCTTCTGGATAACAGGAGTTAGGGGAAGGAAGAGAAAGGAAAAAGGGTCATTCTAACACTTATTTTCCATTTTATATGTCCTCAGATGGGAGCGAGGGGAAAAGGTCAAATGTCCCTAACACTTGCCTTAAAATCACTGGCATACACTGACTTAAAAATACCCATTTCAAGATGGATATTTTACCCACTTCAAAACGGCATTCTGCAGTGGTCTGTTCCCATATTTCAATTGTCAATGCATAAATTAAAAACAAGCACTTAATTTTTCCTTTTTTGAGATTTTTACTAACTGACTTTCTGTGTCTACAGTGGAACAATGTTTGGTTTTACATTAGTGCTGCATGAGCACTATGGGAATATAATGCAGTACCTGAGGCAGAGGCTGAGTAGTTTTACGTATGTATGCACACAAGCACACACACACAGAGACATGTATACATGAAATCCATCAGGTTTATCCTGTATATATATGTATATACAGAGATTGATTACATATTGATGTTTATGCATATATATTTATATAAAGCAAAGATTTGAAATGAACGGGTCGAAATGCTGCTAAGATAGAGTTCAATTAATGCAACATTAACCCATCTAAAAGTGGAGTAAAGAGCATAAGATGTATACCTCCAGAGGATGGTTCAGCTCATCCTCTGGTAGCTGTATTGCAGTAGGTGGGATGACTTGCTCTGCAGACACATCCACCCCTCTCCCTTGAATATGTGGGAGCTGCTATAACTAGCCCATGGTAGACACCCAATGCTTGGACAGCCAAAGCGAGAAAAGCTAAAATCCACTCTTTAAGCAGATGAAGGAAGCACTGCCGAGTATCTGTGCTGGCAAATTTAACATTGTTTTGACTTTTGTAAGATTTGTTTTTATCTTACTGGAGATACATACACTGTTCCACAGCCCACAGAAACTGTGCCCTTCATTTCTAATCAGTATCCTAGCTCTGCTCTTGCAGTGAGGCTGCCTCTGCTCTGGGCTTTCCCTGACCTCACTGGCCCTCCTGTGAATCCAAGGGAAAATGCCACCAAAAGACGGCATCGGTGGCAGAGGGGTCAGTATAAATCGGGGGTTTTCCTCCCTTTTCAACTATCTTGAGAGATATGAACGTATTTCTACCCTTCTTTTCAGAAATGACAAAACGAGAAATGGAGAGATTAGGAGGAACTGCTCAGGTATCTGTCTCTAAAAAATGCAGATGTCATGTTGATGACTTACGTGACTGAACTAATGTGTCCAAGTCGAAGTAATTTGGCCTATCTTGTCAAAAGTCATTGGCTCGGTGTCAAAAGAATCAAGACTGAAATATTAAATTTCTTCACTACCAGGCTTTCCTATTATTATTACTTTGTTGTTTAATCTTAAGCTTATTAATAAGCCTGCATTCTGCCTTTAATTTTGGAGCTGTGTTTACATTGAGTTAAGTGCAGGCAACAAAACACACCTATGGAATTTGAAGAAAATAATCAGGCCTTTATGCTTTGCATGTATTGATACTGTTTATTTCATTCCAGAGAATGCAGAGAGCAAGAACCTTTTCTTTGTAACAGTAAGGTCTTCAGCTGAAGCCATGACAGCTTGAAGTGAGAAGACAGCATGCAGATGATTTCTATTATTGCCTGAAAAAGCAGAACCTGCACACTGAGTATTGCTGCCTTAAGAGAGTGAATTAGAAAGATGCACTTTGCACAAAACAGAAATTGAAGAGGAAGAAAGGATGAGAGGGGGCAGCCCTGCAAACGGCCAGTGCAGGTACACGCCTGCAGAGAGCTCGTCCCCATGCTGGTGTCAGCACAAGGAAGCGAGCTCTGGCACCTGACACACCAGCAACATCCTGGCCCCAGGTCAGGCAGGGATCTGTCGCAGTCCCAGCAGGGCCAGCAGTTCCTCCTGAGGCCCTGGACACCTTTCCTGACTCACACTATCTCTAGCTGAGTTTGCCAGACACAGGCAGATCTGGGATGTGCACTGAGCCTTTCACCTCTGCTGCCATGCCCAGCCTGTGCCCATAAGGTCTGGCTGGGCAGCGTTGCTGTTGCTCTTCTCTCCTCTCTCAGGTCCCTGACCACCCCTGTGGGGTTACTGCGTCTCAAGCCTGCGAGGTAAAGAACTAAAACCAGCTGTACCAAGTCAGGTTAGGGACTGTTCAGTAACCAACCACTGCTCAGTTTCCAAAAGCTTTGACTTAGGTCCTGGGCTCGTGACACAAGTTTAGATGCCTGATGTGATGGGGGCCAAGGTTTTCAGGGGGACCTCTAAGCACTACAGTAAAAGCTGCTAGAGCTTTTGCTCTCAGCACTCTTTAAATAAGAACTCATCAAAAAGCAATGTCAATTCTTCTCATCTGTGGAAACAGCAAGAACAAAAATCCCACACCACTTCCCACAGGTGCACTCAGATGTGAGAAGCTGAAGATGAGCCTTGCCTGACCTTGATGGCCTCGGAGAGCTGAATGTCCTACGCTGTTATCAGTGAGGCTTTTTCTTTGCTCAGTAGTGTGCTCTTTCCCTCTTCATTAGGTCAATGGACTTTCTTTTCAGAAAGGCTCCTTCCACAACAGCTATCAGTCTGTTCTCTTTTGACAAGCCAAGACATTATACCCAACGTAAATTCTTTCAATATTTTGCAATTTTGTGAGGCAGACAGGCCAAAGTTTTTTGCCGTGATATTCCAGAGTAAGAGAGGAGGTGATGAAGAGTATAAATCAAAAGATTAAATGGAATGATTAAAAAATAAAAAAGTCTTAACAATGTAGTGTTTGTCTGAGTCAATGATTACTCGACACTAATTTTTTTGCCTTATTGACTTGCCCTGAAAGAACCAGGTTTCTAAGCCTTTAAGCACTCAGATTAACAAGCCACCCAAATACCCCAGTGAGCAAAACAGGCTTTACATGGAAAGCTAACAGCATACTCTACTGTTGGCAGGGTCCTACTGACTCCACTAAAATTACTGGAAGGGATGCTACGTCTTTCCCTGTTTCCTCCAATTTCCCCTGTGATGATGGAGAGCTTTGTTGTGTTTCTTCCCTCCATTATTAATACAATAGTCTTTCTATTTCATGTAATCCATAAGAAGTGGGGGCAAAGCGAAACTGCAAGGCAAATGTCTCTTCTGATTATGTTTCCCATGTGCCATTACAGCTGCTCATCATGCAGTGCAATTTGCTCAAACAGACCCTCATAATCACATCCCTGAAATTCATAAACATGCAATACTTTATCATCTCAAAGAGGCCACTGGTGGTTACTAGCAAGTGTCCTCTCAAACATGCATATTTAATTATATTTACTCTTTAGCTATAGGGGATGTCATATACCGTAGTCTGAAAAATAAAGAAAGCTTGAAATGTTATGTACCAGGTGAAAATATCCCATCGCCACAGCCCCCTGGCCAGCCAACCATCTCTCTCATTTTCCTTAGTGTGACATATTCCAAAAGTACAAACACTGGAGCAATTTCATAGGTGAACCTGAAATGTAGTAATGTCCATATTTAATGCTTTCATCTACAACACTAGTACATCTTTTTGCAATATTACATTACACTGTAGCCACAATATACTCTATTTGGCACTGGGTAGAGTTCTGTTTGACAATACTTTCCACAATCTTCCTTCGGATTGGACATCAAATGTCTAGAAGGAGAAATGCAGAGAGTGCTTGAGAATCCATTTCCACCCGCTTCAGTGAAAAAAATCTTGCCCACCTCTTCCAGGCTCAAGGCTTTGCCCTAAATTCAAGAGATGCTGGGCAGAGCCAGCCCTTCGCCTTGCATAAACCTGTGTGCACATCTAAAGCACACATGTCCTCAGTCCTATTCATAATGACAAGACAGTGCATGAAGCTAACCAAGTACACAAAAAAGCTTCCTAGTCCCAAAGTGAAAACTCCACACTTTAAATTCTGCATCTCTTTCTTACAGAAAGCTCTACATGCCCCAAGTATGCATTGTACACAACCCCTCTACATGAATGCAACTGTTCACTTAGCACACCTTTCATTTTACATATTCATGCATGCAAAATGCTAATCTATATGTATCTTTTGCGTATTTTGGGGGTAGCAAAACCACCATCGTATTAGTATGATGAAATTTTATAGAAGACAGCCTACAAGACAAAGTTGAAAGTCTTTGTGTAAATAACTGTAGCAACCATTTAAAAAGCAGATTAAGTTTTTCCCAGCAGTCTTAACATAAAATTATTCTTTCATTCAGATACAGCAATTAATATTTTAGAGTTTAACTGTAAAATTATATTAAATATTATGGAAAAAAAATCTGCTACTTACATATTAGTATTTGCTGCTGATGTCAGCCAGTCTGCTGCCAATCCAACCATGTCCAATCCAGTTGAAAGTTGATTAAAATATCTAGGGTGCCCTGCACAAGATGGAAAATGTTATCAAAAGGCTGATGACTCTGAATGAAACTATTCAGTGCTGAACATTGTATTTACCTCTGGATTTCTATAGAGAAGGAAGCACTTTCAAGGTATGAAACAAAGCAAACAGCAGTAAATACATTTCTTGGAAAAGGCAGGATGATTTCTCTTCTTTCTCATTCCAAACTCAGTAAAATCAGAGTAATTACACTGAACACAGAATAATGAATTCCAACATTCCCTATTATCCTTTCAATATGCCTTGAAAATTAGCACATTGCTGCCTCACAAAAATAGCTGTTTGCTCCCGTTAGTGTGTCACATGTTGTCACTGGATATGGTTTTGCCTGACTAGGTTTGAAAGGCACGCACGAGACACCATCTGAAGAGCTTGCCAGTACATATAACATCAGTGATGAATGGCTAATGATTGTAATAGACAGGGCGAAATGAGAAAATGGAGTATTTTGGTGACTGCTTTGCACATGACTCAATGGCTGATGATTGTACGAAGATGGCAGGGAAGGCGGTGGTCCTTGTCAGTTTTTCCCTCTCAGAGTGCAATTACAAATAGCCTGGCTACCTGCTATTGTGATTTTAAATAAACCCCATGAAAACCAGCACTGCTGCCCCAGCAGACTGATGCACAAGAATATATTCAAGGAGCTGATAGTCCACATACCTAGTTAATCTAATTGGCTCCTGATTTTTTTTCTAAAATCCTGCTAGAGATTTTTCTTAAAAATGTGCCCAGAGCCATTAAACCCAGAAAGCATTAATACTCCATTTTTACTGGTCACTTCCCACAAGCCCCTGATAAGTGGCATAATTACCGGTACAAATTATAGATGGTTCACAATTACTTAAATGCCATCTGACTCAAAGGAAGGCAGCCTCTGCTTGGAAAACACCTGTCCTGACCCTTAGATGACGAACTGTTATTGCCATCAGAGAAAACAAAAGATAGAGCAAGATGATTGAGGAAATGCAGACCCAGCACTGAGAGAAAACTTATCTTCAGTCTCCTGTGGCCCCTTATCAGGCACGGACACATGGCTGGCAGAACAGCACAGGGGATTGCTCCCCAGCTCCCACCCTGCAGCACACAAAGGCAGAGTAATCAGGCTGAGCTGAGTGGGTAGACCAGAGCTGAGGATACGGGGCAGGGGACACACACACATGCAAATTCCACTGTGCCCTTAACCTGAGACCAGCCCTTTGCCACAGCCATTTAAGCCTGATCATGTTTTGCACTGAGCTCTCCCCACCAGAGACAGGAACTACCACCTTCCCCTGGTCTGTGCTGCCAACAACAGGCAGCCAAAGTCCCTGAGGCACTGAGGAATGATGCTGAGATCCAGCAGAATGCACAGGATCTGGCCCTTGCTCTTAAGTGGGGTTGACGGACCTAAGGCACCCATGCACCCCACCAATGCCACCACAGCCTCGGTGATCCCGTGACGGGCTTGGCCTGCAGAGAACCATATCTCCCCTGATGATGGGATTTTTGGAGATTTCTGTATTTATAACTCAAGTTCAGTGTCACAGCTGGCTCCAAGCTGGTTCCCAAATTTCACCAGAAAGTAACAAAAAATTAGGAGTAAAAGCCTTTACCGGATCCGGGCTACAGGAAGGCTCAAAAAGGCTACAAAAACTCCTGCTTTGGAAATAAATCCACACTGAAAAGCTGGGGAATAGCAGAATTCGTATCTGCATCTGCAGTGTCTCAGCGGCTCTCTGTCAGCCCCATACCCACCCCCAGGCGACAGCCCTGTTGTCACTGCCTGTTTCTTCAAGCGAACCTCACAGCAACCCACCTGCTTTGGGAACCGCCGTAGGGACAGGGCCGGCTGCACGCGGAGCCCGGGCAGCGATGCCCTGGAGCGAGCGAGGTGGGGGGAGCAGCGCTGTGTTGAGACGTCAGTACAGAGAGCAGGAGCTGCTGCTGCTGGGCAAGCCCCCAGCACCCACACTTGTGACACAGCTCCCTCCGCTCGACGATGCCCTTCCCTTCTGCAGCACGACTGTAATACATAAGGGCACAGAATGTACTGCCCCAGCTGCCCCCAGCCCCAGCTGCAATGGTTTGTCCATGTGACACCCACATATGTGAGTGAGCTCTCTTCCCTTGGCTAGATGGGCATGGAAAATTGTGGCTTTGCTTAAAATACAGGCTCCACTGGCAAGGTAAGAAGACTCTGTGAGAGATGCTCAAAAATCACTACCCGGGTGCTGTCTGCCTGAAATGCACATCTTTTGTTGCAGTTGTCACTGAACAAAGAGGTGACTGGGAAAGAGACTGACAGGGTGCGAGGGAGAGAGGTGAAAGTAGGAGATTACTGCTTGCTGCTTGGTTTAGCAGTATACAGTGAGTTCACAGATATCCCTGAGTAAATCGGGACATGATTGCCAAGAACCAGGGCCAAGACACAGGGACACCCCAGGGCCAGTCTTTCCCTACTGAGGGCGTGCCTTTGCCCTGTGCACCCTCTCAAACATACACCTGCCTGCACTTTGTCTGAGGCATGGGCATGCCCAGCATGAACACAGAGCCTCCACAAGGAAGGACGAGAAGGGCCAGGCATGGCTAGACAGCACAGATAAAGGCACGGCCGGCAGCACTGAGCCTGGCCTTGCTCACAGCCTCACTGCACGCATGGCCAGCATCAGGGCCTGCCAGGGAGCAAAGCTGGGCCAGCACCAGCTTCTTGCACCCTTCCTGGGGTTTCCAAGCCATTTTTAAATGCTTGTATTTCAATTACTCCGTTCAATTTCAATTGCACTGCACAGTAACTGAATTCTGCATCCATCTTTCCTTGCTTTCGCAGTCACTTTCGTATTCTCTCAGCAAGAATTCTGTCTCTGCTAGTAAAGGGGCAGAAAGTGTGGTTCCCCTGAGCACCCCAGCAAACAGTGGCATGCAGACAACACCTGGAGCAACCGACACCTGCCCCTTAGATGAAAAATCAGCCATCTGGCTCCTCGAATCCCTGGACCTGGGGATCCAGCTGTGAGGCTAATCTAAGCAATACAATTTATTTTACAATCAGCACCCTGGGCCCCTGAAGCCAAACACAGCCCAGGAGGGGCCATGTCCAAAGGGCTCCTGTGACAGGAGTGGAGACAGACCCCACTGCCAAAAACCTCACCACACTATCCTTCCTCTGAGGGTAATTCCAGTGTTTTACTCTGAAGCACATGCCGAAGGGCTCCAGATGTAAATCCCATGCATTTCATGAGGCCCCCCCGGTTGGGGCTAACACCCTAGGATGCTGATGAGCAGCAGCAGCCAAATGAGGTGGCTCTGCACCCCTTGGTTGAACCCCGTTACGCCGCTGCATTTCACACAACCCCCCCAGCACTCATTCTCAGACCTCAAAAGCATTATCTTCGTTAAAAAAAAAATTAAAATGCCAAGTAGGGAAAGCCTCAGCTATTTAGGGTGAGGAAGAGAAATGGTAACATTGTTTTAAAGGGTATTTTTTGGATGCACAAAATTAAATAGGTCTATTACGTGAAAATAGGCTATAACAAAAAACAATTAACAAAAATCATCTAAGAAACCCTATATTTTATTTCCCAGAATCACAGATCCCACGTTTTACACCATTCTGTGCAAACATGTTTCCTATGACCTACCCAGACACATAACATGGATCACTGGACTGATCGACTTTGTTCCTGTGGACATCATCTATCTGTTTATTCCAACATTTTACAGGCGTTTTGACAGCACCCCACCCATGCATCAAAACATGCAGCTGGTCATTTCCACCTCTAAACGAGGATTACAGAGATCCCTCATAATCTTTACCTGGGTCGGTCTGTTCTGTTCTCAAAAGGGGACAAAACCCGTTTTTTGTCTTCCCCTCAACCTCTAGTCTCAAATCAGCCTTTTGTCTCTTTCAGTAACTGCTACAAATTTATTTTTAAGCAATTTCTCAGTAATTCAAATTCCCACTAAGAGCTCCCCGGACTCCACATTATTTCCCAATGACAGCCGTAATTGCGGCTCCGCTTTCTGCCCTCTCCGCCGCCGTTTATTTAAGGTGGCCCCTAAGCAGAGCCGGGCGCTTGCCCATGCCTGGGGTCGCCCCACGCCGCCTCCCCGCCACGAAGCCCGCAGGGGGGGCACGACTAACCACTAACGTGGAGTCCCAGGCAGGCAGAAGTCAACCTATCCCTGCTCTCCCCAGTGGAAAACAACAACAAATGGCTATTAAAACAATTCCGGCCTCGGTTTTATTGCTTGAGCCTAAAGTTGGGACAAACCCCTCAATATTCCTGTGCATGGTTCTGTTAAATTCTCCTATTTTTATGTCCTGCAGGTAAAGGGAGACACAGCAAATGGCTGCTCAGAGCTCCCATTTACAGCATATTTATTGCGATTTTGGCTGTTAAATGGGCTGGTCCCTGTTGCCCCCCATGCAGGGACAACCCCTCCTCGCCCTACTCCCGGCTGCGCCGAGCTCTGCGGCCGCCGCACCCCGGGTCTGCAGGGAACGAGAGGCGACTCCCGGGGCATCACACGTGAAATGGATGAGAAGGAACAGCGGAAAGTGGCGAGGGTGGTGCAAAGGCCGCTCAGCGGCACACTCGGCAACTCCGACGCACAGACACATTAATCTTAAATCGGAAAGGGTGTGCGAGGCTGCACTGACAGCTACAGAGATGGGGCTGCTGGAGTGTTTTATCATTTTGGAAAACGATTTCTGTCGCCGCCAGAAATTGCCTGGAACTGACAAAATACAGTTGCTGCTTCAATCTTTAACATTTCAAGCTAAAATAAAATGGCGCCTTTAATCTATGGATGAGACCATACAGGGTAGAAAATGAGCATGGCTATTACCTGTTTTAATTGCATATTTCAGTGTTGTTCTGCAGTTCAATAAAATTTCTTCCAAGGTCTGTGGCTGGTCTGCCAGTTCCCAGTTATATTCCTGGAGCAGCTCATTTGGGTAATGAAAATCAATAACTTTTGTCGATCTATCAAAACTTTTCACCACATACTGAAGTAAAATGTCCACAACGTCTTGGAGGAAAGACATAGTTGTTATTTCTCCGTTGCATGTCGGCAGAAGATCTGGGAATGGAGAAATTTAAAAGTTAACTTCGTTTTACAACCACATACACAGATTTTGGACAAAGGCTTCTCCCATTTATGTTTAGAAAATCTTTTCACTGTGTTGAATACAAATAGGTTTTGTTTTCATTTAATAAATAAATTGCTAAGGCTGTATTTTAAGGAATGTTCTGAAAGATAACACTTAGGATTTAATATTTTATTTAAAATAACAAATTTTGGCCACAGCGTATTTCGGACCAATTTTTAAGACAATGAGAGAGAGCAGATAAACAAGAAAAAACGGAAAACGAACCTCAGGAAAAATAAAGATTGAGCAACAAACGCTACAAGCAGCACCCTAAAAACTGCCGTTTGCCTTGCAATAAAATACCTTCGTGGCGACTGTGCTATGTAAGTAACTTGTTGATAATTTAATGCCTTTTTCTGAGGCAATGCCGCACAGTCTCTCGGTGTACACAAAGCTTTTGTTTAAGAGCGATGGCTCACTCAGAGCCAGACTGTAGTGGAAGCCCCTAATTTGGGGTGCTCGGGGGCGGTCAGGCAAACAGCAGCACCAGCAGCTCTCCCCGGCGGGGCCAGGCGAGCAGAGCGTGTCCCGGGCTGCCGAGCAAACGAAAGAGTTCCTGGCTAGCGCACGTCTGCGGGGAGCTGGAATCTACTCAGTAGCGGAGACGCTACCTCCAAGGTCAGAAAAGATGAAGTACAAAAATACCTCGAACTGAAACAAATGAGAGAGCGCTCTTTCTCCCTCCTCTCGTCAAATCTTAATTACATCGCAAGATCTTCAAAGGGAAGGTCGCTACTGTCAGTTCTCCTTAGAGAAAGTTGCAGGTTCCAGCACGCGGGATTATACTGCTTTGGGGTTTTTTTTCGGGATTTTTTGTTATTTGGCTGTTTTTTGGCAGATCTGCGAATCGCCCGGCGCCGGAGGGGGCCGAGGCAGAGGGCGCGGAGCTCCGCCGCGCACCGCCGGGCTCCCCCGCCTCCGCGGAACGCGTGCGGAGACGATTTCCTGACCGAATCCCCGGGTTTTTTCGTTAGTTTTAGAGAAGCAGCGTGGCCCGGGACCGCCGTTACCTGTTGAGTGCAGAAAGGCGTAATTCACCTCCGCTTTTTGGCAGGCGCAGGGTTTTTTGTCGCAGGTACAGGCCAGCCGCGGCTCCGCTACCCCGGGGGATGCTGCCCTGGCGCCGGTTTCCACGGGCTTCTCGGCATCTCCGTAGAGCAGGGCTTGACAGCGACACGGACACACGGCCTCAGCACCGCGGCATCAACCCCGTCCCCTCGCCCCCCGCCCCGGGGCAGGTCCCGCGGCGCTCCCCGGGAGCTGCCGTCGCCTCCCTGCCCTTACCGCAGAGTTTGTTTCCGATCCCTCCTGTGAACTTCTGGGCAACCTGACACCAGGCTCTGGCTGCAAGAGAAAATGGAGCGGAGGATCCTTGGGGGCGGGCGCGGACCGGGGGCATCTGGTCCGACACCGGGCACCGCTCCCCAGAAACCCCCTGCCCCGCCGAGCTCAGCAGCGCTGGCCCGGGCTGGCGCCGCCGTCGGTCCCCGCCGCCCGCACCGCTTCGTCCCGCCGCTCGAGCTGCCACAAAGGGGGCTTCGCCGACCGGGCAGTGCTGTCACGGCGGAACCGCCGGGCCGGTCACGCCCGGCCGCCCGACGTCCCCCTACCTGTGCCGGGGCTCTCGGCGGCCGCAGAGCCCTCCTCGGTCCCGAAGGGCCAGAAGCCGGAGCCAGGGCTTGCCATGGCGGAGGCGAACCGGCGGGACGGGCGAGTTGCGGCGAGACCTGCAGCCCAGGCGGCCTGAGCGAGTGTGCGTGAGTGTGAGTGTGCGGGTGTGTAAGTGCGCGCGGCTGCGCCAGGCGGCGGCAGCGAAGGGGCGGGAGCGCCCCGGGCACGCGTGGGTGGGAGCGTCTCCCGTGGGCACCCTCGGGGCGCGCTCCGCCGAGATGCCGCGGCCGCGCCTCGCAGGCACCGCTGCTCGGGACGGGGCGGGCGGCGCCGCGGGGGCCGGGGGAGGTGCCCGCCCAGGCGGGCGGCGGCGGAGGCGGCTGCTGTCAGGGGAGTCCGCGCCCCGCACCGGAGGATCGAGGGGCGGCAGTGGGGGCGTGATAGCGCTGGGGACAGACCCGAACTGCAGGGTCACCCTACGCTGGCGCTGCAGCTGCCTCGGGGGGATAAGGCGAGCGAGGTGGCCTGTGTTGTCTTCACCCCACCGACGCCCCCACGACCTCTGCGGCGGTAGCCCGACGGGGTGGGAGCAGGGGACCCACCGGCGCCGCCGAGCGCTGAGCGGGACGGAAGGATAGTTTTACACGTCCTGGCGCGGGAGGCCGCGATGGGCCAGCCTTGTGCCCCGAAGGGGCGGGCTGGGTCTACGGTGAAGCGTCCTCAGTCCTGTGAGGTGCAAAGTGATGGGAAATACACACCCACCCACCCCCGCCCCTCACCCTATACCGGGGCACCCCCGCACGTCCAGCAGGGCACTCCCGGGCAGGGGCGAGGCCGGGACAGCCCCTGCCGCCGGCGCCGAGCAGCGGGGCAGTCTCGGGGCGGGGAAAGGACAACCCTCCGGAGCCCACGCCGCCCCATCGGGCCGCCGTGGAGAAGGCGCTGGTGGAAGGGCCCGTGCGGGGATGGGCAGCTCCCGAGCTGGCAGAAGGGTCCTGGCTCCTACGGAGGTGCAGGAGGATTCTTCCCCGACGCCGCGGCTGCCTGGGGGCGGCCTTTGGCTCCCCCATCTGCTGCCGCGTCCCCGGGCCACTCCCGGGGTATCCTCGCAACCTCCCGGGATGGAGACCCTGGTGGAGCCGCTCTTCTCGCTCCACTCCCGTGGAGGCTGCAGGTCTCGGAGGCCAGACTGGAAGAGCAGGAAAACAGCCTTAGCCTTTCCTTCCACGACGTCGTTTCTGAAGCCAAGCAGACCTCTCTCTCCACTCAGCCGGGTCTCCGCGGGAGCCCTTCCCTACCGCTGCTGCCTCTTCTCCGACACAGGACGGATTTCAAGCCCTAACCTTGGAGGGAGGCAGGCGGGAACACGCCAGGCCAGGATCTGGCTCTGCCGGAGAGCCCTGGTCACGCAGGGACCCCACGCTCCTCGCAGCCAGGCCCTGGGGCTCCCACGCTGTGTTCTGGGAGGGAATCTCTCCACTTTCTGCAGGCACCCACATGATTACAAGGACTGTCCCCCCGTGAGACCTCACAGAAATGTCTTGGTTTTTCAAAACACTGCCATGGTGGGAAACTAAACGAGAACCAGTCTAGGCACCTCTTCGTGTGAAATTACAGGTCTGTTTCAGTTGCCGCATCACATTGCCTTTTACATAGACAATAACTCAGCTTTCCACGGCCAGAGGCTGCTGTGAGCCCTTCCCTGCCTTGCTCGTGCCCCACTCCACAGTATTTCATCAGTTCTGGGTGTAATTCAGACACAGCCAACTGTATCACTGCTTTGTGTATTTTTATTTACTTTACTGTTTTAATAATACATGAGAAAGCAACTTTAAACAGATTTCAAAATTTAACAATTTATAGCAAAATTTTACATTGCAGTAAATTTTAATCTGGTGCACAGCCTTATAACTATTTGTAGATCAGGAAGCAATAGGTACCTGTCTCTGGGAAAAGAGCCAAATGTGTGTGTCCATTCAGACAAAACCCAGCCCCTCCCTGTGGCTGGCTGCTGCCAATTGTCATGTTTAGGAGAGCTAAGGAAGGGAGCAGGATCAAGCCTTTATGCTGGCATCATGAAATTTGCCTTCTCTTGCTTTGCAGCTGGGAACATGCAATTACGAATCCTGAAAGGAAGTGCTGCAATTATCTGTGTGGTTTCTGTGAAAGAAGGTCTTCTGAATAGAGAATCAGGGGGAATTTGAACACGGTGGCTATTGCTTTTATTTCCACTAAACTTCTAGTGGAACTGATTAAGAATGATCATTACATTTCGGCAGCAATCAACCAGAGAGTGTAATTCTATTCCTTTCTTGGCACCCCAGAGATTAAGATTCCTAAAAATCTAATGCAAATGAGAACAAAGCAAACACAATTTAAAAGTTCATCACTTAGTCACAAAGCTGAGGCAGAGGAGAGGGCTGAATATACTTCCCATAAATGGACATCTCCAACATAAAGATTATACACACTATATTGACCTTTAAAACTGGCTACTAGTTTTACAGCAAAGTCAATAATGAAATAAACTGTCATAGCATCCTATCCAATTAATCATTTGTGTTCATTTTTTTTTTGAGGGACACTTGCCACAAACAAGTAATCCCAAAATTTAGGCATTGTAAACTAAAATGAGCAGAAATTCCCCTATGGTGCTCTTGTAATTTTTTTTTTCATGTAAAACAATTTATTAGAAACAATAACTAATGTTTTCTGAAGGTGCTTATGGGAATTTTAAAGCTTATCTAGGGAACTATGAAGTAAATGATTATTTTAATTGGATGAGTGATGAAATGAAAAAAAGAAAAATGCACTGACAAAAGTAAACTAGATTTAAGATACTTAATGTCTAATAATTTTAGGATGTAGCAATGGTACCCAAAAGAAAGCTGATTTTTATATTAGGGTTTTTTTAAGAATATTATATGTGACTGACAGTGTCCCTTTGCAATGGTGTTGGGCTGTAAACCACAGTAATTCAAATTCACATGAACACACACACTGTAAACTTGAAACATTGAAGATTTAAAAAAAAAAAAAGGGAAGCACATGGTATAAAATGATAAAAAAAATTATGCTAATAAAAGCCAAATGGCAGCAGGAACAGCAGCAGCAGCTAGAACTGCTGGATAAGGCGCCGGCGCTGTGAGGTCTTCCGCAGCAGTCGTCTGTAGTCATAGGGATTATCTTCAGCTTTACTCTCTTCCAGGGGTCTTTCTGCAATCCTCGACCTAGGGATTAAGCACAGAAGTGTTTTAGAAATTAAAGTCAAAACATTTACATTGGCAAACACTCCTAATCGACTGCTTAACCTCCAGCCTCGTGGGAGAAAAAATAAAAGGAGAAAGAAAGAAATCAACTGACTTTGCTAGGCCTCTTCCTGTGCTGCACAGAGCAGGCACCTAGGAACAAACACAATATATGCTAAAAGCAGATGAACACTGAAGAACAACATGTTCTTCTATGAAGAGGACATAATAAAAGGACATAAAAACATTGAGAACATGGGGATCCTTTGCAGTAGCGTCTGCCTGATGGTTACTGAAGCAGATTTTCGGGTGGCATAAATTTGTTTGCTCTGTTCTTAACCTGCCAGTGGAGCTCAGTGTAAGTGTCCATCTATTTTTTTTTTTTTTTTTTTTTCACATGGCAAGATGCATTTTGGAAGTCCCTCTGACAGGCTGGAATGGTGACCTGGCACCAGCTGTTACAATGGAGCAAGATTAAAAATAAAACTGAGATATTTAAAAAATGAAATAATTACAAAAAATTGTAGTGTTCTACACTAAAGATGCATTCCATCACTGGTCCTATACCAGCGCCAAAGATAAACTGCCAAATAAAACTTCACTTCTGTAGATTGAAATGGCTGTAGTTTTTAGATCCAGATGACCCCATTCCAGAGATACTGAAGTCTAGAAATGTTTTAATTGCATTCATATGCCCTCTGAGACAACAGTTTAAATTTAAAAGTTACATAGGTTTTGTTTCACTATGGCTAATTAGGATGCAATCAGAGAAGCACACAGTAAAAGGTAAATTCCTTTTACTAAGCTCAGTAAAAAAACTCTCATTCACCTAAACTAGACCTCAGGGTGACAGATTTGGTGTAATTAACCACCTTAGAAATGCAACATGTTCCAAGGAATGTAAACTATACGGTAATTCCCTGATGTTATTATTTTTAATTCCATGCCTTCACAACACCTTCCTAAAATTAATTTAGATCCTACCTAAAAAAAGGCCAGAAATAAAATATGTAAGGGGCACAAAATGAACATTCTACATTCTAAATGTTCTACAAACATTTTCTCTATTATATAGATACATTTTCAAATCAGCAATCATCCCATGCTTAGTGTTTCCCTTAAACCTTTGACCTAGATAATTTTCCAAGTTTTTCTTAACTTTATAAAGACACAGGAATATACAAATATATTAAGATATATAAATATGTGTTTGTATGTGTAATGTGTGTCGGTGCATTGGCAAGACTGAGAATTTCCTTCCACTCAGAAGTGGTCACCCTCTATGAAGTCTACATGGGAAGAGAGGAGGTTGAGTGAACCCTCCCTTTAGGGTTTTTCTCCTGACTGTCCACTTTGATGAGGTGCACCACAGGCTACAGACACACATGCTTACAGGAGAGCAGGAAAAGGAGGCAGTCATGCTGGAGTCTTACCTGCAAAAAATGTGCAGAATGTTTGGAGCACGACCACCCTATTTAAAACCTAACTGATCAGAAATAATTTTTTTAGGTTCTGCTTCAGTTTAATTTGATTTTAGATCAGAGATTTACAGCATAATGTCTGTCCATCTCATCTAGCCCTTGGGACACCAAAAACTAGCAAGTAGGCTGAACACCAATCACACTGGCATTTATCTCTCCTGTATGAAGATGGGAAATTTTCAGCTATACACTTTACACGTTAATTTGGCAAGATTCCATGACTAAAAAAATAGATTTATGTCTAATTTAAAGTGTATCTTTTTTCTTTTTATTAATATTTTTAATATCTCAACAAGGGTATACAACATTTATTTTTTCCTATTACTATTTTGTATGAATTACCGCTCAGTAGTTCTTAAAATTGAAGTCCTGCGCTCACTTGGGTGTCTCTTCCTTCTTGTGGTAGAACTGCTGTCCTTTGAGGTGGAGTCAGTAGATGAAATTTCTTGGTAGTAGATATCTAAATCTAGCACTTTGCTCAGACTGTCAGTAAATAAGAACACTAAGTTAACAGTTTCACTTTTCAATTTTACACTCAACATTCAAAAACAAGGTAACCAAATACAATTATCAGTTCTATTTCTGTGTTGAGGATCTAAGGAAAAATATATATAGGCACAAAAAATCAGTTTCTGAAGCGTGACTGCTGTATAAAACGCAGATACTGAAAATTTTGAAATGCTAAACACTTTTATATATCCATAAAGGAGACATATAGGACTGAAATTGTTTGGATTTGCCATTATACTCAGTGGAAAGGCATTTTTATGGTGTAATTCCTCTGACCTATTTTAGATATCTCTTTGAGCAAGAGATGAATCATTTTCCTAAAGATTATTATTTTTTCTCTAACTACAAGAAGAGAGTCTAAAGCCACTAGTTCAGGTATAAATGTCAATAATGCAAATGTCTCTTATTTTGTTAGGTGAATGCTATCCAGCATATTATATATACAGAAAAAAATCAATCCTGACATCTAGTTTAGAATGGCTAGGGAAAAAAAATAATATCCTAAAAGCAATCTGAAAAAAGAATTCCAGAATTCAATTCTCAGATTGGTAGAAACCAGAAATAATTCATTGATTTCAATTGCTATGTTGTTCAATTGCAATGATACAGAGTCAGCATATGAAGGAAGATGCTGTCAGGAAAGTGGTTTACTAGATTTAAGATGAGTGAAACCTAACTGAGGCCAAAGAGAGAAAACACTAGCTTTTGGTGGGTTTTAATTTTGTTTTGTTTTGGTTTTGTTTGTTTGTGGTTTTGTTTTTGGGGTGTTTTTTTGCTAAACTGGAGTCAATAGATGTGAAATTTTTTCAGGCTCCAAATGACATCAAAAAAAAAGCTGAAAGAGACCAGACATGGGGGACATGGACATAAGGTCAATCCCTTAAGCTGTGGCATGGTCAAGTGCAATTTAAACTGTGGTTGAATGAAGCTAGATGCCCTGAGCACATTTTATATGCATTTAATGTCATGTAACATCCTTTAAGACACAGATTTTAGCTATGGTGTTTGTATTCTGCAACCTCAGCCAAGGACAGCGCAAAGAGCCCTTTCATCTTGCATCTATGAGCAGGCTGCCATCCCATGCACGCTGTGGTGCCACAGCAGTGTCACTCAGGGGGCACCAAAAAAGCTTAAGTACAGAAACAGAAATAAAATAAAGCTATGATGTATGTCAGGAGCTGTGAACCACATCTACAGGACACATAAGCATCCAAGATACAGAAGGGCAGAATATACCTATCGCTTCCTTTTTTCTGCAGAGGTCCATGGAAATAGGTTAGTTACACTGTGAACAAAACACCTATGTTTGAAATTTCAAGGGCTACTCTTCTTTACCCATTATTAATAATTCTTGTTTTAATTTTATTATTATTTCCAAACGGTCGTATATTTTTAGGAGAGAATTTTAACAGTCTTTGTATTTTTGCTAACACAAAAAACCTGGTTGCTCATTTGCTTTGACTGCAATTTTAAGCACCTTCAATTATTTTCTGTGTCAGAACTATCTTTGATGTGGACCTTAACTTATTAGAATACTTGTGTTGCCATGGTAAAGGGCCATGTTTTACTAAAACTGAAGGATTGAATTCTATAATGGATTTTAGTAGTTGAAAATTGTGTATTTTAACTTTGCATACAATGTTCTTCCTGTAAATCACCAAATTACTGTTCTTTTTTCAATGCCTTGTTCTCCTGGTTGAAATGCAGCTAAAAACTATCCTAGAGTATTAAAGGACAATAGTAAGATAATGAAAAAAATTACCTTTCTTTTCTTGGTTTCCGTTTTTCATCTTGTATTGATTTCTAAGAAAATAAAAAGTAATTAAAAATACTAAAAGGAAAGGTTATGCAAAGATGCAATTCATCAGCATTAGGTAGGAGAGTGTTGTATATTTTTGATTAAAAGAAAATATAGAGAATCTAATATGCTGAGTAAGTGTCCCAGAAAAATCTCTTTTCAGAACGTTTGAGACTGAGAATGGGATTAGCTTTGTTTCTCCCAAAATTCAGTTGCCATACTGTGAAAAAAAAAAGCTAAATTAATCATGATCAGAACAGAAAAAGGAGATCTAAAACTTTCAAATAGCTATAGACGTTTTAATGAAGTTGACAACACAATCTTCCTGAGGCAAATTTACTGTGATGCCAAGAGAATTTCCATGAATAGAGGCAACACAGTGGGAGTAGACATAATCCTATTCTCATTAATGCCAATGTAGTCTTGTCACAGGTTTTAGTAGACAAAGGCCCCATTTAAAAAATAGTATACTAGGTGGCAAAAGAACCCTTAGGACACAAGATATCTAGAAATATAGAGGAAAGAAGATTTATAGGGAATGTGAATAATGTCTTATCTCTAATAGATTTCTGTCCCTACACCCAAAACGACAGTATGTTGCAGCACTTAACTCATCACACTTGAAAGGCACTATTTTTAATGCAAGTGGTCTTAATTGTGTTTTTTGCAAATGAGTGAAAACTCATTAGAATTAGTGACTATAAAGTCACTGAGAATCAGAAATCCTGATGGACTTCAGTATGCAAGCAAATGAACATGACATATAATTTCAAAATAATAGGGTGATTGAAAAAATTATATCCCAAAATAAACTTATAGTGCCTTATATGAACAATGGGCTATTGTCAGGCTTCATTTATACCTGTGCACCCCTTTAGTTCATTTGATATGCAAGGACATGAGTGAGAATGGGAGGTGTCCAATTATTATCTTTAACATGATCTGAGAGAAATATCTGGTTTTGCAGAAGATAGAGAAAATTTTTCTAAAAATGTACTCATATTGTTTGCCTTCACTTTCAGGTGAGCTGGGCTTGATA
Organism: Lepidothrix coronata; assembly: GCF_001604755.1. NCBI lineage: Eukaryota > Metazoa > Chordata > Aves > Passeriformes > Pipridae > Lepidothrix > Lepidothrix coronata. The sequence goes on along the minus strand of NW_016690239.1, from coordinate 4,758,424 downwards.
ATAATCTGTGAATACCTGTAGGTGACAGAGATTTTTAATAAGGTAGAAAATCCATGACAGCTGGGAAAACTGACTACCCTCTAAAGCTGACCACCATCTAGAGCTCAATGACTTACCTAAGATCTAAGAATTTTAAGAACTGGTAGGTCTCCTTTCTAATCTTCAGTGTATAGATATTTATGTTGAACCTTTCCCTGACCAGTGAACTCAATGCCAGAAAGATAGNTTCCACATCCTCTTGAAAATACAACTAATTCAAGGGAATAATGATGAATATCTTGAAAAACTGCTGCTAAAAAAATGATAAAAAATTTCCTGGCATTACTGCAGTTTTTCTTTGCACTGATGTGATGGCTGTTTTCTGATATGAGCTGGCCATGTAACAAATTAGCTTTCAGAAAATACTATGTTCCTGGTTCTATGGTCTCAGCTTTCTAAACAGGCATTTACTTCAGAATTACCCTTTTCCTCAGAAATTTCCTAGTATAGAATTCTCTGTCATGCCTTTCATTTCATTCCTTTATCTTACCAATCTTGCTTTAACAAAACAAATTTTATTCTTACATGCGAATTTATTTTTAAGAATGCAATTTCTTTTTAAAATATCACTGTTGGAAAGCTGTGTTATTTCAAAGCCTCCAGAATAAAACATAACCATATTTGTCTTTTTTCGTATGCCAGACACAACTGTCCCTGAAGGCCCTGGTGACACCTTCTGTTGAAAGGAGAAGCAATTGCTACGGTTAGTTTATTAGCTGGGTTCTCACTGGCTGCTAAAATAGGTCACTAAGATACAGGCACCTGGAGCAAATCAGTTTAATTGCTTTTTTGTTGGAAATGCTTTCTGAGCTGCTTTTACATTTTCTCTCTTTCTGCTTACTTTCTTGCCTTTTTTTGATATATTTAAGGGCACTAAAGTCAAGAGTAGAATGCAGCACTTGGTATCTGAACTTGGACCAAAGGCTATATATAGACACACTCAAATCCATTAGTCTCCTGAGCTGTTGGTATTTGCCAATTCCTTCATAATCACAATCTGACACATTTGTAAAGGAAGCTACAGTGTGCATACTAATACAGCTTATTTTAGTATTTGCTTTCTCTGCAAGATCAAGCACTAATTTAGATGCTCAAAATAGCTCTCCAAACGAACCTGTGACTCTCCTGTTTCTCTCCTGTGACTTACAAAGAAACTAGGGAGACAGGGCACTGGATTTGGATATTGAAAATGCAAATGCTGCTTATGCATATAATGAAAGTATGTATGTTTAGGTACAAAAGTAGATATTGCTCTGACAAGGGTCCTCAGTCAGAGTAACTCTGAACTTCAATTTCAAGCCTCGTTTGAAATCTGAAGTTCGTGGCCTGCCTCTTCTCAGCAGGACACAGCTTTTATGCTGCATTAGAAAAGAATATAGGGAATTGGACAATTAGAAAGATGGTTTAGGTGGGAAATATCTGGCAGTTTTAACCTACAAAAGCTTCTTAAACTCACATGTATTAGAGTGTAGTAGGTGGAGTCTTCTGGATTATTTAATGTCTTGGGTTTCCGTGGCCGCCTTGGGGGTCTCTGCATTGGGCGAGAGTCTTCTACTTTGGCCACAACTGTAAAAAATCAGAAGGTAGAAATGCTTATTTCTTCACAGAATTGGGAGGTTTTTGGAAAAACAGGAGAAAATTTCAACAGAGAGAGAAAAAAAAATCCACATAGCCACTTTTACTGCTTGCAATAACTCAAGAAAGCAAATGATTTGGGCATTTCCATGAGCAGAGAATGGGTTTATCCATTTGGGTCCTGACTGCCCACAGGAACACATGCCACCTAACGAATGCCAGGCTGGAACAGCCTAGCAGTCTGCCTGGCACAGACCTCTCCTTCTGAATGGGCTGATGCTCCACATTCAGAAAAGGGCTCTGAAGGGTAATGGCTACTGGGAGACCCCTGTCTTGTAAGGGTCACAGGTGGTAGGGATGATGTTTCTTTCAGATTCAAGTCAATCTTTATGGAGGGAACTAGCATTAGGCCTCAGTTTCAGAGGTTGATCCTCTATATTATCATGGTGTTGATTTTCCTTAAGGTCTCCTGCTGAGGCTTTTAATTTCAAGCCAAATCACGTACCACTGGGCAACAGAGCATGACCATGTCCATCGCATCCAGTGTAGTCTAGTTTAGTGTACTCAAATTCTGGTTTCTATTTCTACAAAAACTTTCTGAAAACATGCAAAAAATGCTTTCACTCTAATGGAAACAAAATCAAGATTTTAACACAAAATGGAACTAGCATCCTCTGGCAGTCTCCCAGTTCAGAGTTAGACACTGACTTGTGGATTACATTGGCTGGCACATAGGGGACTATACAAATGTCTTGGGCGTTTGCTTGTTAAAAATCTGTTTTGACAGTGCTAGGAAAAAGGGCTACTAAGGGTTCATAGGCTGTTTGTCACAGAGCCAACATGGAGTGCAGAGTTCCTTGTGCCTGTTCTCGGAGACCACAGAACTGGGTCTGTGGGCCGAGGGACCAGAAATGTACAGCACAGTGAGCATGGTCACCTTCCATTCACTTCAGCTACAGGAAAAGTTGACAGAGAGTGACAGCAATTCCTTCATGATGAAGGAGAAGGTGGTTGCATGGCAGCAGAACAATGATAGAGATGGATCATAGGGACACATACAGGGTGATGAATGAAATCACAGCACAAGGTTTAGGCACAGTGAACTGTGTGTCTAAGGTATATTGCATTATCCAGTGAGGTTTTATCTTGTCCCATCACAGAAATACTCAGGACAATCCATGAGAAAAAAACATCTTACTCATAAATGAATATAGTGTGAGGGTAGAATGGGGATCTGGATCCCAATAAATTGCTCAAGTGTGTTCTGGTGATATTATCCTCTTTCACGTGAAATGACTTTATAACCTAGATGTGCTAACTAAATGTGATTGAGTCTTAGAGGAAAAATGTATTTTGATCCCTAATGACCATCAGAAACCCTTTTACATGATAAAAACTCTCCCATGTACAGCAGAGATCTTTTTAATTAAGGAGATAGCACAATCATTTAAAATGAGAAATGATCAGTAATACATCAGTGTTGACTCCTGCAAAATTAGCTGTTTAAGTTTTTTGTTATTTGTGATAAATAAAGGCTTGTAAAGGTCATGGATATACAGAGCAGCCAGAATGAATAATGTTAATTTAAATCATAGTTGGATAATTGCATTTATTGTTTTAGTTTCTTATCTGAAATGCAGACTGCTTCTCGTGTAATAAACAAACAAGTTTTTTTTTTTAATATTTTGCACTTAAGAGAACAATGGTGCTTTTCTAAGCCAAGTTACAGATAGCTCATGTTATTCATTCCAGTAAGCTGTAATAAATATAAATGACATTCCTTGATTTCAATAAGTATAGCAGGCCTGACTGTGCTCTTAATGTGGGCTGTTGTTACCTTGCTGCATTTCAAATGGGCCACCTTGAGTTATCTGACTTACCATTTGTGAAAGAGTAGAGGCATATCTTCCCTATTTTATTTTTAAACACAACAGGTGTCTGAACTGGAAACGCTACCTTAAAAGAAATCCTTTAAAATTCAGTGCAGTTGAATAGAAACACCTAACACCCTGTCTGTAGGACATTTTCAAAAATTGTGTCAAAGATGATGACTGCATGAAAATCTAAAAAAAGAAATGAAGCCAAATTAGGGGCTTTAGGAAAATTGCAATGAAAAGGCTCTCATAATACCTTAAGATTTTTTACTGTCCCCTCAGAATTCATCACTGTGTATGCTGTTATGTTATTTAATTCGTCACTGTCAAACAGATAAAGCATTATTGTATTCTACATTACAATTATTCCAACTGAAATTACTTGTATACTTTTTGTGTATGTGCTCTCCAAAGAAGACTAGTTTTTACATTCAAAAAATACTATTTTGACAATGTTAAAAAAGGGTATTCACCTCGGCTCTTGTGTTGTACATATGTATGAGCTATGCAAAAGAGTTGAGGGGACAGAAACACCATGTTGGGCCAGGCAGCCTTCTAAGTTTGGACCTCCGTTGTTCCTTTCTAAAATTAAATATAGAGCTGAAAATGCAATTCTGAATTTTGCCTCCAAATTACACAGTAAGGTTAAGCTTTCTTTGTTTCACCAGCAAGCAAAGCTGTGATTTCCTTCTGCACTTAGATTTGCATGATCATTGCTACTGAAATTCAGCAGATGTGTAGTTCCTTGTATTGGATAATACAAAGTAAATTTTTCTTTTTTATTAGTTGCTGAGGATGTCAGAAATCATTTACGTAGTAGAATTGAAGGTGGAAGGCAAATTAAATACCCAAGCCTTATAAATGGTGAATTTGATGTTCTTGTTTTCCAGATGGCCTATACCTTTCTGTAGTAGGCAATGAAGCAGAAAGGAGGGGTGAAATAATTAATTTATGATCAGGGCAATTATGTTGTTTCTAGAGACCATTACAAAGAAAATATTTTTATTGAAGTCCAGTCTCTCCATAGTAAAATATCTTGTAGCCTATTTTCCTTAAGACTTCAAATATCTCTAGTAAAATCTGGCTGTGTGCTTTATATGTAAAAGAAAAACTGATGCTTTCCTCTAACAATCATTTAAATAGGTACTTTGCAACATTGATACAAAAACCATTCACACAGTAGCTATTGAAGCACTTTGGAAGTGTCAGGTTGGCACTATCATCCCTATCTACCAGCAGGGTAAATCAGATGCATACAGAGACTTGCTTAACCTTATATCCCAGTTACTCATTAGCAGAGCTAAGGACCTGGACTGAAGGACTGTACTGAGACTCCTGTCCCTGCAGCCAGCCCACACCTTGCTGTTTTAGTACCTGAACAGGTGCTGTCAGTGTTGCAACGTGTGGTCTAGAAGCAGTGCATATGAGAAACTGGAAACAACAACAGTTGATGCAACACAGACATTCCTTTTTAAAGGTTTTACAAGGAGGAAGACAGGCTGAACAACAGATTGAAAGGGGGGGGATTTTCCTCCTCAAACTGCCCAAGTGCATCCAGTCAGTACTTGATTAGTCAAAAAAAAAAAACAAAAAAACACAGAGGTTTTGCTCTCCTGACCTGGATGCTTTGCTTTTGACAGCCAATGTCAGCCATGCCCCAACACATCCCCAGGAAGTTAAATCTCTCTCCTGCCCAAACCTGAAGCAGACTGTCAAAGCATACATTTAATCCAGTGATGATGGAAAATTTAATAAAAGTTAAAGTCATTCTCCATGAGAATGAACAAAATACAGAGTTAAGGGTCAGCAAAGGCACGTGAACAATGTGGCTGCCAGATAACATTAAAGAAGCTTTAGCAAATCTAAGGAAAATTCCTTATTCCTATCAGTATCTCAGCTAGCTCATTTAGCACTACCTCAAAGGTTCCTATCTAAGTTACACACACAGTCAATTCTACAAATATTAATACTTTCACTCTCAGCCCTCACTGAAAACTCCAAATATGCTGAAATGCATACCATATGCATGTGTATCCTGAACAGCACTGCAAACTACAGCAACTGTGGAGAGCTGCATGTCTTTGAAATGTTCAAGGATGAGCAAGAAATGTTTGAATAAAGATGAGTCAGTATCAACAGCCCTTTAGGTTGAACTGTGTCTGCACATTTGTACATACAATAATAAGCTTGGAAGACAGCAATCTTGAGGAATCAACATCCATGGATGTTAATGTAAATTAACTATGACTTACAACAGATTTTATACTGAAGACTGGAGAAATAGCATGGTTACAGCTGTGATAAGCATCTATGTGATGAAAGGTCTCTATTTATTAGGCCACCTGGAGAAACAGATAAACCCATCTTCAGGTCATTTAAGTGAAATATTACATGTTTGATTTAGAGCCATTCCACAACTTATGGAGACAGAACTATAAAGCCAGCCTCAGAATAAAGCAGGAAATAAAACAAGAGTAAAAGCAATAATTGTATAGGATTTGTAGAGGGACTTGGAAGTAATCAGAAAAAATGCAAATATAGTAACTGGAATTCCAGGACTTGATAATGAGAAGCTAACAGGTATTACTGTTTACAACATCTATGTGCATACCTTTTTACTGTTCTAATTGTACACAGTATGAGGATGTAATTACTCAAGGTTGGAATATGCACTGCTGTTTAGCATTCTGGTTAGTAATTTTTAAGTATTGTTTATTCATGGAATGTTTAACAGAGCCAGATTTGGAAATTATGGTTGATGGCTGCAAATTCACAGCGATCTGGAAAAAACAGAGGGATTTTTCTGTCACAACCTAGAAGGAGAAATTGCAAGAAACTGAGAACTTTCTGATTGCATATAGAAGTTGAAAGTGTTTGATCTCTCATACCTAAGTCCTGCAGCTCCACTGAGGGAAGTTTCAGTCTCTGGCTGACACTAATACAGAATCACAGAATCATATACATTGGAAAAGACCTCCAAGATCATCTAGTCCAGCTTTTGACTGATCCCCTTGTCAACCAGAACATGGCACTAAGCACCATGTCTGGTCATTTCTTGAACACCTCCAAGGATGGTGACTCTGCCACTGCCTGGGCAGTCCATTCCTATGATTAACAACCCTTTCCATGAAGAAATTCCTCCTGATGCCAAATCCAAACCTCCCCCGGCACAGCTTAAGACTATGTCCTCTCATCCTGTTGTTGGTTACCTGGGAGAAGAGACTAGCTCCCACCTGGTACCACCTCCTTTCAGGTGATTGTAGAGAGTGATAAGGTCACACCTGAGCCTCCTTTTCTTCCAGATTAAACAACCCCAGCTCCCTCAGCTGCTCCTCACCGGACTTACCCTCTAGACCCTTCATCAGCTTCATTGCCCTTCTCTGGACTTGCTCTCATTTCTGAGAGCCTGGTGACTTGAGATTACTACATTTTAAGAGAGGATATTTAAGGAAAATGGCTGTACTCCACTTCCATGACCTCCTAAATCTTATGCTCTGCCATGGATCAGACCAACTCCCAACATATATCTTTTATGTCCTGGCTGTATGGTGCCCAAAGGGCCACTCCAGTAGCTGAGAACAACCAAATGGTAGAAGTGCTTGATTACCCTGTTTTTCTCCAGTCCCAGTGCTCCTTCCATACTCAGTGCTCCTGCCTGATCACTCACTTGCAAAGAAGAAAGTCTGGCCAGTGAATACTGCTCTGCTCACACAGTTTTATACAGACTCCCTCTTCCTTGCAAAGTCTGCCCGTTAAACTCCCATAAATATTGCTTTGACAGCCTACAGCAGGAGGAATCCCGGATGAAAACCCTGCCTGTCTTGCTGCTTTGTCTAGCTGGAATGGTCCTCAGCTGCACTGGAGTTCCTTATACCATGTACATTTCATTCTAAGTACAGAAAATTCTCTTCCCAAGATTTTATCTTTGAACTGTCATTTAATAATTAGAAAGATGGGCACTATTACTCATCTGGAGAAAAAAGAAAAAAAATTTGCTCCCATAATGATTTAATTCCCCTCACTTCAGGCTTTGACCTCAAAAATCTCGACAGCAGCTATTTGTGCCTCCATTCTGACACCACAGTAACTCAAGGCTCACTAGCAGTCCAAAGGTGCAGTTCTGGGATGCAGCCACTACATTTAGCTTAAAGCATTTAAGCAAGTAAATATAACCTACTCAGAGATTCTAGCCACAGGGAATATTGTTTATTCCAGGAACCTTGTGCAGCCTGCTTTATGCATTTTATAAATACAAATAAATTCACTTAAGAACAACTTAACCTTGTGGATTTAAGATTCATTTAACCTTTTGCTCATATCCTCTTTGAACTGCAAGTTTTGCATTTTCATTAAAAAAAACCCCAACCCAAACAGTGTGAAAAATCTGAACATTTGTCCCAGTACACCATTCAGCTGTCCCTCAGTTTCTCCTCTTCTGTGGGTAGCAATGTAATAAAATATTTTATCAGAGGAAGTGTTAAGTTCTCAAACTGTGCAATAGCCACCTACCCACAGACGAAGGCAGCCAGGCATTCCTATCTAGCACACAGCTATAAAATACAATTCACATGTTATCGCTGCATTCACATGTTATGGCTGCAGAACAACATATAAAACCAGTGAAGCTGATGAAGCAGTGTATATAAATGTAAATGACCAAAGTAATTACAAACAGGTAAATACCACATGATTTAAAGAACACCTAAAGCTCAACAATCCCTACCTTCATAAAGGTAGGACAGCAAATGTAGCCATAGAGGGAAAGCTCCAATAAAAGTATATCCTTCTGTAATTGTGTGTGTGTAAATCCTACTGTAACACATAATGCAGGCAAGACAATAGGAAGGTCCCTCCCTGCTTAATAGGCAGCGGATCACCACTTCTATCTGCTTCACTTTAGCATGACTGTCTGCAGTATATTACCTCAAATATTTGGGGTTTTTTGGGGTTATTTTACTATATTGCATTTAGGAAGGAAGTATGATCCAGAATGTTGGTAAGTCCTGTGTTTTAGACAGTACAATCTAAATGAACTGAACACAGGCATATTGTTACTTAAATATTCTCTACATCTAGGTAGATCATGTTTGTTATAATAAACATCTACTTAAGACAAGGCAGCTTTGTGATAGAGCTCTCTGATGCTTGGGCTCCAACTGGCTTGAAGGCAAGCTGGGGAATTACTGCGGTGTATTCTCTTTATTATCTTGTGCATTGGTCATAACTGCAAAGGAAAGTTTTCCTGTCACATGAATTATATTCAAATGTAGAAAAAGAAAGTTCACATTCCACATCAAGAAGGGTTTTTCAGTGGAGTGGTTACCACACTTTACTGCTGGAAAATGTCTGCATTGTGACACCACAGAGGTTTACAGCAGCACACCTTTTTCAGAGATAAAGGGAAGTGGGTGACTGGTCACCCCTTTAGACAGGGTTGGAGACACAGGTGACAAACCCTGGTGTGCTTTTGTCTCTTACAGAGCTACTTAAATTATTAGCAGTGTGAAGCATAGACTTTGCTGCATTTTGCACATGGCATAAACATACTGTTACATTTTCACCTGGTTCACTTGTGCAAGTGATGAGATCTTTAACTGATAAAACAGGGATTTGTGTATTCCTTTTCCTTCTATCTAGCTCTTTTCTCTAACTTCTGCAGGAAAATGTGTTAGAAGAACCAAGAGTTCTTTTCCCAAGCATGCATTTTTAATTCCTCAGGTGTATCTTGTCAAAAGTCAGCAATATTTAATAGAGAACTCAGTACAAACCCATTAATGACAATCACAAACATTGCTCTGTCCTTAATGAAAGCTCATGGCACTTAGTTTTCCATTTCCCCTTTCTTTTCTTTTGCAGACTTTGGTCTTGGAAACTGGCTGAACTACATAGATTATCTACCAGCAGCTGGTTTACACTGAGAGGTTTAACATTTGTAAACATCAAGCCCCTATTTTAGCAGAGAGGACTCCAAAGTGGGATTGAAGTACTTTTAGGATCTTTTCAATGTATTCATGGGAACAGAAAGAAGTTTCATCACACATGACAACTGAATCCACAATGGTATAATGAAAATAGCACAATTAGGTCTGGGCAGTAAGACACAGTCCTGGATCTTACTTGTTCTAGCTATGCAGAGGTGAGCAGAGATCTTCCCCAGAGGCAGTGCAGTGGGCTAGTACAAGACCTACTGCAGAAATGGAGACCCACCCAGTTATCTGCCACATCTGCCTTCATCTTCCTCCATATCTGTGGTCCAAGACATGGGCTGAGAAATTCCCTGTAGTGTCTATTCCAACTGAAGAGGCTTGAGCAGCTTCAGTGGGGCACAGGTCTTAATGATCTGCATGCTCAGAGTCCAATGTCTTCCACCTTTATTCTCCCAGTACTCCTCCCCAGTGCCACCTAAGCTGCTCCAAGCGTGCTCGCATTTTGGGAATCTTCACTGCCTGTGTTAACTGGAATATAAATAACTTTCAAGTGTATTTCCAAAGGTCATGGTCTCTTAAGTGTGTGAGTTAAATGAATGCTGAATATTAATAAAACTTTACTTGCAGTTTTAAGAACATACCCACCAACATGGGTAGGAGTTACAAGTTTTGAATAACCTCAGTTGCATTTGTGGATAGCTAAACATTTATTCAGCATATATGTAACAAACTTCAGTTAATTGATTGACAAATTACCTAAAAAACTGTTTTGTTTTTAAGCATAGTCCCATATCCTACCAATAGCAAATACAGTTGAGCAACATGAGTTAAAAAGAGCCAATATGGAATTTTTACCAAATGAAAGTATTCCTAGAGATTCTATGTCTAGGTCTCACAAGGATTCATTCACCAACCTTAAGCAGCACTGAAACAAAATGCCAAGAAAAGTTGTAAATACATAAATTCCAACCAGACTTGGATATTTCTCTGGAAACTGGGTTCCAGATGTGTACTGATATGGGGCTTAATACAAAAATATACTGCCTGAGTTATATGAAAAGCTGGAATTAACTCATTGCTAGTTCCATGGCCTTTAAAAACATGACTAGGAGTTACTTCTTCACAGTCCTCTTCACAAATGAAAATTCTGCTAACAGAAAGGTTAAACATTACCTGGCTGACAAACATGAGAAGACAGACGGCCATTAGCTTGCTTATCTTTGGACAGCATCACAGGTCTCAGCTGATGGGACAATATCATTTCATTCAGTTTTTGCTGCAATGCTAAGTAGTCTTCGGATAATTTTGATATCTGAAAAATACACCACAGGTTTTTACATTATTGTAAAAATAAGTATAAATGTTCCTAGGTAATCAAAGGTAAAATAGTAGACTAGAGAATTAATTTAAAAGGTATTGCTCCACCTGCTGCAGTGTAGGAAGATGGCTGAGGGTACAGTTAGAGGAGATTAAGAATTACAGGATAAAATGCAGCTGATACTCGCTGGATGGAACGCAGTCAACATGTTCTACAAGGACTCCCCATACCATAAGAACCTGCTATGGGGGATGGAACAGAGGGTGGAGCAGACTGGACACACCACAGCCTCCCTCCATAGAAATCCCTGCAGGGAGGGGGACATGGTGGTACTTTGTAGTTTCCAAGACTGCATAGCACTTGTCAACCAAGGGAGATAGATGAAGATGTCCTCCTGCCGAGCCAACAACTATGTCAAAATCCCTCTCCTCAGATGAACTTGGTTCATTAAAGCCTAGCAGTAACATTAAAGCACACCTCCATCCCAAAATTACCCACCTCTGTGTGACCACCCCCCACTGAGCATGCACCCTGTATTCTTTTGACTGCATCTTTCAAAGTGAAGCAAGAGAATTTAACACCAATCAGAAACAAAGGTATTTATGACTAAAATCACTCAAGCTCCACCTAAACATAAAGAAATAGTATAAAAGTCAGTTGAGAATAGGAAGAAAAGGGGAAGACTCCACTGAAACTGCTGGGATCAGTCAACAGGCTGCCCCTGCCTTCTCCCCCTATAGGGATGCCTACGGGGTAAGAACTATACTCTATGCTTGCTGAATATTGTTATTAGGATTAGAGCTTGCTTTATAGTATAGTACATTGCTTTAAATACGTTTTTGCAGCCAGATACTATCCCTGGCAATCTTCAAACCTTATTAACCTCTTACTATTTGTATTAATAGAGTGCTATTCCAGAAATGGTTAGAGTGAGCCCTTTACAGGTGCTAGCAGTTGCCAGCTGTGGATAACATGTTCTAATAAAGTGAGAAGACCCGCTGAGGGTCTTCTGCCAAAGAAAAGGAAGACAAAAAAAGACGCATAGGAAACTCCACACCAGTCCTGCAGCTACTTCTTATTGCTTCACACCTGTGAGCAGATTGTGCCTTGCTGATGCAAGATTGCTTCTACAGCTATAGGCACACTTCTCTGCATGTGTGAGTTCCTGACATTGACACAGTAACTTTTAGTTTCATTTGCATAGACATTTCACAAGTTTACTGAATTAAGGACTGAGATGGGTAAACAAACATTTCAACAAAGGCAAAGCTTTAACTTAAAAATTTTAACTTAAAACATTAACTTTAACTTAAAAACATTTAACTTAAAAACATTATTTTTGCCAGTGCTCTTTGTCTTTTCCTCCTTCCTGACAAGGCTATTTTCTCTTGCAGACCAAAATATGCATTCTTATAGAACACAAATGACAAAATCTCTGTCTTATAGAGTAAAACCTTGGTGGCACTTAAGTCAGTAAAATACCTTTGCCGTTCTGTCATCACCAGAGTATTTTGCTCAACATACCTTGCTTACAAGCTTCTTACCTGTCGTGAAAAGGCTGCCAAATCACAAGCCTCTTTCTCTGAGTCTCCCTTCAGTGTCTTAGAGTCTTCAGCCTCTCTACTGGTGCTTTCCCTATGTTTTATTTTTTGGGGGTTGTTATTTTGAATGCATACTGCTTCTGTTGGATTCTTTGTAGTTTTCTCTTGACTTTTGCAGGGTAGTTTCCCTTCTTTTCTGAGTTGTCCCCTCCTTCTGTAACCCCGGTAACTGCTCTGAATAACCACTGCCGCCTTCTCTTTGTCTTCTGAACCTTGTTTTTCTGCCTCAGCTTGCTTTCCTGAGCCTCTTCTTAGTGACTCTTTTCTTATAATTCCTTTACATCCTGTAGGCATCACTGCTTCATGCTTCAGGTTGTTTCCTTCCACATCCCTGTTGGTCCTGGGCTGGACCACAGCAGATTCTTGATTTTTCTGATCTGCACTGAGTGTGTCTTGATTATCTTGATCTTGCTGGGGACTAGGTTTGGCTGTGATTTTGAAAGAAGATTTGATGGGTAACTCTTCCAAAGAGTCCTGTTCTTCACCCTCACTACTATGTTCTTCTGCAGGGTTCTGCTTCACAGAAGCTGCCTCTTCTTCAGTAGATGTTTTCTGTTGCTCCTGTATATTCCTTGTGTCACTGTACTCAGAGCACCGGCTGTCAGTGACTGCATCAGTTTTATCTTGAGTCTCCTCCGTCGCCGCTTCTTCCAATGCATCATTTTGAGCTGGCTGCAGTTGTGCTTCAAGGAATTCCACAGCAGATAATTCATCCTCTGCTATGATAGCTGCTTCTTCTTCTGTTTTAGGAAGGGCACTCTTCACCCCTGTTGGACTTTCCTCATTATCTTGAAGTTCTTCATCATTTTCCTTCTTGCTAATGGATGCTGCATTTTCAGTTTGTTGCTTTCTAAGTGATTCCCTGAATGGAACAGAGTTTTGGGTAAAAATTATAGCTGGAGGAGATGAAGAATAGCGATAACTTTACAACTACCTTTGGTGGTCTTTGTGTACTAAATGGCAATTTGATACATTGCAACATGGGAAAGATTTAGTGCATATAGCTGGAATTAAAGATTGTTGTTGTTATTATTATCTGTTAAAGTGAAAAGGGACATTATATTTTTATTATTATTATTCTTGTTATCATCATCATCATTATTATCATTATTATCTCTTAAAGTGAAAAGGGACATCCCTGTTAAATTTCACAGAAAATTGCTAGGGAGACAATCTAGGCTGTGTGAGGGCTGATAAAGCAGTAAAGAATTAACTTAAATGTTAAGAAAAACATAAGGTATAAACTTTTTAGCATCTCAAGAATATATAAATACACACAATCCTAAACGTATTCATTCTTGACTGTCTCAAGTCACATTAGGAATGCAAGAAGAGCGATCCTGGGCATAGGTCCAGGTCAAATTTAAAAGACATATTCCTTAAACTGTCTTTGTTACTATCAGTAAAACTTCAGTGCCAGATGAAATCTGTCACCCTCTTCCTTCCTGCTGAAGACTCTGAGGTCCTTCACAGCTGTTTTCCACTTCTATGAACTAGTTTCGACCTATTTAAATCCTATCACTGAAAAAACGATGGAGATAAGAAAAGTGCTACTAGCTCCATTTCAGAGATTCAGACATTGCAGAGATATTTTGAATGTGATTCACTTCACCTAATTTGCAGCTGTTTGATCTGAGCAAGACAACGGGGTTCACCTCTGTCATCACCTATGCTGATCTCAAACAGTTGCTTAAGATGAGGAACAGTTCCTTCCAGACATCCATCTCACTCTTGTCTGAAAATTTTTATGATGAGCTAGTTCCAAAAAGAGACTCATCGACGGATTCCATTAATATTACACGTAAGCACAATATTGTTGACCTTTTCCCTAAATATGCCTTTATTCCCTGGGCTTAAAAAGATGATAAAAATGGTTACTGACATTAAAAACCTCCACATAAATGTACCTCTGCCTACATATCTAGAATAACCCTAGTTTGTTTCACTCTTAGCTTACAATGTTGTTATTCAGCAGTGTAATTACTGGAAAGGGACACATTTGAGTGACATAAGAGAAAATAACATTACCTTCTGCTTTTGAAGATCTTCCTCTCCTTATATCCTCTGTAGTGAGACTGAATTATTATTGCTGATTTGTTTCTTGTCTCGGTTAGTTCTTTTCTCTTCTTCCTGAGTAAGTATCCTCTGGCAACTGATACAAATTGTAATGCAAAACAACAAGCAATGGGTGTCACACAAATTTCAGACAGTCAAATGATAACAGCATTAAACAAAAGCCAATAAGGAAATACAGACCAGAGTGCCCATTATGATTATGTTTCATCTGAAATTATTATGTCCCACAAAACTTTTTTGAGATTTTAGAAAGCTGTACCCATTCTACACAAGGATAAAAACAAGCTCTTTCCTCATATTTTATCGTGCTAGAGAAAATACAGGAAGATGCAGAATGAAGCAGAAGCACAGTGCTATAGAAGTGCCTCTAGAACACAGTACTCTGAGCTTCTTGTACCTGCTTTGCCTGATTCAGGCAATTGATCTGTCTTTTATTTCCCTAGGAAATGCCTGATTATCAGCCTATAGAGATTACCAGGCTGTCAACTGGCAGAGGCTTGGAATTAGATGAACATTCAACAGATCAGAGAAAAATTGAAAATTTTATAGCCCAGTAGTTACAGAAGACTTAGCTCATGCTCCTTCTGCAAAGACTCATTATTCAAAACGAAAAAGCTCACCATGAAAGATGTGCTAAGCTCCACAGTAACCAGGTGCACTGTAGCACAGGAACTCACTACTTGTGCTTTGTGGGAGGCACAGGTTAAAGTCTCTGGTCTGAACCAGAAATAAGAACTCAGACATGGCCCTTCCCTGAGACAGGTAGGTGCTAACTAGTCACTAGGGCCTTGATGCAGTTGCTGGCACATTGGTATCTAGTGCCATCTGAAGTGCTCCAGGATAGCCAAGGCATCTACATGGAGCTGGCGGAAAGAACAAGACAGATGGGACTTTCTGGAGAGGGAAAGTTGGGTGAACAATGTGAAATAAAGCTGGAGGCCAGGCAGGATAACCAGGGCACCTCAAATGACACTTGATATCAGTATGGGGGCAGATGAGCTGAACATTTGGTGGTTTTGAATAAAATGAATCAAACTCTAGGCTCTACTGACTCTAAGAGCATTTTAGACACCTAGCTCACATTTAGACATCTACACTGAAGTGTCTTAGTCAGAAACTGAATTGCATTCAGAATGTTGCTTCAAAAATCTCTGAACTTGCAAATAATTTCCTAATGGGAGCTGGCACAGTCTCCACAGTGCTGTGATTTGGGCAAGTCTGCAATTCCAGGGATTCAGCACAAATCCACTAATCCCTGGAAAAATAAAAAGGACATAGTGTTTTATCAAAGTATTTCTTTTGAACTCTAATTCCAAATGCAGTACCAAGAGTATGGGGATAGAGTACTTAAGGGTGCTTTAGATATCCTGCAGACATGGTAGATATGGGAGCTCTTACTCCAACTGTGCTGAGAGTCTTTTGCATCACAGGAAAGGTCAAGCTCACTTGACAACAGAGCATAAGGAGTCTATTTTAACACATTCATATAACTTGGTGACAGGGCCTTAGGAAAGTGCAAATTGTAAAGCGCTTGGAATACTTTTAGAGTTTGTTGAACTTATGAGCCAAGTCTTATCCCATTTTCATACGAAACCAACTCAACAGGAGTTATTTTGAAACAAATCAAGTTATATTGTCAATGGACATGCCAATATAAACTATGTCTGGTCTTTATAGACTTATTCTGGTTCATCTTTGAAGTTTTCTGAGAACTTTACTATGAGATAGTAGCTGTCTAAGCTTTGTTTTCAAACTGAAAGAGGAGTTTTGCATTGCTTTAGAAAAAAATGGCGGGAGGGGGAAGAACTGAGAGAGCTAAGTAAAAATGGACTTCCATTTTGTCCTGGCTTCTCATGCACTGAAAAAAAGTTGAAATGAAACTGCAGACAGGACAAAGAAGGTGGGCAAGAAGAAACATTGGGGATATCAACAGAGCAAAATGGTAAATTCATACTTTTGCATTTGCTAAATATTGTAATATAATTGACAACTTTCAGATGTCAAATTATTCTTGGTGCTTTACTGGATTTTATGCAGGTTTTAGATTGTTTTCTACACTGATGAAGTTCTACCAACTGCAGTGAAGTGATCTTCAGTACACACTAGCACTGGCTCAGTGCAATCAACAGATGCATCTAACAATGATTAAAACCAACACTGGTGGTGGTATATACTCATGAAGGCATATCTGAGGTAGTTCAAATCTAGATAACCTGGGTACTTGCAGCACTAGCTCATATTTGGGTTGTCACCTTTGTAATTATTGAAAAAACTGTGCAGATTTGTGCCAGTGGGTTTTATAGAATCATAAAATCATACAATGCTTTGGGTTGGAAGGGACCTTAAAAGATCATCTAGTTCCAACCCCCTGCCATGGGCAGGAACACCTTCCACTAGACCAGATCTTCCCAGGCCTCATCCAACCTGGCCTTGAAACCTGTATCTCTCTAGCTGTACAGCTCCTGATTTCAGAGCTGCCTAGGCTATATCTGGCTTGGGGACATCTCTGCAGGGACAGAGGAGACCAAAGTACAGGAAGGATAAAGGGATGTCCCATAGCATACATCTAGGCCCAAGGTCATTATCACTGCAAAAGAGAAACAAAGTGATGCAAAAAAGAATAAGAGACATGAGTGAAATTACAGATTGCAGTCTTCTCAAATATAGCTGTTACTGATACATAGCAAAACCTAGTCCTAATTGAACAGCATGAATACACATATTATACAGACGGTGTCATATGGGTTTCAACAATACCAGATGTAATACTTGAACATCTTAGACTAGCAGTGAAAAGGCTTGCTGTGGCATTTGAGCATCCCACTTCACAGCTGTGGAAAGTGCCTCTAAACCACTCTGAGGTACAGATAACAGAATACAGTCATCCATTTCAACCACTGTATATAGATAGATAATAGATAAATTATACTCAGAACATGTAAATGAGCATAGTCAGTGTAGTTAGAATCTGGATCAACATATTGTGTATGTATACAACAATATAAGCTACGAAAGCAAACAATTCTTACTTGCTTGAAATCTAGTAATGTATTCTTCCACTTTTTTATTATGTTTTGCATTTTTGTATTCTTTACGAGCAACAAACCCCCTGTAAGCTGAAAAGAGATGTCAAAAGTTAAATAATTCATTAGGAACTAAAAAGCCTCCAAGAATAGAAAAAAGTCTGGAATTACAGACCTCTATTAAAATATTCATAAATATTTTGCAGCATTTATCTTTCAATAAACATGGCAAATGAGCATGAATAGTAAATCTACATAAAAACTACATTTCTGGTGAGTAAAGTTATTATGAATTAGATGAATACAAAACACAGGAGAATCAGAATGTAAAATAAGATGATGTTTGAAAGTATTAAAAATTTCAGTTGATGCCTCCATCAACAGGGTAATTGGCCTTATTATCTAGGACAGTTAATACATTTTATTTTCATTATTATATTATACAACCTTGTCAATGCATGCCAGAATATTATTAATAACAGTATCATCTGGGCAATCACATCCTTCCATTCTTAAAATTGCCTTTTAAATGTAACATTGAGAAATGTAATTTCAGTAAAGCGATTGTCATAACCTGGTTAAAAGAAATTTTTCTTCGTAAGAACAGATATCACCAAATACAAGATACTTTGTCAAATGTAACAGCAGGAAAAGAGCAAAATCCACATCCAGCATACACATTCATCTATCAACCGTACACATGCACTAGCTTTAAGCAAAATGTTAAATGTTTTAAAGCTGTTACCTGACTGTATTTTAATAGCACTTTGTTCCCTTTGTTCCTTTATCTTTTTGTATCTCCTTGAACCCAGCCACCCTCTGACATAAGCTTGAATCAAAATAATCATGTCAACTGTCTCCTTCCGCATTAAATTTAGCTGCTCCACATGATAGTATTTGAGGAATACCTTAAAAAGAGTAGGCAAACAAGCAAAAGTTTTAGTTACCCTCCCAGGCCCTGTATTCACTCAATCCCTTTAACATCAACAAGAGTTACAAGTTGGTTTCAAATGATGAACAGACTCTTCAGCTGTAGTACCTAAAGGATCATTCTTGTTAGAGATAGCATTTTCATTGTTCAGGATATTGGTTTACCTTACTCTCCCTTTCAGCATCTCTAGTCAGTCCCTTCTTAATCATGTTTTCATGGGAAGATGTTTTTGAGTTCCAGTGCAAAACTTCAGTCTGTAACTAACTGTAAATCTGTTTTCAAAACCACGAGGCTGACAGTTTTGCTAACCTCACAAATCTAATGTATGTTACATAAATATGATCCAAACCTGGAACCTTCAATCTCTCCACTTTCCACTTTTAAATCTAAAGCATTGTTTATTTACTAAATTGCTTTTATCAAGAATGACACTCATATAAGGCCTGAAAAACTAGTCTAGCACAAGGGATACCAACACATTCCTGGTGTATATTAGGATAAAATAAAATGTGCAGAAAGACTTGTTCAATTAAGACAATAATTATGCTTATTTTGCAGAATTCCCCCAATCATGACCATTTGTTGGTACAGATACAGGTTAACCCTAATTAAACATAAGCTATAGATCTCAGATCCCAAGATATGATTCTTTTGACTGCATGTTGTCCATTAACTTCACTAAGACAGCAGAGGGAAATAAAGGCTGAGGGGGGAGGCAACTTCATGGCTTCTGTCCCATGTATCCAGGAAGATGTCTCAGAAAAACAGTTTTTCTTTTTCGCTCAGGTGATTTCAAACCGTTTAGGATCCATCTCCCTATTAATATCCTTCCTAGCACTTCTGTTACAGTAGCAAATAAAGAGACTTGATGCAGTACTTGTCTGATGCTTCTGTTTCTCTGAGATTTATCAGTTGGGAGTGGGTGGGTGTCCCTCTCTGGCACACTGGGAAGATCAGTGAGCTAGAACCAAAAGCAAGTGTATGGGAACAGATGTGTGTTTCTCTCAAAATAAAGTCTTCCTTCCACTTGACATAAATGGGATCCTCCTGCTGTCTCTTCTTGTAGTGCTCAGCAAAGTCTGCCACAACAGCCTCAAACTGGAAAGCCAAAACCTTTTCCTTACCCTTTGTGAGTCTGTTTGCTACAGGGAAGAAGTATAACTTCTTTTCCTTAAGAAAAGAAGCTTGGATTAAGCTTACAGGGATCCATACTAAAACATTTTTTGAAAGGAAATGCAAGCACTGTTGTTTTCACATACTGTTTTGCATTGTGGCCTCACTAAAGCTGATGAGAATTTTAACCCTTTACAGGCTGAAGATATCAGCCAGGTATCAGGGAACTGTACCCAGAAAAGAGGAGTTTGTTTTTCAAAAATAATAGAGACCAAGAGCTACTCCAACCAAATGAGTGAGAAAACAAATTGCTTAATAAGTTAACAATGGCATACTGCAATGATGCAGATACAGTATATTAAAAAATTACTTTAGTTTTTCCAAGAACCCAGTTGTCAAGGCGGGCTTTTTCCAAGATGGCAGCACAGGTTTCCGGGCTGACTGGAGGATCATCATTTGTTTTATAACAGATGAGGTAATACCTAAAGACAAATGCACGATTTTTTATTTGATTAATAAAGAGCAATATATGCAAATACATTTAAATAATAAAAACAGTTGCATGAAAGAAAACATAGCACCGAAAAAACTGAAAAAACATATGAGAGAAATTGCTGTGATTTATATGCAGTACTGAGAAACTCAATCCAAAGTGGATGACTGACATATTGCACGCCCTGGAGGGTTGTTTAATTCTATATCGACACCAGAAGGTTTTAAAAAGTGTGAAACCAAAGTGCAGTACTGCACCAGTTCTTTCCTGCTCTCTGCATTCTGTGAAGGTGACTTCAGTGGCAAAATAAATATATTTTAAAAGCTTTTCTGCCTAAATTACATTATTTCATATTCAGAAATATAATGAAAATTTCATATCTTATGTCATGTGCTAGACCATCTACCTTTGAGATAGCTAACATGATGTGAGATGCACCGCAGCTCTTTTTATCTCCTTGGATTCAGCTTTGCAGATCCTTTCGGAACTGTTATGTTCCATATATGTTATGTCCAAATAACAAATGTTATGTCCAAAAGTGCTGTTATCTGTAAGCATTCAATCTGCCAGACTCATTACTCAGAATTAATTTTGATTAGGAAAAGAGGTCAGGATGCTCATGCATAAAAATTACCTGTAATACGTCAGTTCAGCTGCTGGGTAGGAAAGTTCTTGTTTGTTCCAAGACTTTCCAAAATGCTCCATAACAAAATTAACCATATCTATCTTGTTTTTTATAATTCAAGAAAATTACATGAATTATGCGTGCATTCTCACAGCACATTCTGCTTTTTTTTCTTGTTATTCAGTCTTTATAAATAAAGGCTGAAAACCTTGGGTTTATCAGCTTTAAATAATGGCAACAGTTTGCTCATGGAATAATAAAATGGAAACAATGTTGATCCCTCCATTATCACCTACAGTTCCCTTTTTTTTTTTTTGTAAAAAAAAATGAATTGGCTTATTTTTATTCTAACAAAATAATGTCACCACTATCTCAGATCTACCTGTAACTCTCAACTATTAAAAAAACCAAACCCAAAATAAGAAGACAAATACTTAATAAAAATCCCTTTTTGTTTGAAGGCTATGTCCTCAGTGCCAGAGATCTGCACAGCCTCACTGCAATCAAGGGCACACTCTCCGGAGAGCTACCCTGTTATGTCTGCTGCTTTCTTCTCTTTTACCTAAACGGTGAAGTTGTTTTTTTTTATAAAGAGCAGTCACCAAAAGCCATAGCAAATCTTGATGTGGTGATAACTATCTTTTCCCATGCTGCACTCTTCCAAAACAGCAACAGTCCTAGGATTATTCTTTCCAGAAACAGTGCTATGAAAACATCCCTTTGTTGTTCCCCTCTCTTCTCATGCACCTGCAGCACTCTGCTATTAGCTCTCTGCTTCTAGTGCTCTGTTACTTTTAAGTGCTTCTGTCTGAATGGGTATTGCTTGATTCTTCCCAGTTTTGACCTCCATTCACACATCTCTCAGGGTCTTTACTTGTAATAGAGAAGTGCAGATTTTTGGGGTGGAGGAAGAGAGAGTTAAAGAAATTATAAAATCATACTGAGTTCATTACTCTTTTTTTTAACAAGTGATTAAAAAAAACCCTTAGGAATTATATTTTAAACAGAACTATGCACTTAATGAACTTTTCAGCCCTAGACTAGCAATACCAAGTTATCATCTACCCTACACAAGCAGATGCTGCACAGTGCTAAAGGCCAGGAGCTAGAGAAATTGTGGTGCTCTTTGGATGCTGTGGCTTCAAATTCTTGGCTTTAATTTGAAGTATAACACTTCTAAACCTGAAGTCTTTTAAAAAAATGTGCAGAGTAAATCTTACAGAAATGCACAGGGAGCCTGAAAAATCATGCTGAGATGCATCATCTTCCCCTACACATCCCAAACAGGTCACTAATCTTGTGCCTGAACTAGTCTTTGTCATTCAGACTATAATCTTCTTTGTCACAGGAAATGTCTTTGTATTTTTTTCTTGAAAGATCATGCTAAAAACATTGCTGATGCTTCAAAAATACTGGACAGCAATGGTAGGAGAGAAAAGAGCTTTTTCACATCAATGTTACCTTTTTATGAAGTTAGCAAATAGTATACGGTGTGAATAACCCTGTCTTCGAATCCTTGCTGTCTCCAGAATTCCTGTGTAACGCAGCTGAACCAACACTTTTTCTTTGTCAAACTTGTTTGCCTGCCGGTCATTGTTTGGCTTGATGCACCTGACAAAATGAGGCTGTCCGACGACCATTTTGGATAACAAATCCATCAGAGAATACTGAAAAAAAAATAACAAAAGATCTGCCACCAGGCTATTTATAAAATTTGTATATAGGTCCATGTGTAGTTGAAATTTTATTTCATAGGATCAGAATCATGTCCATTTATATTTCATTAAGCTCGTACTTAAAAAGTAGATGAAGTAAATTACCCAACAACAATTCTAGCTTTGATAAGATCTCTAAGTTTCTACTTGAGAGAAACAGTGATTCCAAATAAACGTACCACATTTCACTCAGGACATTCTCACAAACTTCCATAATGTCCAACATATGACAGAAACTCTCCTTATGCTTATTTGCTTACCTTGGAGCTTTGTTAGGTAATTACAGCCCATTTCTTCTTTTTCTTGTTGTCACCTATTTGGGGACCCTTCTTCACCCAGGATGTAAATCATCCATCTATGGATGGGAAGTGGAACAGCAGCGAGCCAGTAAATATTTAAATCCCTTCATTAGACTGGAGGAAATGAAGGCCACCCCAGAAGGGCTGCTTAAACTGCTCTGATCTTGGCACACCTTGTTCATTGTATAGACTGATGCTGATACTATAGCTGCCCTGCTAAGAGGAAACTTTTGAGGAGGGCAAAACTAGAAGTACACAAAATCACAATTTTGCATTTTTTTTGCAAATCACAAAATTGCATTTTTCCCACCTCACCAGGGTACCAGGCTAGCAGAGGAGATGCAGCTTGTAGCTCTCCATGCCAACTGAGGGGAATCTGGCTGTAAACAACCTTGACTGGTGTTGTGCGAAATTGCTTCATGGGAGGATCTTATTAGAACACAAATGAATAAACTCATTCCTCAAGATTCAACCTGACTCAACAGAAAGAAGTAGCCAGGAGGTAATGCTGTTCAGCAGTGGGTTGGGTACATGAAACTAGTGTAGGACGTCAAGAGCCATATGTTTCCTATTAAAATGTGCAATTCCATTCTGGACAGAAGCTGCATCATGCAGCAAAGTGCTTAATTAGCTTCATCACTAGTGTGCCAATTGAACACAAACAAGTAGGACACACTAATGGATAATTTTTTTCCCTTGCAGTCTGAGGTGGCATATGTTTTTCTCAATCACCCACAGGTTTCTGTGTGTGAGTAAACCAGTGGGGCTGAAGCTGAATCTTCATTTAAGAGCATTAGCTAGCACGATCTGAGCAAGGATTTTCGCTACAGAAAATAGTACCAGAAAAGTGTAAATATAATTAACTCATTTGCAGCCTATGATGCTCGATGTGCTGATAATGCACTGAATCACAGACATTAGGTTTGAATGAGATTCAGTATTTTTTCCATCTAGAACTTTAGAACTCCTTGCAGCTTTGGACTGCCATGATACCTAGGCTGAAATTAGCCTTCATAGTCCACAAAGCTGGACAATTGTATCTACTAAACAGAGATATGGCTCCTTACTGTTCTGTCATAGATGTAAAAAAAACCTCTTATAAGCCATAGAATCATAGAATATGCTGAGTTGGAAGGGACCCACAAGGATCATCAAGTCCAATTCCTGGCCCTGCCCAGGATGCCCCAAGAATCACACCCTGTGCCTGAGAGTATTGTCCAAACTCTTCTTGAACTTTGTTAAAGATGGTGCTGTGACCACTTCGCTGGGGGGCCTGTGCCAGTGCCCAACCACCCTCTGGGTGAAAAACCTTTTCCTGATATCCAACCTAAATCTCTCCTGACTCAGCTTTGGGCCATTTCCTCGAGTCCTGTCACTGGTCGCAAGAGTGAAGAGATCAGTACCTGTCCATCCTCTTCTCCTCTTGAGGATGTTGAAGACCACAGTGAGGTATCCCCTCAGTCTCCTCCAGGCTGAACAGACCAAGTGACCTCAGCTGCTACTCATACAGCTTCCCCACCAGACTCTTCACCATCCTCGTGGCCTTCCTTTGGACACTAATAGCCTAAAGTCTTTTTGATATTGCAGTGCCCAAAACTGCACACAATATTCAAGGTGAGGCCACCCCAGTGCAGAGCAGAGCGGGACAATCCCCTCCCTTGCCTGGCTGGCGATGCTTTGACTGATGCCCCCCAGGACACGGCTGGCCCTCCTGGCTGCCAGGGCACTGCTGACTCATGTTCAACTTGCCATCGACCAGAACCCTCAGGTCCCTTTCTGTGGCACAGCTCTACAGCTTCTTGTTCCCCAGTCTATACACACAACCAGGGCTGCCCCTTTAAGGTGAAGAATCCGGCACTTGCCCTTGTTAAACTTTGTATTGTTAGTGATTGCCCATCTCTCTAATTTGTTGAGGTCTCTCTGCAGGACCTCTCTGCCCTCGAAGGGGTTGACAGCTCCTCCTAGTTTAGCATCGCTGACAAACTTAGTATTTCGCTGAGTCCTGCATCCAATTCGTCATGAACATTGCCTCAGTCACTTTATGGTTTACTGAGAGAGATGACTAAATAAGAGTTGGAAATTCAGAGCTGAGCCCAAGTGAACCAACTGCGTGCACCACTTTGGAGGAAAGAATGGTCTTCACAGCTACTTTCTATTGCAAGACGAGCATTACAGCCAGTGCTTGGGAAGGTCCAGAGAGCTGCTGAAGTAGCCACAAGAATTGACTCGCAACAGCCTCTGAGCAGTGACTATAAAGAAGAATAAGCATTTATTGTACTCTAGAAATCTATTTTAAAAGTTTCGATATCTTACTCTAAAATAAGAAGCGACTGTCTGTGTTTTCATGCTGGTTGTCTCTCTAGGATGATGTCCAGTATCTCCTGCTTCATTCTATAGAGATGAAGAAAGAAATTACACTTTTTAGTGTAGTGCCCTTCCAATGCCACAAGAAAGCACCCCTCAGAGAACATAAATAATTAAAAAAATATTCTAAGCAGCAAAAGTTACAGCATGATCACAGCACAAATCAATTACAACAGTACGTTACATTACTTTGCTACACAATACACAAACGTTCACACACAGAGAGCACAATTTGATAACAGAGCATCTAATAACTGCCACAAATAACCTGACAATGTCTGAGGTCCTTTTAGTTACTCCATCATCACTGTTATTTTGGTAGTTCCCTATGGAACATGGCTATACTCCACAGCGATATTTTAATTTCTCTTTTTGCTACAATACAGCTAGGAAATAATATTTTTTTCCCCCTGAAGTTTTTATAGAACTATAGCCAGAAAGAAGGGAAATGTTAGGTTTTTACCTCACGGAAGGAATATGAATTGCACAACACAAAGATATCCAGCTAAACAGAAAAGAAAATAGGAGAGGGAGAAAAACCAAGGAAGGTTTTAAGGTTTTAATACCAAAACTAGTATTGCCTTTCTAGTTTAAATTAATGTTCAATGCAGAATCACAAAATCAGTTTTCTTACCTTTGTATGACTTATTGTTTTCTGGGAGGTCCACATTTGGTAACTGATTGTAGTTTTGCTTTTAGTGTGTGCCAGATTACCTATGGGAAGATGGAAAAAAACAACCTAGCAAAGTGTTTACATCTCATCTAAACTAAAACTGATGCTGAACCACCTTATTCATGTCCCCAGTGTAACCATATGATTAGAAAGGTTGTTGAATTTTTCAGAGTATGTCCTTGTTTCCCCTTTCACTCTTGGGATGGAACAAGCTTTGAAGAAGTTGAGTGAAGATGAAAAGGGATGATTTTTCTCCTTCATCTCCTATGTCATCTACTAGATCACAAAAAAACCCCAGACTGCTGCAGAAGGTAAGAAAGACACCTCTTAGAGTATCCATGTGGTTTTACTCTAAGAATGTTATTGTACTACTGTAGTTCCAATGCTACACATATATTAGTTTAAAAAATAAAGCGCTAGCACCCTTCTCTGGACCTGAGGGCAAGTGACATATAATAATGGCCAGTCTTCGCGAGCAAAGATTTGGGAAAGGTCATTAGCCCTTCGAGCCTGCGCAGTGGATTTTTTTTTTTAGGTGAGACACAGCATGCGCTGAACTGAGCCCACCCTTTAATCCTGAGGTTCATCTGCCGGGGCCAAGCACGCTTGGACAGTGGCAGTGAGGTCCCCAGGATGTAGGTTTGTATAGAGTGACCTTCTCTTAGATGGATTGCCACACAGGGCTGACGAGCTCCATCTGCCCGGGGGGCCGGGAATCGAACCCGGGTCACAGCGGTGAGAGTCCTGCACCTTAACCACTTGCCACCAGAGGCAAGTGACATAGCAGGACTCAAACAGCTAAACTCTGTACTTCACTACTCTTTTAATCCCCTGGTAAAAATAATGTTGTCTCTTTCCACAGAGCTTGCTGGAAACCATTGCTGGCCTGCACTTTCTCTTGATGTGTGCCTAGGTATTCCTGGGAGGCTAGTAACTGAGATGATCCAAACCTGTCCCATTCATCAGAATGGGCAGTCCTTTGGCAGTGTTTCAGCCACTGTTCACTAGCTCTGTTTGGTTTCACTAGCACAGACATAGTCTTAAGACTCTGACCTTGAAATACTTAATTAAGCAATACCTTCGTTATGACTTTGAAGGACTAGGTGCACTGGCATGGTTTACACACACATTCGTCTTTTAAACGAATAATGAAAATTCTGCTGAGCTTTCCATCATGTCTCTCTGTGTTGATAAACTTTAACCAGTGCTGCACACTGCCACTGCTTCTGCTAATAACAAAACACCTCTGGGATCTCACTCTCCACTGGGAGAGCTTATATCTCTCTGTGCTCAGCCGCTATCAGTAAAAGGTGGGTAAGAGTTGGAATAACAGCTGCAAATATATGGCATGGTGAGCTAATGCATCACGTATTATGTGATGATATCAAGAGCTAAACTTCCCTTGGGTTCAGCTGAATATCACAGGGTGGGAAGGAAAAAGAGAGGATTACTCACACCTAACTTTAGCTATCTGAAAGTGAGGTGTCTACAGGATCCCTGCTGTATTCAGTGCAGAGCAGAACATTCAGAGGAGTTTTTTCCTGTCCTAAGAGAAACACCTGAGATAGGCAAGATAGGCTGAACTCTAGGTAAACCTCTACAATTTCACTGCTTCTAGATGAATAACAGATCAGAAATCTACCTTTTAGTTGGCTACAGCTGGATGGTTTTGGTCAGTTTCAGAAGGCTACACACAGTGTTTTACAATATTTAACAAGAAGACCAAAACAGCCTTCAGAACTATCTTGCAAAGCATTATAACTTGGGATCAGTTCTTGGGATCATGTGGACCCTTACTTTACTTCTACAGAAATTATTAGTATCTTAGCAAATATCAACAAGTCAAAAAGTTCAGGCAAGGACATTGAGCTCTGTGCTTTCCCAGGAACACTCACTTAAAATAGAACTTCAAGACCAAATTTTGCATTCCATGAGCAAAGCTCCCTTTGTGAAGAATAGAAGCCTTGCCAAAACCTTAGTTTCTGTAAGCTATGATAACATTTTAGGGAAATTTCCATTAGACTCTTCCAGTTTAGCTTCTCTGATCTGCTAGAAATACATCTCCCGTGTAATTGTACAAGGAAGTAAAGTTGTAAAGTACTTACTGTGTGGCATCAATGCCATTACACAGGAAGTCCTACAATACAATACAAACTGGTTGTAAGGAGACTTACCCATCACCCTAAAATGGTAGGTAGGACACTGTGCAAGGACATAGTCAACTAAGATGCAGCTTAGGAGTAATTTCTGTAGAGCCAATCTTATTTCTCCACCTCAATTTATGAACTCCTCGAGAAAGGGCTTACTACTTGGACCCCATCAGTCACCTACTGTAAAGGACTAAAAGACTGAATAAATTGAGAAGTGTCTCCTCACTCTTTGCAGCAGATGTTAAGAGCCCCAACCTTCACTCTCTAGTACTTTAGAGATAAATTGCACTGAGACAAGACAGGCAATTTATATATGCCATGCCCAAAAAAAGGCCAGTAACTTACCTGATCTTTTCTTTTCAGTCCTCAACTCAAGAGATGCACTCCACTCCCTGTATTGCTCCCCTACCCTGAAGAGAGGACCCTGAAAGAAGTCTCTACCACCTCCTTGGCACTTGACCAGACCAATCCCTCCCCTGCAGCTTGAGATGGCTGGGGCTCCATTCTGTATAGATTCTAGGGTTGGAAAGTTAAGCCACAAAGTGTGTAATGTCATCAGTGAGTAGTCATATGAAACCTAGCAGTGTTCATCATGAAGGCTAGAGAAGACTAAGAAGATTACCACAACACAATACCTGTTTTTGTAAGAGGATGGGTTACCAGCTGTCGTGTCAGGTTGTTTTCAGATGATCGCAGTAGCAGTACTATATCAGCTGGCAGAGTATCTCTGTTTTTGGCTAGGAATCCACTTGCATTATATAGAACCTGTTTAAAAAATGCATTTATGCATCTTCTTGGTTTTTGAAAAGCAATTGTAAATTTAAAATTTACATTTCTGGCATATGGCTTTTAATATATGAAGATACACAAATAGTTTTTCAGCTATCAGGTTCACTCTTGCTTGCAGTCTTTCTTTTGATCACTGAAAGTTCTGACTTTTCAATACTGAGATATGACACAGATCACTGAAGGCAAATCCATCATTCCAAAGTAGCTTGAGACATTTATTTTTCCTAATGTAGATATGTTTCAGTAGTCTTAGCCAGCGTGGATTTATCAGTAGGACAAGTATATTGTAGTCTTCCTTTACACATGTGTAAATGCACAATTAACAATGCACTTGATTTCAATCATATCACACAGGATTACCTACATTACTGTATGATCTTTCTGTACTATTCATACTGTGCTGTACTGGACTCAGAACTTACCACTCTTCTTAGGGATCTCTGAATTAATTGTAGAGGAAATTTGCAAAATCACAAACTGCATATTGGCAATTAAAGTCTCTCTAAAAATTCCACTAGTGGTGTACCTAACCCAAAATGTAACTCCAGGACTCTATCTCAATGATGCTGTAAAGGATCCACGAGAAAACCTGACCTGTCACAAAGGGTAGAAGATACTGCCATGCTTAATTTAGGAAAACCCCTCACAAAACAACTCAGTAAGAATCTTAAATTAGGAAAAAGGCTTGTAAAATAAGAGGAAATAAATAGTTTTCCAGTTCCACAGCAAACAGGACTAGGAGTAAAGAATTTACATTACAGCAATGGAGACATAAGTTAGGAGAAACTTCCTAATTAAAAAGCTTGTTGAACACTGGAAAGGGCAGATGGGGCACTGGTGTAATCCCCATCTTCAGTGGCTGGTAAACAGGAATGGTACAGGGAGACCTGACTCTCCACTCTTCAGCAGTGAGATATGCCACGCTGGTGAAGTGCAATTCAGCTGGAGATGAGGTTCAGAGGAGTTACTGAAGGCTCTTTGTAGCTGACTGTCTTACATAAGGCTTAAATTATCTTCCATCAGCTGATGGGCAGTATTTACCTCTCCCCAGACCAGCTGCTTCAGCACTGTACAGATCCAACATGGTTTCCTAGGTGAGGCACCGGTGCTCGCTCTGTACCCTTTAAAAGAGCTCAAAAGGAGGTAGGAGCTCCTGCTTTCACAAGGCAAGGTTCATGTGACCAGCATCATCAAGCAACAGTGCAACAGCAACTCCTCCTGAGTTTTGAAAGGCACGTGCAGGAAGTCACCTTGTACAGGAAGGCTCATCAAATGAAGCAGAAAGCAGGGCCTGCATTACCTATCTGGGTGATGATGAAGTACAGAACTAAGTAAGGCTGATGGGGTGTAGGAGGAAGTAGAAAGAAAAGAGTGGGATTCTGATTAGAAGCAGTGGCAACAAGCATGGTACAGGCCTTTCAGGAACTAAGAGGAAGAGTGCCAAGTTGCATTACATAACAGTTGTGTTTTGGATCTTCTATACCAGTTTATTTACCTGTTGACATTTAAGAAAAATACACTCCTGCTATTGCTTTTTTTTTTTAATGAGGGATAATAACTTTTCAATTTACTTTTGATATGTAAGGCATCACCAACATTCCCATGTCAGGCCTGAATAGATGACAACTGAGAACCAACCCAGCTGACCTCTTCTGTTTCCTTTCAGCCCTACCACTCTTACAATCCCCAACTAATATCATCAGGTCTCTTACCTTTCCTGCATAATGATAAATTCCAAAGGTTAGATCTACTCTTTTGGGTCTCCAAAAATATTTTGACTTCAAATTATCTTCAAATTTTTCTGAAAGGAAACACATAACTCATCTTACTGGAGTTACTGCACAATAATTTTCTTCCAAAGCTGTATCCCTCTAAGGATATTACCTGACTTCTCTGGCAATGCAGAGGCATAAAACAGACACTGATGTTTTCAAGGACATAATGGTCTTGTAACAAAAGGCACCCGATACAGAATATGGAAGCTCTCGGACAAGTCACTTACTTACTTTGTACCAATTTTTTTCTGTGTGACCTCAGAAAATCATAGAACCATTAAGGTGGCAAAAGACCTCTAAGATTGAGTCCAACCATTAACCCAACACCACTGTGTTCACCACTGAACCATGTCCCCAGGTGACACATCCATGCATTTGGTGAACACTTCCAGGGCTTGCCTTTCCAAGGTTTAGATCTTCATATATGAAACGATGTAGTAATCCTTCCTAATAATTCCTTGAGGAATTGTGAGAAAACACTTACTGATTGATTGAGGGCCTCTGTACTCTAGACTAAAAAGTATGAGAATAGAAAGACAGCAAGCTCATGTAATTCCTTTAACATGGGCATTGTTACTGGATGTTATTAGGTTTTGTGACTGGGTGTTGGGTAAAACTCTAAGAGGACATTTTGCACGTTCAAAAATGAGCAAAACAAGGATTTATCTGCACAGAAATATGACTAAACTAAATCAATGGGAAATGCAACTACTCAGCAGCACTAAAATAGTCAGGATCTGAATTACAACACATTTAGGTGTTTTATTTTTAATTTCCGAGTAGAAGAAAAATCAGGAAGCATAATTGGCTGAAATCCAGTGAAGCATGTTTGCAGCCATTACTCTTAAAAAAGTATGAAACTTCTTGTTCAGATATGGCTTATCAAAAATCTCAGAGCTGAACATGACTCAATTTGCAAACAGTGTTCTTGGCATATGAACTTAGAGTTTTAACTCAGTCTGATCTTTACCTTTCAAATCCTGCAGCTAAAAATTCCTGAAGGCAGGAGAATTTGAAACCTCGATCAGCAAAATCAGGTTCATTTGTAATCTTGATGTTTCTCTATGAACTTCAAGGACACAACCATCCCTACATGCATGTCTCCCTCAAACATACTGTGACACTGGTATGAGGGCTCACTAAAAACATAACTAGCATGTAGTCTGAACTGTACATGTCAAACAGAAATCTAACAGAAGACATGCTGCAAGACTGTGAAATAAACCATATACTTACCTACAAGTGTCTGATCTGTTGCTTGTGGGAATCGACTTTCCTCATCCAGCAGAGACAATAAACCCATTGGTTTTTGCAGGAACATATCTAAGAGGGGCCTGTTGTCCTCATATTCTATAACTCTTGCATCAACACCTTCATAAAGGTATTCATTCTGTAGAAGCAACAGAAGGCATGTTTTGTCTGTGTATACAGAATCACTTCAGGACATAATTCACAAACTGTTAATTGTAGCAAATTAAAACTACATTGAAAAAGTATGCCTCGGGACTAAAGACATCAAGGTTTTGCAGAAACAAATGTCAGTTGGGATATTAGCTTTTGAATACATAAATTCAATATTCCTGTGGCATATTTGGTAAAGAAAGATACTTTCCAGGAATAGCAAGAATTAAAGAAACAGAGTTGAAGAAGATAAAGTTTGCAGATGGAGACCTCAAGGCCTAGTTACTTCCCTGGTCTGCAATGTAGAAAATATTTCTTAACCATTTAGAGCTAGATTTACATTCCCAATTCATTGCTCACATCTATGTGATGTACAGTGGCCAAGATTTACAAAAGTGATCACAGATGACAACAGCCTTACTTGTTTGATCACGCTCCTCAAAATGGAAAAAAGAGAAGAAAGGTCCACATACTTTCTAATAATTAAAGAATTGTATACATACTTTCTAAAAATTAAATAAATTGGCTCACATTTTCCTCTACCTCATTTTCACTCCTTTTAAGAAACTAGGGAAAGGTAATGCCCAAGATTTAAAAACAATAGAAAGGCGGGCAGGGTGGGGTTTTTTGTTTGGTTGTTTGGTTTGGTCTGGTTGGTTTTTCCCTGAAGACTGCAAATATCTTTGGATTCCCACCAGACTGAAAAAAAAAAGGATAACAAATGTTGTGTCCACAGTGTGTTGTGATGGTTTTATCTTGAATATAATTTAGATTATAGCTGAAGAACACAAGAATGACCTTCCTTAATCGTTTAGCAAGGCAGAGGACAGGCATAGATTCACCAAGAGAAGGATGCTCCAGGGATTGCCATGCCTCCATTATTCTTGCCTGCATTACATATAAAAACTAGCGGTTATCCACTGCTAAGCCTTTTCACTGACTGTAAAAATCATTCCTCTGCCAAAGGATAGGACTTCATAAAAGTGTTGTGTTCATGTATGGTGTTAATATTACAGGTTTGAATTCATTGTGAGGAGAGTGTCATAAACATGAATGATGGCTAATATTAATGAGTTCAAAGACCTCTAACCTTGAAAGACCTCTCCTTATGTGTCAATTCACTTGAGTCTGAATGAGTGAAGAAGGCAATACATTGAGCATTTGAAAAAGAAGTTAACTGCCATATACAACAGAAAAGCACGTCATTAGATTTCATACCTCTAAATCTCTAAGCCAGAGAGAAACAGCAAAAGGGATAAAATCAATAACACTGTCCTGGACATACAGGCACAAATAAACAAATCTGCTGATCCATTTGAAAGATAACATGAAATATATACCTTAACTCTTCCAGTATCTAGATTGATCTAATTTCCCAGGACACTCTTCACTCTAAGGATAGGCTATGGCTCAGTTTTTATGCTGTACAAGGGTGTAATCAGTAAGAATCTCTCCTACAGCCCCATGAGGGCTCCTCATCTGAGACACATAACATTAACTTCATTCATGTCTGGCCTGAAGCAGTGGACAGGTAGAGTTTTGCTTTTTATTTTAATCAATGACCTGAGTAGCAAGACATGACAGGATAGTAATAAATGTATCACTGATATAGGCAAAAAGTTAATTATATACCTGTGGGAGCTGGTGGCAGAAAGGGAATGAGTCTCTGTTATCTCCCAAAGATAACACTGGAGTAGGGGCAGCTTAACCAAGGGCTACAGCTGTACTGACACACAGATGTTACATTCATGGAGCCAACTGTTACTGCTTAGAATTATCAAGAGTACACTTATCAGTTGGGCAAGGGAAAGAGATTGCTCAGGATGAATCTATTAGAAGAGAAGAGTGTTTCTGTGACACTCGGATATTGCCCAACAAGCTCTCACAACCAACTTATCTAATGATTAACTTTTTCCAACTTCAAATGCTTGTGAGAGAGGCTGGTTTAGAGAGCTGATAAAAGTGTTCTCCTTGAAAAAGAAAGGAGCTCTGTAGTAGCTGTACTACTATGCTGTAACAGCAACATCTGCTCCCACCACTGCCTGGCCAGCATGCAGGGCCTGACCTCCACGCCTGCTGCATATGTGACCATTCAGTCTTTTGTGTCTGCACCTCAACAACTGAATGAGTGTCAGGCAGTGCTGACAGTTTTGGCAATGCTGCCATATGCCCAGTAGGATATGGAAAGAGTTCACTCCATCACTTCCCATGGGCTCCTGGAGGATGGCTGATAACCCAGTCTCCCAGGCACTAGTGTGACAGATGACTCAGAAATGATACTGTATTACATTTTTTTATGCAATGCTGTTTTCAACCATGTTATTAGGATACAAGCAGCAAGTATAAAAGCCTTAACGATGCACATCATAAAACTGTAATGAAACAGATCTTATTTGAATTAATAAGATGAATCAGTTACAGGATTTTATAATACCCCATGATGTTTTGTGACAAGAAAGCTCTGTAAAATAGGTGCTTATTGAAATTCTAAAGTATAATCCATTGGAAAGTATTCCTGTGGATGGGAGGTCAAATGGAATAACAGTTACACTATTAATTGGGCTCCTATCTCATCTCAGTATTGCATGGTATTTTTTCTGTGATCAAAACTAGTTAACACTAGTTAACACTAGCTTGTGCAACCTGATTTCACTTAATAACAATGAATTATTAAATGCATTAGGAAATGGTCTTAATGTTTAATAATATAACGGCATTTTGCTGAGAACACGTTATGATGACACTTTAGTTTAAACGGGAACACCAGAGACTTACTCAGAATTAACCATTTCCAGCTTAAACCAGAAGATTAAATTGTCATAAGAACATAAACACTGCATACATTTAATGCAAAAACTATCATCCTTCCAACTGACAGCAAATTTGCCATTTTCCAAAATGTTTTAGCTCTCTGCTATTACACCTTTTACTTTTTATAGGGGAATCACAAATGAGAAAGAAATGGGAAGGTTGTCTTGCTGGACAATGTGACCTGCAGATCATGGAACTGACAGAAATTTACTTACATTAGTACCTAATATGTATGGGAAACACCTTGAAAAATGGCACTGAAGGTCCAAAAGTTTTGCTTTACTTAATATTAACTAAAAAACAACTTGTGCCAGCAAGATTGCGATCAGGCCTAAAAGCCTTTATTCTTAAATGCGAACATTAAGTCAACAATAAAGAATAAATTCCCTTAATTTTGACTTCACAGACACTCTGCACTAGCAGACACCCTGAGCCTCAGGTTGTGATAGTATCATTGTTCCTTCCTACTATTCCTGTCACTACTGAGGCCATATTTTCTCAGGCCACACTTCCATGGAAAGCAAAACTGTGAACACTTTTCAGATTCAGATACAGAAGAGAAACCACTAACAACTGTAAAACCATATCACCTGCAAAATTGAAAGTAAAGTTCAACCCTATGAGTTCATTTACCCTATGGCTTCATTGCTCAAATTGCCCAAACTTTTTCACCTTCTCCAGTGACATAATCACTACTTATTAGGTCGACATGGGTTAACTATGAACTAAACTATATTTAACTGATTTAGGCCTTGACTTCCCACTAGATATGTCAGATTTTCTCTAATTGTATGTGATAAGGAATTGAAAAGGGCAAAGCAGAGAAAAGAAGGAAGAAACAGTGTACCTATACATTTTACTTCTCTTGAGGGAAGTGTGAAATAATTTAAATTTTTCAGTCTTCCTTGAGTAGATCTACAGGGTGCAGTGCAGTGTCATGTTACAGATTTCTGAGGCAGAACAGAACAATCTGACATGTCTGTCTGGCATTGCACAGGGCTGTGAAGAGATACTATCCTGGGTCCCCAGTGATAGGATTGTTCCATCAGTACAACCATCAGCTTGGGCTAATGAAAAGTCAACACAAAGGTCTTGGTGACTGCTGGCATCAGCCTTCCCATAAACTTAACTAGTGTCTTTTAGTGATGGAGACACAAACCCTTGCATGCAAGTCATTTGTAAAGTCAGGCAGATACATCAGCAAAGGGCAGGGGTCATCCTAATGTTTGGCTTTTACATAAGTGATATCTTGTATCATTAAGAAGAACAAATTCAGTCATATGATTTTGAAAATATTTCCTTTTTTTCCCTGTATAGAACATTTATCAATTATATTTTCTTTCAAATTGCTTTCTCTTATTTGTCTGCAGGGAGGGGAGGGCTTGTATTTACAATTAAAGTATATTACTGGTGTTAACACAGGAGAGTCCTTACAGTGAACAAAAAAGATTCTGAAGCCACCTGCTTTCTTGAAGGCTGCTTTTGTGATGTAAAACTGGAAAAACCATGTCATAAGTAAGTGAAAAGTGATGTCTTATAATGACTATGAATCATACTGCAAATCAATCTGTGCCACTGGGTTGTAACACAAAATAATTTCTCATTTCCTGTCTCTGAAAGGGGGAGATTTACACCCACACTTGCACAAACCTAATCTATATAGCTCATTCTGCACTGATGTACTAGTATCTTCAGAGACTGCTGCAAGATAATGTAATGAAGTTTGATATAATCTGTAGCGGTGTGATATAAATTAAAGTAGACACGCACTTGCTTGGTATTAGAGGTAGGATGTGGACACTTGTAATAGAAATATTAGAACTGGTATAAATGAAATATGAATAGAAATGTGTGTATAAGCACCAGAAAAAAGAGTCTTAGAAGAATAACCAGTGATTTGAATGCAGAACGTTTGTTCATAGCAATAAAACTGAGAAAAGTGTTGCTTACATCAAGAACAGAAGGCCTTCACTTACTTACATAAAAACACACTGCAGACAGGTAGCTAGTGGAACATCCTTTAAATCTGACCACAGGAGGATGACTGCAAGGTTATAGCACATCATATACGATTTTCCTACTAGCCCACCAAGGAAATGGACTGTAGGCATAAACATGTATATGCTTCAAACAAGCAAAGTTAGATAATGACCTTGCCTGAAGATTATGGAGGCTGAAGTAAATAAGGTTCTGAGGCAAAGAACTGCCCTGTAACAACTGACAATTGCTAAAGGTTGTAAAAGATCTGTCCAAAAACTATTGCAGCAAGAAGAACCTAAGAGACAAGACGAAGACTTGCCAGCTGGTGTCCCTTATTCAATGAGTCACTCACAAATTATCCTTGGCACACCACTTGAACACATTGTGGTGCAGTCTATGTGTCCATGAGTCAATGACATCTATGAGAGAATGACTGGAAATGGGTAAAGTTGAAATACTTAGAGATACTGTAAATAAAGACCATCTTCCCCTTCCATAGGGTCAGTAACTGTACTACTAATTTCCTACAGGAAGAACTGGGTAAGCCATATATTGTTAAAATAAGAAGTTAATTTTTTTCCCTCATCTCATCATCCCTTGCTCAGTAGCAAAATAAGCACCTTGACCTTACTGCAGCAGGGCACATGCAAGAGGGCAAACTGTTACTACTAGATGGTGACACCACAAACCTCTGCAATAATATAGCTCTGGCCAAAAAGTTCTGCACCAGAATGCTTAGAAACAAGTAAAGGCAGATTACAATGAACAAGACTTGACTCTAATTAAAAAAGAGAAGAAATATTAAGACAACATTTGGTGTACAGGGATAGGGATAGGAAAGCCAAGGCAGGTCCATCAGCAGCAAAAGGCAGCTAGAGAGAATGTGATCCTGCTGCTGAACAAGTGTGGATGGTATGGAAAAAGCTGAGATATTCAATGCCTTCTTTGCATCAATCTTGACCGATAATCCCAGATCCCTGAGACCAGAGGGAAAGTCTGGAACAAGGAAGATTTGACCTCAGTGCGTGAGGATCGAGTTAGGGAACATTTGAGCCAAGTGGACATATGCAAGTCCAAGAGACCTGGTCAGTGCTTGAATTTACAGGAATAAATAATGGTGCTCCAGTCTGTGCTATTTCCATCTTCCAACTGTTAGAAACAGCAGTAGCCAAGTGACGTTCTTGTGTGAATTTGTGCACTTTGGAAAGAAGGCACCTAAGTAATTACAATAGTTCAGGTAAAATTTTCTCTGAATTTTAGATGGTATTAAAAACAAGAAAACACTTGTGTCTGAGAATCTCATACATAAATCTATAAAAACAACTACAAGGTCTAAGACTGCCAGACAGCATTTCCTAAAATAATTGGAAAGAGGATAAAGCATTGATCCATATAAAAAAACCCCTCCCCTTTTACACATAGATATGTACAGCTGTAGACTGACACATGAGTACACACCTGCATACAGAGACACATTCCAAACTCATATCTGTTTTATCCTTAAAGGAATCAGTGATTAAAACTGACAAAATACTCTGTTTCTACTAATAATTAAAATTAGTATTCAGGAGGACTTTAATTTGTGTATCATAAACCCCAATAACTTCAGTAAAACAGCAGAAGTATTATTTTACCTACAATTTGAATTTTGACTGTTCTGCCATACAGAATTCTGGAATATTTCTATTTTCACTGAGTTTAATATTTTTTCCTAATGTTATTTCTTCAAATAACAATAGTGGATAATGATTTACAAATGGTTAATTTAATTACCATGTAATTATTTACAAAGCTGAGATGATATTTTTAAAGGTTTTTCACTCTCCTCTTCAGTTTCATAAACTTTTATATTTACAATGCTATTCCTTTTCTCTGTTTTAAATTATTTCGATTAAATACATCATTATTTACTTGAAATGATCTAGTTTCTGAATAAGAACAAAATAATTGTGAGATTTGCAGTTTTTAATAATGGAATTTCAGTGTTCCTTTAGCTAATTAGTAAGCTATTATGAACACTGTGTTTTCAAAATTTTGTTACCACTCATTTATTTTTTTACTATAGAATCTTACATTACAACTCATTATTTCTCAAGAAAACAACACTGCATTTGCATCAAACAGATTA
Organism: Lepidothrix coronata; assembly: GCF_001604755.1. Lineage (NCBI taxonomy): Eukaryota > Metazoa > Chordata > Aves > Passeriformes > Pipridae > Lepidothrix > Lepidothrix coronata. Next base: position 4,719,744 of record NW_016690239.1, on the reverse strand, counting down.
TCACTGTGTTATGTTGCTTAGATACTGTAAATTTCAAGTTTAATGCATTTTTTGTAAGCATTTTACTTGCAAATAGCAAGCACCGCTTCACAGAATACATACTCAAAAAATATTTGTTATAATCTGCAATTTACAGCCTATTATGGAGAAGGAACAATGTAGTTTCTTGAGACAAGGTTTTATATGTTCAACAATATTAAAGCTTTATCAAAATAATCCACACATACCTGTTCCCAGGCAAAGACATGTTGATTGAAGTAGAACTGAATTTGTTCATTGGCGATGTTGATGCAGAGTTGTTCAAAAGAATTTTTTTTGAAATTCTCAAAGCCGAAGATATCAAGAATTCCAATGTTCAAACCATCATCATTTTCACTGCAACCATGAAATAAACTTTCCATTGTTGTATCTTTATTTTACACTGCCTAACTTAATTATTATTTCACAAAGGAAAATCATGGGCCAAATCTGTACACCAGTTACGCGGGGTAATTTTTGCTAAACTAGATATCTCTTAAAAGGACAATAATTTTTTTGTTTGAAATACAATAAATGCAGATCAATTCAAAGATTACTGTATTTGCAGACTAGATATACGGAATCACATAATGACCAAGTCAATTGGCAAGCAAATAAGACAGTTCCAATTTTATTGTTAAACTAATATTTGCTAGCAATCATTCTATTGTAAACAGTTGACCACAGTATAGAAAGAACATGCAGTTCTTTTTGTTTCTCTTGTAATAACACAGGCTTTACTCAATAGCATTAAATTAAAGACTGTTGTCATGAAATAAAATTTCTTCAAAGTATTTACTCACAACAATTAACATTGCTTATTTTAACATCAAAGTCAAAAGAACGAATAGCTAGACTTTTTATGCATCTAAATAACTAGTTTAAGTATTGTAATGTGGTATGAATTTAAATTACCAATTAAATTCCAGAGAAGTACTACTAGTAAAAGCTTTGGTTTGATATTTTAGCTAAGGCATACTGAAGATACGTGATCATTTCTGCAACTTGAAAAAATCTCTAATGTTTATTTGCTGAAGCAAAAAATTAAGAGGATACAATTTTATAACAAATTGAAGCTGATATTACTGTGTTCTCTGAGGAAAGTAAAAAATAAAGCACATTCTATCTATAAAATCCCTTTGAGGGGCTATCTGTAACCAATTTTTTTTAATAAAGATTTAGGAAATCAGAAATTAAGAATCAGCCTCAATACACTCCTTCATACACTCATGAATAGCACCTAAACCTCTTTGTGAAGTCCATCTCAAAAGAGAAGCATTTCATTGTGGAGGGATCAAATGTATTTGTTGGTTTTGACCTGAATTCGGTGACTATATCATCTATCTCAAAATTACGCTTTTTATGCATACACTGCTAAAATTTGTCTGCCTCATTCGTTCTCAGAGCTAGTCACATAAAAATAGCAAATGCAAATTAATTTACTACCACAAAATCAAAGCAAAGTTCTGGTTGGTTCTTTTTGTATAGTGAACATTTCAGGTCAAATTTTACTTCCTCTTCACCGGCATAATAAGTATTCAGTTTGAAAAGGGCTCTATAACAGACAAGTGAGAGAGGCATACAGGCTGGCAGTGCTGCCCTATCTATCATGAATTTTATCCTTTCACTTACTGATTGAAGTTCTGTTTATTGTTGCTCTTCTGTAACCAAATACTTAAAAGTTTAGACAAATTTTAGGATTGCAACCTTGATTCTCCTCTGAGGTTTAAAAAAAAACAATCCAGAAAATCCAGATTTGCAAAACAAAGCTATTTGTTATTGCTGTTCGTCTTAAGGTAGTTATAAGTTTGCCCCTTTTTACCACCATAGAGAGCCCTGACATACAGGATCTATGATGCAAACCACATAAGTTTTTCTTTGATTAATTTGCAAAATGTCTCACATCCTCATTCCCAATATCTTTCCTGTCTCTGTTTAATATGTCACTTTATAAGTGTAGAGTGGACATTAACTTCAATAAATGTGAAAGCTATTCTCACACATATGAAACCACGCTCATAACCACAGTGACAAAAGCAACAGCATCAGTGTAAGTAAGAGCAGAATTTGACCTATATAATCAAGAAACGAATGTCAAAAGTTGATCCTGAAAAATACAAAAGAAAAAGTGGCTAGTATGTAATTTACAAATGGTTGAATGTGTAAAGGTCAAAGAGTAAAACACCAGATGCCTGTGCTCTCCATAGCTACTGTATTTTCATTATATACTAGGAACAGGACAAAACATTTTTTGAGGTGGTGGTGTCACAAACAAGAAGGTAGCAGAGAAAAAGAACATGAGTACACTAAATGTCCTAGTGTAGAGAATATTATTTCTCTTTACTTTGGAAAAACTTCTTTTACCTTAAATGTTTGTCAGGTTTGAGTAAAGTGTTGATTCGATTGACTATCCAGCTAAAGAGGCGTCCGTACAGTGCTTTGGCCATGGCATCTCTGACATCAGTGGCTTTTTCCACAGTGTTGGGACGAATAATTGTCTCTCCTCGAGTCACTACACAGTGAGAGGTGAGGGCCTCTTGCAGTTCATCTGCCTGAATACACAGCAAGGATGCACCTAGGAAGGAAGGTCACCAGCGTAGCTCAGAGGCAAATTTTGGAAGGTGAAATAGGCATTTTTGCAACCAAAGCTGCAAGTGCAATGTATTATGAATAGGGGTCAAGTCAGTCTTGAACTATGACACCAAACAACTGTCAGTATCTAATTTAGTAACGAACTCTCCTAGCTTCTACTGCAGTCAATGAATAGATTCTAAATTCCTTTATCAAGGAGGCTGTTTCTCCAAACAGTCTATGAAGAAATGCTAGGGAATCTAGGTGACTGTCAGGAGTACTGAAGTTGTGAGGTGTGAATACCCCTCTCAGTTATAATCCACTCATACAAGCCCCTGCTGTCTTCCTTTTGCTCCAAATAAGGGGTGCTTCTTTCCCAGTTCCACAACATTTTTCTCTCTATGGCAGGAAAACATGTAAGAAGATACCATGAATACTTCATTATCTCCCCAACTGTAATTACTGAGAAAGTGTAGCAAATTTCTTGAGAATCTTTGTCCCTTTGACTCCTCCACCTCCCAGCAGTCCATAATGTAAGGCATCCCTTCCAAAGAATTAGTGAGCTGTATTTCAACAGGCGCATGTGGGGAACAAGTAATGAGCAGCTGAGAAAGAAACTGGGAAAAAACCATTCAATGTGTTAATGAGGTTCTCCATCAAATGCTCAAATAACCTTGGAAAAATTCCAAAGATTTTCTTTTCAGGCATCTGCAGTATTAGTCATGTTTCCTGTATACCAGTGAACTGGTTAGTTAAATAAGATGCATAACATGGAAATCTTTTTCTTTTTCTCCATTTGAATTTAGGTGGGCTTAGATTAATTGACCTTCAGCTTTTAATTATTTTTGCAAAATTTCCACATGAATACAGGTTCATTGACAACTCTCTTCCCTAACTAAACAGTAAGAAAAACAATCTTAAATCAAGAAAAAAAAATCACTCACAATTCTCAAGGGCTACTGGGTTGGAAATGTTGCTCTTGTCAATCATATGTTCAGATACTACTGCTGAAAATTCAATGTTACCCACATTTAAAATGGCAGCCAGGACACTGTACACACTTCCAAGTTCCTGAAAAATATATTAAAAAAGACACAATACTTAATAGCCAGGTAGATTTGTCTCTGTGGTTTATGCAATGGGCATGTCTATGTGTGCTGTTTCTTGTTGTCTGCCACATGCCCACTACTTTTAGGAATACTTTTCTCAGCAATTATTCCTGTTCTGTACTCAGCAAAGTCTTTCAAGAGTAAGATGGCCAAAGAGGGCAAGAAAAACTATAGCCTAATCTCTTTTCCATACTTGTTACAGGACAGGATTGACATGGAGTAGGGACAGCACAAAACACTGTGTACATATCCTCTTACACAGAATTCAGAGGTTATTTATATCTATCCTTCACTGTGTCTACAGGCACAACTGTGTCTAAAAATTTAATACCTAGATCAACAAAGATACAAAAAAAATCTGCATCTATGTTTCTTGGATCATGGAAACAAAGGTACTCCAAATAATAGGCCTGTATCATCCCCACCAATGTCATCAGAAGAAGTTTCACTGAGAGAAGAGTGAGATCTCACATATCTGATTCAGTAGAGCACTACACCCTTCAAAACATCAGTTACAAACTCACCAAAGCACTTTAATATGGACACGTATCTAAATTTTAAATTATTCAGTAGGTTTTGAAGAGGGACTCTGCCTTGAAAATGGCTGTTATTACTCTGGACAGTGAAGTCATATGTACAGTAAATTATTTTAAGAACTTATATATGACAAAATTATATTTAGAATTAGTAAAATAATGCTTTCATTGCAGGTTTGACTTAGATTTGAACTGCAAATTTTCATCTGAACTTTGAATGTTTATCAGTATACCTGATGATCTGAGCATTTTTTATTCAGAAATGCTGAGGTGTTCCTGCAAAGCAGACTAGGAATCTTTGACACTGTATATTTTGAGGGATACAGTAATAGCATGTTTTATAAATAGCAGGTTGGAAACTTTTATAGTAGCTTTATAAGAAGCAGTTTTGCAAATGTGATTGGTATTTTATAACAATGAACTTTTCACAATTGTACAACATTTTATCTATAATATTCAATAGTTTGCTGGTACCATGTCAGGCATCATTTAGTCAGATAAAACCCCTAATTGCTTTAGAGTACTTGATCTTGTTTTTAACACTTTCAGAAGTTAATCTAGCAGTTAATAAATTAATGATTCCTGTGACAGCAAGACAAACTAGATAAGCTCACTCTAAAAAATTACGCTGAGGATAATCGCCACACAGTTTACCTAGGATTAAGCAATCATTTTCATTTTAAGCTTAGGGACACAGTTAAAATGCAAAGAAATGAATAGCTTAACTTCTGCCATTATGCTGTACAGTATGTATAGCTGCTGACATTTTTCTGCCCTTTTCCGGTGTGTTTGAAATCTGTCTTGATCTGTCACATACAGCATGATTATTGTTCCCCTAGGCAGTCCTTTTTCCTATTAATTTTGCTATGCAGCCTGAAATAAAACAGTTTGATTTTAAGACAAGGAGTACTGACAGTAGTTACTATTAAAGCCTGCCAATAAGTTAAAATCAAATTTCAAAGAAAAAGAAGTCTTGTTTAGGTCTCAGTTTTAACTGGAATGGAGAATTTTTTCTGTTCATGGCTTTCTGCTAATAAAATATTGAACATGCTTATATGAAAGTTCTCTGTGCACTGGGATGAATGACCTTAGGAAAGGAATTCATTGTCTTGTAGGATCTTTTTCTCGCTGAAAAAATTTGTCTTTGCACATGTATCTGATATCAGAACCTCAGTGGGGGAAGAAGACTGTTCCTTCACTCTTGCAAACACAGCTTCAGACAGGCTAATTCACCCTGTGGAGGATGTGAGACAGGCTAACATAGATGGGGCTCATATGTAGCCACAAGCAGGTTGCCTCCAGCACTCAACCTGCTTCTGAAACTGCGGGGATTCTACTGGTAAATAATTCCTTTACAGCTTCAGCTCATGGTGGTTGCTGAGTTAATCAAGCGAAGATCCACCCTAGAACTGCACAATGCAGCCAGTGACATACTTCTAACTGGATCTTCAATATGTATGGAAGATTTCTTTTGGATGATCAAGACTATTGTTTCCATCCATCCAAGTGAACAAAAGAACTGGTAACAAAAACAGACTCGCTGCTTTTCATAGTTTAAATTAGGACTTATCAAGGTCTCTGGTGCTGTGATAAAACTGCTATTGGTGTTGAACCATGCATGTCCTTTTAGGCTGCTTCTGGAAAGGTGAAAGCATAGGTGAAAGGATGTGATAGTACAGGTGTGATATTACTAAGCGCAGTTGTGAATAACATGTAGAGGAGAAAGAGACTGTGAATGCCACTGCTACTATGACTTAATGCAAAATGATTATGGAGGAATAGAATAGGTGAATAAATCTGTTTTGTTATCTATTTGTAATATTTACATTGAGGAAAGCCAGAAATAGTCCACTTCAGTGAGTAATTTTCTGTGAAACGATCCTTACCACACGCAGTTTTGTCAGATAAATTAAAACATACATCCATTCTGCAGCACTACTGCTGTATGTCACAGACACTATATTGATCATCCCCTTACTATTGTTTATGATAAACTAAGTCAGCAGTAAATGACAGCTGTGATGCACCACTTCTCCTAAGACAGAACTAAGGCACAGGATGGGATTTCCTTCTCTTGCATGCTAATTTATAAATTCAGAGTTCTTTTCTATTTTATTCTACCAAAGACAGACTGTGAAAAGGGGTTTAATGGCCAGCAAAACAATGATACAACATCATAAAAAAAGAATGGGTTCAGTTAATGTTTAGTGATGAGATTCACTCCAAAGGGATGTAAGAGCTTTAACTTTATTTCTGAAGCTGTAAAAATGTACTGAATTCATCAATACTCACATCAATGCAATGAATTTTTAGAACTCCCACCATGGACTTCCTCTTAAAACAGAGATGAGTCTCACATTCACAGGCCTAGAATTATTGGCTGATAAACAGTTATAACATCATTTTCTATGCATTTAATTAGCAAAAATCTTTTTTTCCCCAATTACTCGGCTGTGCTGTGTTCAATGATTTCAAAGTCTTGTTGACTAATACCATTTTATTGGTTTATCAATGCCTCAAAACCTTAAAAAATTAAATTTTATAATATAAAAGTAAGTTGACTGTGCAACATCCTAAAACATAAACACAGTACTGCTTAAGGAAGAAAATAATAAGGCAGATTATTTGAATGCTTTATGTAAGTTTTTCCTGATTAAGGTAGCTGGTAAAGTTCACAAAAGAAAAGGGTTAGCAGCACTCACCTCCAGTGTAAAACCTATGACTTTGAAGCACTGTTCAATTAATTCAAACTGAGACTTATAAAAGCTATTGTTCATGAAATCTTGCACTATTCTGAAATGATCATTTTGCAGATATCTGAAAGAGTTGATGGATACCGAGTTAGAATACAAATGAGGCTGAGAATTCAACACTGCACTTCTTAGTAATCAATTTATGTAAAAATAAACTGCATTACCTGGGAGGTCTATATTCTGGCAGTTTATAATGTGCCAGTTTTTTCTTTTCTGCGAGACCAGCATAAATATAATAAAAAATATGGAAATTTTTCTCTCCTCTGAAACAACAGAAACAACAAACTGGTTTAGTAATATAAGGATGCTACATTTACTGATGACATACATACGACTATTAAATGTTATTTTAATAACAGGCAAGACTCATGCAAACTGACAAAAGAGTCTGAAAGAAGCTATTACAGAAGTTCCTGTGAACACCCTTTCTGTGCCATTGTGTGTTTGTCCTGACTGCCAGGGTGGCTGCTTGGTGCTACAAGCAGCTAAATGCTGCTCTGCCTTTGATGCAATCAGTAGATGCTGTGTAAGACCTTGCAGATTTCTCACCCTCCTGCATCAAATGGGCTGCTTAACTCCAGTTACTGTAAAACATCTTCTGACCATGGGAGAGCTGTACACTCCTTGTTCAATGATTCCAGTATGTCTGCTGTGTCCTTTAGCCTGAACTAAGAAAGCACGTAAGCAGACAATCAGCAAAGGGCCTTATGACTTGGCCCTAGGTGCCCAAACCCAGGTCAGAGGTTTATTGCACATTCGAGCTTCCTGTGCACCTTATGAGGAAGAATGGGATGCTTAGGTGAAAATTTGCAGCCATCACTGAGCCCTGAGATGCCCAAGTCAGTCACTACTGAATTGTGTTCAAACCCCTGCTTTCTGCATGAGCTGAGGTATGTGTCTCAGGAGCATCCTTAAATCATAAAATCAGAGTGGCTTGGAAAAGGACCTTAAGGATGATTTAGTTCCAAGCCCCCTGGCATGGGCAGGGACGCCTTCCACTAAGACCAGGTGCTCAAAGCCCCATCCAATCTGGCCTTCAACACTTCAGGGATGGGGCATCCACAGCTTCTCTGGACAACCTGTTCCAGCACCTCACCACCCTCACAGTAAAGAATTCCTTTCTAATATCTAATCTAAACCTACTCTCAGTTTAAAGCCATTGCCCCCACTATATGTCCTTGCAAAAAAGTCTCTCTCCATCTTTCTTGCAGACTCTCTTTAGGTACTGGAAGGCTGCAATTAGGTCACCCAAAGCCTTCTCTTTTCCAGGCTGAACAAACGCTATTCTCTCAGCCTTTCCTTATAGGAGAGGTGCTCCATCCCTCTAACCATCTTGGTGACCCTCTTGTTGTCTTTTTACAACAGGTCTGCGTCCTCCCTGTGCTGGGGACCCCAGAGCTGGATGCAGCACTGCAGGTGGGGTCTCATCAGAGTGGAGTAGAGAGGTAGAATCAACCTCCCTCAACCTGCTGGCCACACTGCTTTTAATGGAGCCTAGGATACGACTGGCTTTTTGGGCTGCATGTGCATATTGCTGGCTCATGTTCTGCCTCTCATCCACCGGCACCCCCAAGTCATTCTCAGCAGGGCTGCTCTTGATCAGTTCATCCCCCAGCCTGTGAAACAGGATCAGAGCCCAGTGCACTCCTCTCTGCACAGAGGGTACCTAGGTCAGAGTCCAGTGCCAACTCAGTTTGCATATTTTACTGTGGACAGTCAGTAGTAGGAGTAGGAGCAGATTAGAACTCTTATCTTTCCCCTCAGTGTCTTAACCTTTAGATTGCATAGCACTGCTTTGCACACTCTCTGAAACCTCACTGTGTCCTGAAGGTTTGTGTGTTTTCTTGGAAAGGGAGGGGAAACTGTATTTTCAAAATCTTTTGGCTTGAAGTGGGTCTGGAACATGGGTCTCCCATTTTCCAGGTAATGAACGACTGGTTTTCTGTGAAAAGTCATTCCTAGCTCTTCATGTGAGTTTGGGAGTCATGATCTCCCAGAAGAGCAAGACTTCCTCACAGTACAGGTCCCTAAATGCCAGTTCTCTGCCCTGTATGGACCAGCCACACAGAGACCTGAGTGAAGATGACACGCTTAACACAAAGAGCTTCAGCTGCCCTTGGAAGTTCATTCCTCAAAATTTAACCTCCTACAGTGGTTCTCATGCCAAACACTTTGGTTGCATTTTCTTGTGAATGCAGACACCTAAACACCTACCTAAATAACATTTGAGGCACATAAATGCATTGTCAACTGCCTGTCTCAGTATGTGACTAAATATAAATATAAATTGACAGCCTCAGAACAAACCCATTAAAAGCTATGAAAAAATGGTATTTTAAAGAAAAAGCTGATTTTATTCTGAAAAAGCAGTTTCTGTGCTTATGTTCAACTAAGGAAATAAACAACATTTAATAAAATTGCCTCTAACTTTAAACTGTTTATTGAAACAATTCAAGTGATACTTTCATGTTCAACATTTCACAAACCTACAACAGACAACAAGGTCATGTAGAAATACAAAAAGAGTGAAAAATGAATTAGAGATCAGCAAGGGGAAAAATTTAACTCAGTGACAACACTCCTCGTCTCAAACTCTGTTGTTCCAATTGTTATTATGGCAGAAATAGAGTTGCCAAAATATTTGTTATTTGGACATGCTATATATTAGGACATAAAATGCATATCAATAAATTTAACTGGAAAATCAATCAAATTTTTCTATCATTTTATATTATGAGATACACACATGACAGAGATGGATCTGTTCTACTTTTGACCCATAACCCTTTATAAACAAGCCCTACTAGATATTCCAAAATGAAAAACAAGCAAACAAACAAAGAAATAAGCTACAGTACTAGAGGAAATGTAGTGGAATTAAATCCAAGTGATATATTTAACACAATATTTCAAAATTCCACAAAGGAATGTATAACTGAAATATTAGAAAGTTTTTAATTCTTTGCACATTCTGATATATTTTATATATCACATGTGCATTTTTATGAGATTTGATTAAATAACCCAGGAAATAAAAAAAAAGAAAAAAAAAAGAAGAAAAAATGAAATCAGGAGTAGTTTTCAGCTAGCTTACAGATTTAGAAGCTATTAATACATAATTTATAAGAAAAAAAAAACAGGTACCTTATTCATCTTTGTGTTTTGAACCAAGATGATTTCTTCCATTGTAGGCCTACTCTGTAACCCTCAAATAAGGTCAAATACAATTTTTGTACTTACACTGCCTGGTGGACAACCCTGGATTTTTCAAGGAGATACTCTGAAATCTGAGCTCCTACTACAGTGCCACCACAAGTGAATTTCATTTCCAAATATTTTCCAAATCTGCTTGAGTTATCATTGATGATAGTGCCTGCATTCCCAAATGCTTCTACGAGGTTGTTCACCTGGAGAATCTTCTCCTGTAGAGTCCTGTTATTAGCCTGGATATGAAAAAGATATTGCTTGAAATTATCAGTAATTATTTAAATACATTCATTTTTAGGTGTTTCTTTACTCTTGTTGGTATTGTGAAGTGTGACATTATAGGGGCAGCTGTTCCCATGGGAATTATATGGAAAGAAAGGCATATATATATATATATATACGCATACAGTGAAACCCGTCAGAATATAGCAATCTTCAGAAGTAATGGCTGGTTGGAAGAGATAACACACATAATGACAAAAACACCACCAGAACTGATAAATTTCTGTGGTTCATGACTCTGAGGTGGCTGATCTGCTTTTAGGATCCTTCTTAGCATCTCCTTACTGCTCCAGTGTACCATACTTACTGATCCATCGGTTTGCTTGCATCTCACCTGGGACATGCAAAAAATGGCATTTTATTTAGACAATTATGGTGGCCACTTCCCAGAATGACTGTGTCCCACTGACAGTGGTCTGCTTGTACAAGGAGGTGAAAAGCTAGGAGAGCAATTTACTTAGTACAGTTTAGATGACTTGAAGACACTCAAAAAGGGAACTAAGTCACAGCCTGCACTGCAGTGAGTACTTCCTTGTGGAAACCCCAACATATTTTCAAGCGACCTTAGTTCAGAAGGGAGGGGGGAGTAGATGGATCAGCATCATGTTCCAGTTTTCTTCTGAAAACATGTAGCAGTCTTGCCCCAAAACCAATGCCCTGTCCATAGGTTCAGTTGTTTAGGTGCAAGACAGCAAAGCCTTACAGAGGCATCCCCTCTGACATACCTTGCCCAGGACAGTGAGCTGCTGAACCAGTAGATGGGCACTTTGTGTTTTGCCAGCTCCACTTTCTCCAGAAATAACGATACACTGCAGAGAACAAGAGCAAGACTCTGAGCTCATTACACATCTCTCGGCCTAGCAAAGGATATAATTAAGACACCTCATCTATACCTGATCGGAGTTGTACGTCACCATGGACTGATAGCCTATGTCAGCAACAGCAAAAATGTGAGGAGGGTTGGCAGTCCGTTTGGCTCCAATATACAGTTTGGAGTGCTAAGTGTAAGAAAAATGAAAACATTACTGGTGTCCCTTAACAACTTTTTTTTTTTTTTAATAAGAGTTTAGTTTTATTTTTAGATTAGTATACAGCATGCTGAGGTTACCAGAAGTGATGTTTTCTGAGCGAGCTGCTACTGCACTCACTATACCATGAATCTGTATGTACTTAGTACTATAAGAACTGCTAAACAGAATGAAGTGCAATTTTTTTATAATTTGAGCCCTGATTATGCTGTGAAACTAATTATTTAGGAGAAAATTTAATATTGCCAGACATCAAGGACTAACTGATAATTTCATTTTATTTGTGCTTCACTTCGTCCTAGTATTTATGCATGATATTGATGTCAAAACTTTAGATCTTTTCCGTACCTGTAGTACCTGATAATTAATAATGCCAAATTATTGTATGACTAGACTTTCATACCTGTCCCCTTTTGTATAATGGGAAGACAAATTCACAGTTAACATTGTATAGGGTTGTTTTGTGCATGATCTACACTATAGACATAAAGATATCAGAAATTATAGACATAAAGATATCAGAAATTAGAGGGGTTTTATTTCTCATTTCTGTGCTGAAATTCAGCGTGTTAAGGGTGTGTGTCAATATGCACTTGAAGGAACAACTCTATTGGTAATTCTGTTTTTCAGAGTGAACTGAAGTAAGCATCAAGAATGATCTTACTTTATATTTAACACAAATATTTATATTTTAGTGGAAATTGGTGGTAGTTTAAAATAACCAAACCTAGATTTTCACACCTGTGAAGAATAAATATCTATGTTCCGAAATGGATTGACAGCGATGAGAATGTCCCCAACATATGTGTAGATCTGATCCTTGGCATAACCCTTCTGCAACTGTTCTGTTACTGTATTCTGATGGAGAAAGAACAGGAACATTGAATTATATGGGGGGAAAAAAGAATATTAGGAAAACTTATAAAATATTCAAATTGTTACAATGAGTGAGAATAGGGAGAGAAAAAATTAATAGTCAGGAATACAAGTAATTGTGATCAAAACTAATACTTTCAGAAGCACTGGCATTTCTAATTTCTTGTGCCCAAACTCACTTTGAACAGTATATACTTACAGATCCCCAAGTGGTTGTAGAAAAATGAGTTAATTGGAAGTTTCCATGAGACAGTCCTGCCTACATTTCTAACACTACAGTTTAATGTAACTTATCAAGTAAGAAGCCATATGATTGAATTCATAACTGCCATTACACCTTCTGTAACAGTACTCTCAGTTATGATACGACACAGATGTTCAACTGTTCGGATCCTATTAATGTAAATAATCAGGAACCTTTCTGTATTAACAACCAGTCTCTGCTGTGATGGTTCTTTCTGTTGCAGAGCCAGTTCTCCCTGAACCAAGAAAAAAGAAGGACCCATTAGTGGCATTCAAATTCCTTGATGTAATTTCCCTCAGCTTCTTCTGCATACAGAGCCAGGTATGTAAAGTGCCTGGCAAGGTTTCCAATCAAAACAGGCCATAGAGCTGGATGAAGAAATTCAAACCAGCCTTGAGACTATTCTGAGGCACATGTGAAAATATTTAGGCCCTATACCCATTGGAACAGAACAACTGGCAGCAGAAGCCTACAGAAGGAATTGCTTTCCCTCCACATCCATCTGTTCAGTGTTGCACACTGCGTCCTGGTTAATGCACTTAAATGCTGAATTCTCAAGAATGGAAGAGTTTACATTTCCTTCACAGGAAAACATAAGGAGAAAACCTTGATAAACTTTTTGATAAACCCATTCCTTTTTGGTTTTGAATGCTCCTTGCTTTTGGCCATAACCAGATTCACATTACAGAGTTATTTTAGGGGAACTTCTGCCCTTTCTGAAATTATTTTTTGCACAGATAGAAGACCTCTTGTCTTGCTCTGATGATGGGGCTATCTAAACTGGAAGAAAAGTTTGAGTGGAAAGAAGAATACAGTTTTGTGAAGCTGTTATTCACACGTGAACAATATTTTAAATTGGATTTGATTTAGTAACATATCACATAGTCAAATGTTGCCTTTAGACAGAGGCTTCCTGGGGACTTCCATGAGAATACTCCACCTCTGAGGAGATGGAATATATTCTGGCTTGTCTATTTTTTGTGTGAAAAATCCCTTTAGCATGGATTGTTTATATGTTTCATGGTAAAAGACAAAAAGCATATTGCTATTCCCAATACGAAAAAAAATGCTTAAACCTGAACTTTGTGCAGTGAATGAAGTTTGGGTTAGCTCAATTAGTATTAATGCAACATCAACCTACTGTAACAAAGCTCTTGAAGACAGAAGACCTTCCGTGGGCCAGCTCAAGTTTACCAGCTCAAGAGCCACACTTAATATTCTGAACTAACAAAGATAGAAGTTTTACAGATAAGAGAATGTGAATTATACTCTGTGCACAGCCTGGTAGAGGAATAATGACAGTTTGTTTACAACCACCGATGGCCTCCAAGACCTGCAGATAATGTGCTGTAGCCTGATTCTTCTCTCTGGTTTTGACACTGAAAGCATAAAGACAGCAGACTTCCCCCTTCCCTTATGCATGTTCCCCTGCTTCTAGTAGATTCATTTTTGAACTTCGACAAACCAGTGAGATTCATATCAGTAATTTTATCAAAATTTCATCAGCAGGCATTGACAGGTCACAGGCTCAGCTGACATAAATTGATCCCAATGCATCTCCACACCAAAATAAGACAGGAAGAACCCAGCCTGGGAGCAGAATGGTAGGCTAGTTTAAGACAACTCAAGATGTTTAAGCAACAGGGAAGAAGGTGCTGGTTCTTGGACCTGGACCAATTTCAGGTTAACACACCATTGCAAACTGCATATTTAGCTCTAAGAAAATCCAGTGATATAAATTCTGTTAAGCCAATGGTGTTACAATACTGTTCAGTCTATGACTGTAAATGCACAGATTGTTTTAGCTTTGAGTTGGAACCATTCTGACACAGTAAATCTTATCTAAAATATTTGGTATAAAAAGGTAAAATGTCATTGTACATTTACACAGTTGAAGCGTGACAATACAGCTGAATTTGAAAACCAACAGCACACCACTGTGTTTTAATATGTGATTAGTCCTCTTCAGGAAAACATGAAAAAGGAGGTTCTTACCTCATCCAGTACCTCCAAGGTTGCTAAATCATCTACTTCTTCTTGGTTTGAAACTAGTGACTTACTGTAGTTCCCTTTCTTTGTATGAATACGTTCAAATCTAGAAAAGAAAGACATACAATTTCCTGATGTAAGGAAACACAGAGCAGATCTTGCATCTGTAACTGTCTTGAAGGCAATTCAGCTGAAACATTCCAGCTTTCCACTGTTCTGAATTTAACCACATAAATGTCTGAATAACAGGACAGGAGTTTACTTCTTAGTGCAGCACACTTGTACTTGACAATTCAAAATCTATTATTTGATCCCACAACTGCTGCCACGAAGAACTTTGTCACTGTACAGATCCCTGCTTGATTACATCCCCACATCAGCTGCAACACTGGAGCAATGCAATACAGGTAAAAAAAAAAGAAACATATTTATAAAGCATATAACAGCCAAACTTTGGCACCAACCTGCAGAAAGAAAAACGATCCAGATAACAATTATGGATAGGACAAAGCCAGGGGTGTGTGATGAAATAGTATGGCAAGGATGATGCAGACAAAGCACTCAGGATAGAAACTTTCCTAGCTTAGTAATGACAATACTCTAAAACCTGGCTGAGATGACCACACTGTAGAGCAAAGTGCTACAGAAACACTGGGATAAGTGAAATACATCCTGACCAAGAATAATTTTCTTGAGCTCTACAGGAAAGATACATACAAGAGAAGGAAACAAAACTTCAAATATTTTTCTTATCTGTGTTAAACTTCAATTAAGTTTGTCTTGAAGTTAGATTTCTTTTGTCTTTTAATCAAACCAAAGAAAATTTTATGCAGTCTTATTTTAATTAGCAAGAAAATTCCCAGAGACTAGGATCACTTTTTATCCAAGAGTAAAGGCATTGCTAAACAGAGCAAAGGCAGCAGAAAATGGAAGGTTTACAATTCCCATTAGTTATACTTGCTTTATGAGATGAGGGAAAATCAGGGAAAGGGAAACTGCATAAGTAACAGCAGAGTTCACAAACTAAATCAAACTCAGATGTGCAGTAATGCACAAGCACAGAAAAACTATCAAGTAAATCTGATCTCCTGATATGACCTCACTCCGTTTGATGCTCTAGGTAGGAAAGCACCTCTCAAACACAAGGAACACATACGTTGGTAAACTCAAACAGCCAGGAACCTGTGTTATGTGAAGCATTCACTCTTTACCTCAATTCCAGACAAGACCAGGGAAACTTCTTATTTAATTTTGATATTTGAATGTATGGTATGAGTAAAAGCAGACAGGTGTTTTCTGCCCAGGCAAGAACTTTAATATACAGTGAACAGAGGACAGGAGAAAGAGGGTAGTTGCACCAAGATGGAAAGCTAGAATGAGTGAACATCACACTGATGGTGAAAGCTAAGAGACTTCTGAACACCCAAATTAAGATTTACTGCAGAGTTAAATGGGCTGTACCCATTCTGTGAATATCACCTACTTCATGAGTGCTACTTCAGGTTGTGCTGGCTGTGCACTGATGAGGGATGTAGGTGCAGAAAGTCAAGCAGGCACTGACTTGGCAGTAACTGACTGCCAGGACTGAAGAGGGACTGGAAGAAATGGGCAAATGATGCCCTCCCAAACTGTGAGTGCAATCAAGATCCAGATAATGGAAATGCTGACAGGAGTGGGCTTCATCTAGCACTTCTTTCAGTTTCTCTTGTCTCTAACAGTCATTCCCTGAGGATGACAGATTGGCTTGCCCTCACCCTGGTGCCAGTAATGGCAGTTTCTTACTCCTTTACACAGGTGCCAGCTGCCACTAGAATCTTTCAATTGTCCACAGAGCAAAGGCAGGATTTTCACTCCCATAGATGACTAATTCTGCAACCTTAATATCAAGACACAAACATGCAAGTCTTTGCTGTAAGTGCTAACAGAGTTTCACAGTCTCTGTGCCAATATTGCAGCACGATACCCAGTGTGGAGGCTAAGTGAGCAGGACACATAATGAACCATACGGGTCAAGAGGATCTATATTACCCTGATGGAGGAGAGGGACCAAGTCTTGCCAGTTTTACACCCAGCTTTGAAAACTACTTTCAAACTGTTAGAACCTTGGAGCTGCATGGGAAAGCAACCTGCTTTCAAAGGTTTCATTTCAGTATTTACTACTGCCAAAAAAGACTGTCATAAATACCACTTTAAGGATGATGGCGAGGCTGAATTATGGAGGTGAAAAGCAATGGGAATGCTACACAGCACAGTACCAGAGCCATGCCAAGTATCACCATGCTACACAGAATATGCAACACGTAGGCCTATGCCAACATTAGCAGTGTAAATAGATAAAAAGACATGCAGAAGGAGTGTATGTCTTTATGTGGGAAGAAAGGCAGCTTTTGCTGCAATAAATCCATAACTGGGCTGTAATTTGGTATGTATTTAAATATGCTGAAGCAGAAAACACACACAGGAACAGAAGCAGGCAGCATCAAAAGGGATGGGTCTGGTGTAAAGCAACTGCAGCTCTCCTAGGTTTGACCTCTTCTCCCTTTCCTTTGGAACCCATTTGTACCACAAAAGCTGTTCTGATAGTACTGTCCTTGCAATAACACTGTGAGACAATTTTTGGTACTATGTACCCCAGGTTGTATTAAAGAGGATGTGGTAATATTAAGATTTAAATTAACTCTTCAGCCTTGCATGATCTGCTGCTTTTTGATTTGCATTTTCCAAGCTAAAAGCCATTACTGCATTCAAAGTCAGAGGTGCAGATAATATCCTACCCCCTCAATAGAAACCTATCCCCTCTATAAACAACACTCCTATTTAAACCTCTTTTTAAGAGTTTCATTTGAAAATTTCAATTTGGACAGTTGAAACAATTTCTCCTTTATTCCTCTATGAAGGTCATTTTGTGTCCAGAGGATGCACCTAATATCAGTATATCTTTGAGAAAGACCTATCAATATGTACATGAGGGAAAGATGCAGGACTGCAGGACTGTGCCAAGCTGCGCTGTTCTATTTTTTCCATTGCCACAGGAAGACCCAAAACAAGGCATCTGTCAAGCTTTGCTTTCCATTTCTGGTGGAATTGTTACACACTGAACATCTTTTTTTTTTAATGTTAAATTCTTATGTTACTGCATATCAGCGAGAGAGTGATATTTCCCAACATTAGTTTCAATTACTATTTTTTAATTTAATGTAGGAAGCTAGTAACTGCCTTGCAGGAAGGGAGGAGAATGCTCCAGTCATGGACACTTCTCTTTTTCTATTTTTTTTTTCCTTTTAACGAAACAATCTCTATTTATGCCAGGGAAGTTTAATTACATAAAATCAATTCTCCTGTAATCCTCTTCAGCTGACATTATTAGAACACTAGTGCTTGTTGGACCAGATTATATTCTCTGTTTTCCAGAGTACAGAAGAGTGGCAGATTTGCAGAACACAATATTTTTCCACTTTGCTGTCGAAGGGCACAGAACCCTCAAGGGCAGTTATACTGCTTCACTTGCTAAAACTCCAACCACTTAAAAACCCCACATCAGTGCTGTTGACATCAGTGCTGAAATTTCATTAAGATCATTCACATAGACATTGTGAACTGAAATAACCATGTTTCTCTGTTCTGCTCAGAAATTTGTTGGAGGCATTAGATCTTAGAGCCATGTTCGACAAGCAATTCAGGCAGCTAAAGGCCAGAAACATCAACACAGTATGGACAAGAAAATGAGTCAAGGCAGCATTGTTTCTGTGCATTCTCCTTCACACCAACATCCCCCCTGCTTATCTTTCAAGATTCAGTTAAATCAAAATGAAGCAACTGCAGCTTTTTCTTCTTCAATTTGTCAGAACGCATTTAAAAGATTTCTGATAGTTCCAAAAATACCACAAAGAGGAAAGTGTGACTCATAATGCCCTGTTGAACTCTCTGCCTAAACCGGTTGGAGAATCATCTATAGACTAAAAGGTGACAGGAAAAGGGCTGGGTGTAAAGAAGAAACTAAAAATAATGAAGTTTTTGTAAGGTGAAGGTGGAAACAGCTGTATACCTCCCAGCAGTTACAAAGAGCAGTAAAAGTGACGAAGAAGCACCACAGAGAAACCTGTAAAAGATCTGTCATAGCTGGTGATTCTGTTTCTCTGGAGGCTATAGAGAGAGCAATATTAATTCACACTTAAAATCAAAATTTTGTCTTCAACAGATAAATCTCATGAAATATGCTTAAATAAAACTACTGTCTGATATCTATGAAAAATCTGTACCTGAATTTAGAAAGTGTAAGACTCCACTGAAAAGACTCCAGCTGCATCTGCACAATGCTTTGCAGCCAACCTCCGTATTTAAATGATTCATGGCACCGGCTGCAGTCTCAGGGAGCTGTGCTGCAGCTTATGCAGTGTTGCTGAGAGCACAGTGCTGCCCTGAAGAGCTATGGGGCTTTTGACTCAGAGGTGCCCTGTGTCCAGTCACTTGGGATATGTCCTGCTCTGCACAATCTGTTTGACAAAGTTTGTGCTGCTTTACCATGACCTGCAAAAAAAAAGGAGGTGAGTGGTCCTTCACAATAGCCTCAAGGTGATGTATCCCCGACAAATATCAGGGGAAAAAAATGTGTTCTTAACTGAGCAAATAGGAGATCTCTAAAAGGACTCTTTGAGACTAGTTCCTTATTACTCTCATGAGTCAGGCCCACATATTATGGTCAGAACCGTACTGAGAAGATAAAGGAGAAGCTCCAAAAGTAAGCAGTACCTGCTGAGATATCTCACCTTCAGGAGAAATGAGTTGCTGAGCAAGTGGACCGACACAACAGTGAAGTACCACTTCCAGAGCATTACTCCCAGAGAGTTCTGAATGCAGGAGGAAATTCTTCCTCCTGTTTTCTTCAGAAGATAAACTATTCTTCATCCAGGTAGTGCTGCTGTCCACTGTATTGTACAGAAGAATATTATTCTGACACAGAGATGTGTATTAGCTAGAAGCACATGGACTAGAGATCTGCTTGTTCTAAGGCCTTTGTTGCCAGAAACTCTCTATTGCTTCTACAGCCTGAGAGAAGTTTGCAGCATAGCCATCCTAGACAGGAGTGTCCTCAGTGCAGGAGTACATACTTCTCCTTGGTACAACAAAGCCCACACTGAGTTCCAGGACAGGAAGAAGTGGTTTGAAGGACTCAAAGATTAGACTGGAACTCCAACATCTCTCATTTAAACCACTACTCCAATCCAGAAGTCATCTGCAGACCTTGACCAAGACAGCACTAGACTATCTTATTCTGTGCTATCTTATTCTGTTCCTTATACTGTCTTTGTCAAGCCAGCATGGTGACCTACCCTCTGCTAAAGCCTGCCCTGCAAAGCTGAGCTTCAAGGATTGCTGTCAGCTGCTTTCCACTGGCAGGATGAGTCAGAGAGACTGGGAGAGAGTGAACACCCAGAAAATAAGTGACACAAGTCTGTGCAATCAGGAAAAGTCATGAAAGGTACTCCCTGCTTTTAATAGGGGTCAATAAATTGACATCAACATTTGTGCATGTTGTACATGAATTTCTATGAAATTACTTCCCTGACCTTTCCAAGTAGTTAAGCAGAGCAATTGTTTAGCATCCTGTTCCTGATCCAAGTGCTATCCCTACGTGGCCAATACAGAAGGACAAACTCTTGAAAAAATAATTCAGCTCACGCAAAACTTTGCATCCCTTTGCAGTAGAATGGGTCTTTTCCCCATAATTATTAAGAGAGGATATAAAAATGATGCTCTTAATTTGGGGACAAGAGTCATTCCCTGAAATCTAGGTGCAGTGAATATCCCTTGCATATACAGCTCATTCTGGAATGAGTCACAAATCCCAGGAAATACACTTTGTACTAATCATTGCATATTTCTGAAGAGATTATTGTAAAAGCAGTCAAGAATAAGACAGCCAAACAACTCAAGATAAAAGTCTTACAAGCCTGACTGTCAGGTGTAGATGCGACAGTTCTGAAGGTCATTTCAAAGACAGCTATTTTTGTTGCAAAGTAAAACTCTTTACAATGCAGGGTTTTTTCCCCTCTTTTGGCCTAGCAAGAAGTGTATTTTTAGAATGGTTTTGGGGCATATGCTGCAGTGCTCATTTTTAATAATTCTTTTCATCAGTAATTATACATTTTAACAGCTATACCGTGAAGACCCTTGTCAAGCTCAAGGACCCTGTCCTGTAAGTGACTCTCCTCACAAACCACCCCCCCCAAATTAATTGCACTTAGTCTGCAACTTTGCCTGCTTCACCTCTTCTCTAACATGAATTTATTTCATATAGCTTACTTCATCATTCCAAGCAGCAGATTTTGGAGACTTTTCAGTGAAGATGATATGGGAAAGCGTTAATGTATCAAGGGGTATTTTCTCATGCTATTCTCATTGTAATTTCAGCCTGAGTTCTGAGGTAGGAAAGGTTAAGTTGCAAACAGGTATTTTTAGCACTAAGAAGTGACGATTTTAGAGCAAAATGTACTGCATTTGCTCAAAGTAAAAAAGTGGAATTTCTAATGAAACTCATTGCTAGCATTCATGCTTTTTTGAGCCTCAAGTAGCACAAGCAGTTCTGTTTAATATCTTTACAGTTCTGTTTAATACCTTTACAGTTCTGTTTAATATCTTTATCGATGATTTAGATGAGGGGTTTGAGTCTACCATCAGCAAATTTGCAGATGACACTAAGTTGAGGGGAAGTGTTGATCAGCTGGAAGGCAGGAGGGCTCTGCAGAGGGACCTGGACAGGCTGGAGAGTTGGGCTGATTCCAACGGGATGAGGTTCAACAAGGCCAAGTGCAGGATCCTGCACTTTGGCCACAACAACCCCCTGCAGCGCTACAGGCTGGGCACAGAGTGGCTGGAGAGCAGCCAGGCAGAAAGGGACCTGGGAGTTTGGATTGACAGGAAGCTGAACATGAGCCAGCAGTGTGCCCAGGTGGCCAAGAAGGCCAATGGCATTCTGGCCTGTATCAGGAACAGTGTGGCCAGTAGGACCAGGGAAGTGATTCTTCCCCTGCACTCAGTGCTGATGAGGCCACATTTCGAGTGCTGTGTCCAGTTCTGGGCCCCTCAATTCAGGAAGGATATTGAGGTGCTGGAGCAGTTCCAGAGAAGAGCAACAAGGCTGGTGAAGGGACTTGAACACAAGTCCTATGAAGAAAGGCTGAGGGAGCTGGGGTTGTTCAGCGTGGAGAAGAGGAGGCTCAGGGGAGACCTCATCACTCTCTACAACTCCCTGAAAGGAGGTTGTAGCCAGGTGGGGGTTGGTCTCTTCTCTCAGGCAGCCAGCAGTAGGACAAGAGGGCATGGTCTTAAGCTCTGCCAGGGGAGGTTTAGGTTAGATATTAAGAAGAAATTCTTTACAGAGAGGGTAATCAGGCATTGGAATGGGCTGCCCAGGGAAGTGGTGGATTCTCCATCCCTGAAGGTTTTTAAGATGAGACTGGATGCGGCACTTAGTGCCATGGTCTAGTAACCACGGTGGTAGTGGACCAAGGGTTGGACTTGATGATCTCTGAGGTCCCTTTCAAGCCAGCTGATTCTATGATTCTATGAAGATATGCTAGTGCTATAACACTGTTCAAAGGCTTCTGAAAAACCAGTACTATCTTCCATCATCTTCCCTGGAGCAGGACTATGGCATATTACCATTTAAAGTTTTATCAGCGTAAATCGAGATTTCTTCAGTTACTCAGGAGGTTGGTGGGCTCTCTTCCTCTTGTTGTTTCTCTTATTCCATCTCTTGAAAGCATGGAGTACAATGCAGAACCTAAATCTAGGTTCCTCTTCACTAGAATAACAATACTGGGAAGGTTCTGAGGGTGCAGTTGACTGGGCCCCAACAAATCAGTGACTCCTCAGTGCTAGAAAATACCTCAGGAACAATGGTGCTAATGGGAGTGACTGTAAGGTGACTTTCTGAGCACAAAGATTGGACCAGAGGATTTGGCCTTCTGCAAAAAAAACCCCCTGAGAATGTGACATAATGTAATATGAGCTCTTCTTTTTGAACTGTATCAACAACATTCCGTAAACAACGAGATAAGATCACAAGCACATCAACAGACTACTACTGCAGAAGGCAGTCAGAACCAAATCACACCTCAGCACAATATGCAAAGAAGGTGACTTGATTTTGAGTGAAAACAGGACTAGTGCACACAGGAAGACCCAGTGGCTGGACCTCAGCTATTAATTTCCAAGTATTTTTCTTTTTTCTTTTGAAATACAAAACTTTTATTAATAAAGTCAAATTTGACAAGGAGAGTAAACACATACTGAGAAAATAACTGGATTCTTTACTTTCAGCTTTAATTCAACATTACCAAATTTACTGACTTTATATGCCATGCCCATTTATACACCACAACATAGGTAGCAGGATTTCTTCCCTTGGTAGAGGAGAGAGATCTTTAATCCCTTAAACTACCTGCCTCCCAGTGCCAAGAAAGAGGAGAGTTATGCCTTCAAATTATGGACTTAGAGAGCATGACCTGGAGATCAGGAGGAAGGTTTACAAGGAACATTGCCAGCAACTGGTGAAAGTTCAGAAATTCCACAGTAGGGCCCTCATGCGCCAGTGTAAAAACAGTCCCAGAACACCGTAAGCAAGAAAAGAAAGCAAAGAGATTTTAAGATGCAGCTCTTCCAGGTGACTTGTCACTACATAGCCCATGTCTAAATCTAAATCAGATTTACATGGTACTTCTGTGCAGATGCTGCTTTTAACACCTTTTTTTCTCTGTGCAGATTGAAGGTCAGAAGATACATATGATTAGTATTTAAAGTCTTTTTAAAAAGTATGGCTACTGAATTCAAAGATCTTTGTATAACCTTTTATCTTTCACAGCAGAAAACCCCCCAAATGCTATTCTGTAGTCAGTCTTACAGCATATTTCACAAAATTACAGAATCACAGAATCATTTAGGTTGGCAATACTATTTTTTAGTATTTTAACCTGCTAAACTGAAATATGGACTAAGCTATCAGTTTAACCATGTCAACTGAATTACACACTTAGCTAAATAAGTAATTTTTGGCATGATTTCAGATAAGAAATTATTATTATTTTGAAAGTGAAAATTCTGTTTTCCTTTGGGAAAATTTATGTAGAAGTTACACTTGAACAACTGTAAAAGTATAGGTAACTTCATCACATATTAATACATTCCCTAAACTCTAGTCTGCATGAAGAGCCATAAGTTTATAAAACACAGTCTAAACAGAACAGAGAAAGTACCAGTAGATCATCCTGTTCTTGTGCCACTTGACTTCTTTATGCACACGCAAATTGGGCCATTTTATGTTTGTACTGTACAGGAAAAAAAAGTTCGTGTAGTTTGCTTTATGCAGCATTTATATGAAAAAAAGGATTTAAAAAAATGATGATATAAAACAAACATGAGTTCTATAAAATGGATAAAAAAGGTCAGAGTATCTAATTGACTTAGAAGCTTGACTTTTAATAATTATTTAGGCTTTAAAATAACCAATATCACAAGTGTTATCGGGATTTTAATTCATATAATTTAGTGGTTTGGAGTTATTTTACCACATATAATTTTCCTGTGTTTTATAAATAACTACTTTTTAAAGTTTGGATTATGTTGCTGGTTTAGTGCTCAGCACTGACATCTCATAAGTTTATTTCAATTCGAGAATCTTTCTGGATTAAGCAAATGTCAAGTCTGCAATACAGAGAGCATACAAACCCAGCCTGAGGCTCAAATTTAAGCCAACTGCATATTTTTTTACTGCAATGCCAGAAAAGAGAAAGTACTACTCGTCCCACATTCATTTAAAGTTGAAGAAAACTTGAATATAATAAATTATTTAGAAATAGATTTTTATTATTATCCTCAAAGCAGAGAGAATAGAAATATTATAATATATATATAAAAGAAAATTCTCCAGAATTATAACTGAAGACTGCTGTATATGTTATTACTATAAATGTGTGAAAAGAAGTGTGGCAGATTTTAATAAGCTTTTTCCATACAGATGATAATGACAAAATGTCTTCTAAAACTCATGTTCTATTTAAAAAAAAGAAAAATCATCATGCTTTACCTTGAAGCACAGGAGCAGTCACACCAGGAGTACATCAATACTAATCTACTACTTTTCACATCTGATACATCAATGCACTGGGTGGCGTTTTTTCAATTGTAAAATCGAGCCAAGCCATTTTCAAGTATTTTAAATAAAAGCCATCGGGTGCTAAGTGATTCATTCAGAACTGATATTTACCAAATACTAGTGGAAGAAAGAAAGTATCTATTCAATACAACATAAGATTTGAAGTTTGCAAAACAAGGTCTGCTACCACTATAATTTCTTTCAGTCAGGAAAATCCAATTACTGCAGGAACCTGACTAGCTATTTTTTAGCATACTTGCTGGAACTAAACATTAGCTGACCATGCAAATGTAAGAAAATGCCAAACATTAATTTCACCTAACCTTAGCTTTCTAAAAGCTGGGATGCTAAGGCTGCATTTTGAGTCACAGGTGAAAGGGGAGGTACTTCTAAAGATTGTTTCATCCTACATGTAAATCATGATGCTGCTGTCTTTCCATTGGCTGTACTGGGACCCCAAATATTAAGCTTTCTATCTTTTGGCCAGCTAAAGCCATAAAAGTTGAATATTTCTCTGAGCACTAACCATTCTGAAACAGTGAAAGTATCAACACTTTTTAGCTACTTTTACCTTGCCTTTTCAGTGACTCCCATTTGTTGATGAACATCAATAAATTCCATGAGTTGCCTTTGTAGCACGTTTTCTTTTCCTTCAATTTGCTTAATAAAATCATGCTGCAAAAGAGTAGATACTGTTGGACGCTTCTCATAATCTTTAGTCAAGCACCTGTGCTGGCAGAAAAATACATATGATCACAGAGGGTTCAAAGTTAAGTTTTGAAATTCTTGTCTGGAGTTCTTTCGTGCCTCCATAATAAATACATCCATCTTAATCAAAACAGCTCTGCACTGAAAATTCATACGATTTCACAAAATTGATGAGTCCGAGAAGGTAAGTTATTGCATTTTAAAACTAAATATTCTTTAAATTAAGAAACGTTAAGTGTGTTAAAATGTTATTTCATGTTTTAAGTCTAGAGCCTCACTTGGAAGTCAAACTGGATTTACAAATTAGGCTTTTAAGGAAGAGTATTTGTTGCAACAGATTTCCACAAAGAATACAGAGATATTTTACACATGACATTTACACATGTTTCATATTAAATCAGAGTGGTCTCAGTTCTTACTCACTTGTTAATGAAGTCATTGAATTCAGGTGACCACAGTTCAGGCTGTTGTAGTGTTGGAGGAGGATTCCTGCAAGGATCAGTATGATGATAAGTTAATAAACTACTCACTTCACAAAAACAGTGTGTGAAGGCAGGCTGAGTAATGAGTTTTAGAAGGCCACCGAAAAAAGGTATTGATTTCCACTGGTAAAAGGAGCATGGGTAGATGATGCAATGCCTCACTGGTTCTCCTACTTTATGTAACTAATAAGGAGAAATAGCACTGAGATGATCTACCAAGTGTAGCTGAGAACCACTATAATTTTTTCAATCAAATCAATAAACGGAAATTAAACTAACAACCCATTAATCACTATTCACTTATAATGGCAAGTTTCTTTTTTCAAGCCTGAAACAATATACTTTCTTAAGAGAATTTTTAAAAAGAAATTCTATTTTAAGTTTCCCCAGAAAGATTGAGTTAATCAACTTGCTGAATGAAGTGTCTGAAGGAACTGACTTGTTATTAATTATTTCTCATTCATCAGAAGATAATCAGAAATGAAGGTCTAAACACAGACCTATTGTAAATAGATATGACTTCTTTCTTTTCTATTGTTGGAGCTGTTTATTCTAGGTGTAATTTGGTTGAAATGGTCTTGACAGTCTTCTTCCATTTCAAGAGTATGGTCATGAAGACAAATGAATGACCAATAGACGAAGTGACTTGCTGTCTCTTTTCAATCCATTGAGTTTACTTGCTGTCTCTTTTCAATCAGTTGTCATAACTGCTTTTCTTTAAGTGCTGCTTAACGTTCAGTCTATCACTTTCAGGTTTTACCTAATGTAATGAAAGGATATTGATCTTGTATTTGCTCCAGAGCAGAAAGGTGCCCAGTACTTGTAAGGGTATAAGCCAGGAGTATTTTTGAAGACCTAGCTGCAATGACTGACCACAGTGGTTTGCTTTTCCCATAGGAAGCAATGGTTAGAAGAGCATTCATACTCTTCTTCAGTGCCAAGTCAGCCAAGATTTCTTAAACCTAAAGTTAATTTAAACTAATTTGGGTGTCTTGGCTGAAAAGGACTCAAAGCACTTATGAATACTATGTGGTCTCAGCAGATGTTGTGGTACCGCTCCAGCTGTTAGAGTGGAATCCACAAACTACAGTATGATCATTCCGTACAGACTTGGAGATTGATGTTCTTTGAAATGCTGTTAAGTGGTACTTTGGGTACTTTTATCTCCAGCTTCAAAGAAAACACAGAAGAAGTTGTTATTTGCACTGCCCAAGGACAGCAATGGTGGAACTGCCAGAAACAGCACAAGCTAATGAAAAGCTGAAGCCTAAATGTGTGTGAGTGGTGGAACAACCTTTGCTTCAAAGGACAGAAGATAACTCCTAAAAACAGGTATGGGACCTGTTCAGCAGAGCAGCATATTAAGACTATTTCTATCATAAGTCATTCTTTGTAAAAGAATATACTGTACTTGGCTAAGTGCTGCACTCATGTGGCCTCAGGAGAAGGCCTCACGGCTTTTTCTCAAATGTAGTTACAGTCAGCTCTGAACTTCTCAACGTGCACAAATGGCTGAAGCAGAGCCTGCAGAAAATACAGCTGGACAAAGTATTTCTAACCTCCTCCTAGTATAAATAATTCGAAGAAAGTCCACAAACTTATACAGTCTAAGTTTGAAGAAAAGTAGCACTTAAGAAAAAAGTTCAGTCTAACCTGCCAACAAATAAACAGATGAAGATGTTACCTTGGTATTTTGAAGAGTGCCCTCATGGGGTGCAAATCAGCAAGGGGTGGATCTCCATCTCCCAACTCTATTGCAGTAATACCCAGTGACCATGCATCACATCTGGCATCATAGGAGCTATCTAGCTGCTGCTCACAGGCAATCACCTGTTGGAGTAAAAGATTGGGACAGTCATTGGATGGTCAAATGTCCGAATGTAAGAGCACTCCCAGAGTTGGGGGAATCTCTTACAGGATGGAGATATTCAGTGAAATAAACAGACATGCACACATTTAGAAAGCTGAAAAAAAGCAATGTTTAAACTGGAGAAAGCAAGTGTCCATGAACACCGAATTCTCTGGCCAGATGTTCCTTGGTTGGACAAAAGGCTGCAAATTCTTGACTTTTTCAGGTAAAGGTGTTAAACTGCATCCCATGGCTGAGGAAGTAGAAGGAAACTAAGCAAGCCTACAACTCTGTTAAATGGATTATTCCCGCAAAGTAATTAATGGAGCTATACTGCTCTCTCTATGAAGTGAAACAAGCCGGAAAGCAGAAGCTGAATTCACTATCTCTTATTGGTTCCTTATTCAGCCAAATCAGCCAATTTCCAGATCAAGTAGGTCTGGACAAAGCATTTGCCATCAGATCACAGTAAAGGTATTTCATAGAATCATACAATCAACCGGGTTGGAAAAGACCTCCGAGATCATCAAGTCCAACCCTTGATCCAACACTGCCGTGGTTACTAGACCATAGCATTTCATATACATTTCAGCTCATCCACAATGCTCGATGAATCTACATTTTTTCATCCCATTAGCTGCAGATCTAAGTCAACATGTATGCCATTAGTTACATGGCTAGACCAATGTGTATAAACAGAGTAGTTTCATGTGCTATAAACAGATGTACTTGCATGTGCTTGTGTGGACACAAATAGTTTAAGTAGATAAGTTTATTTATAAGGAAATATTTTCACTGCCTCAGCTTAAAATATATCTTTATATGCTTCAATTTCAGGCTGGAAAAATCTCCACAGAGTCATAGTAAACTTCATTCATAATAACCTCTTCCATTTCTTGGTGTCAGTATGGATATACAGCATTAAAAACTTTCCAGGTGTAGAAGTCAAAAAATAGAAGCTGTAATGCATCATAGTACCACCGTGGGCTCGCTCCTTCCATCCATGGGGAAACAAGACACCCATAGTTTCAGAGCTTAGAAGGCTGGAAAGTATCAATAGTAGTACTCTATACTCTTTAGCATTTTAGTAAGCAATTCGGTGTCTTGCTCCCTGGCTCTAAGCTTGTAATTTCAAAAGTAAATCCCATTTTAACTTGCAAACATGTAAGAAAAACATTTTTAAACACTTTTTAAAAAAAAATTGCATTGCTGTTTCATTTGGTGAAAAGACCAGTGGTCAGGAAGAAAGACAAAGAAAGAGCAGAAATGCAGAATACAGCAGCTTGGATACCAGTGACAAAATGTTCTGAAACATGAATCTAACCTCTGGAGCCATCCAGAACGGGGTGCCCACGGAGGTGTTCCGACGGAGACGAGTGCTGGTCAGCTGAGCAGACACACCTAGAAGAACGAAGGGAAGCTATAATCAGAGCAATGGCTATTTCCATCCAAGACAGCCCTTCTGAATGGCGATGTCCTTGTCTTGCCATGCTACAATTTCCTCCACAGGCAAATTTCAAATACATCTTTCCAGTTTTCTAAAAAGAGAGGCCCACTCCTCAGAGGTACACAGAACTTCTTCAGCTGATGTTCTCCACATAGGTTGTTTCCAGTAACTTCAGTAGGACCAGGACTTGGTCCTAAATGAGTGTTTGATTAGTAATCTGACTCCATATATTTTGACTGGTTAATTAGAGTTTTTCCTGTATTAGGAGAGCAGTAAAGCACTTTAGTGAGGGTGGAAAAGTACGGTACCTTCCACAGCTTTTAATGCTCAGTACTGACCCTAAACTCCTGTTTCATTTTATATCTGTATCTATATCTACATTTCAGGTTAACACTACAAAAGACACTTATCCTCATCTCTTAACTACTCTGCCATAAAGAAGAAACAACAAAATAGTGAAACCTCAAAAATTCTTACAAAAGCAGGAGTCTCTCCATGCTCAAAGCACATTCTCAAAGCAACAAGCCTGCAAATCAGCTTTGCAACATGAGCTGTAGTTTAATAGATTAACTATTTCAGGCCAAGAGCTGGAAAGTGAACTCAGAAGTTTAAAGATTCCTTGCAGTTTTAAATTAAAAAACACTGAAATACTAGGGATTCAAGTGGGCTGCAGCACACTTCTGGCTAGCCTGCCACCAATTTCCTTCCTTACAAAACCAGGGTATATCAGTTGGAAATCACTCTACTGCATGCAAAGGGAAGAGTACAACACATGGAGAAAAACAGCCCCTCAGCAAGCATGTCCTGAACTATTATGGATTTATGAATCACAAATAACTGTGAGGTCCACACATGGAGAGAAACAGCCCCTCAGCTAGCAAGTCCTAAACTATTACAGATTTGAGTAATAGCCAACACTGAGGTCCACCAGAGGCATATTCTAACGTGCTGATATCATGGATGGCCAGAAAGGTCCTGTGCTCTACATATACATGCTCCAACCTCCATCTGCCTGACACTGAAGCTCACTTATTTTGTCTTCATACATACATCTGCTTTCTCTTTAAAAGGGACAACTCCGTTTCACTCCGTGAGTGCCATTTCATTATTCTGAAACACATGAAGCTTCAGTGAGCACCACCAGCAGCCAGTTTCAACTCTGTCTGGTTCGAACATGCTTGACCTTATCTTCCTGAAAACCCTGCAATGGTTCATAACAGGAGCAATTCACATTAACTGTCTAGTGGAAATATTAAGGAAACGTCTGTCTAGGTAGAATTTGATTGGTTTGGGTTTTTTCAGTGTAGTCAGGAAACCACGGAGAGTTTAATCTGTTTTTTCACTCTAAAGCTATGTGTTCAGCTCTGATTCATAAAATACCTGCATTTGTCCATCACAGAAATGAATGTAACATCTGAAAATAAGGGCAGCAAGAAAGACCCGGCCTGTACCTTTGAGACAAGTGCAACCACTGCTTCTGTGGCTGCCTCCCTCTAGTCTACACCAGCCTTGAGGAAGTTGGATCTTTTTCTCTCTCTCTCTACAGAAAGTCCAATACACAGCGTTATGCACCATGGAAAGCAGGACAATGTGAGTCTTAGCACAAAGTCCATCAATCCTGCTTCAGCTCAGCTAAGCAGGGGCTTTGTTTTTGTCACCTCAAGGAGTTGTCTGAAGTCCAGCTTCCGGCTCACAGAGTCTGTGGCTGTTCTGAGCCCTCAGAAAAACATGTCCTTTAGTAAGCACACATCACCACAGGTCTGAAACCATTGCAGTGATGCCAGTAGACATCATTACAGGAGATCCTCAGGTTTGGAGGGAGCTGAGGCTACTCTCCCCTCTCCCTTCCTATGTGTTGTGGGAGTCCCCTGTGCAAAGCTCTTTTTTGCAGTCTTGGACAAGGAAATGGGATTCAGATCTGTGGGCAAAGAAAGGCACTAACTGAATTTTTATGATTCCAGTGTCAGATTTTATAAATAATCATAACTTTCTGTAGAGATAAGGAACATTCATGTATTCAATCTTGTCTGTCTATGCACTGTTGTTTTTTTTCTCTTTGAACTGTAATTATTAAATAAACTGAAGAATTTTTTCCTCCTCACCCTTCTTTTATTTCTGTAAAAAACTGATTTGATTTGAGTTGCTCACCACTACTTTCTGTAGGCTCTTGGGGTTTTTGTGTGCTTTTTGTTTGGTTGGGTTTTTTAATCCTTCCGCTCTTAGCATTAAAGTGGCATTTCAGATTATGCAGTGTAGGTCTTATGACAAATGATATTTCCTTGGGCTTTTTCTGTGTATAGAGGAAAGATAACGTAATTCCATACTTAGTAACATTTCTTCCAGCATTTCAGTAACCAGTCAACCATATAGCTCGCCAGCTTTTTTAAACTTATATATTTTCAAACAAAAACATCTTGCTCCTCCCCTTCCCGTTTACTACTGCTTTTTTGAAAAAATTATTGTCCTAAGAAAACCTAAAATATGTCATAAAATGGTGTTTTATTACAAGCAAATTATAAATCTTATGGAAGTTAAGAGCTTTATAAATGCATTAATAGTACCAATGCACACCAAAAAGAAAATATTGTGGATATATAGCTGTTTTTTATTTTTTCTTTTTTTTTTTTCAGACATAATTTTACTAATAAAAACTGGAAAGCAGGACATTTCTACTATAAGTATTATTCAAGCTTTTCATTGCAAAAACTGGCACATTGGAATAACATCGCGAATAAAGCCACCTGCTTCTGACCTTAGCACTCAATAAAAGAAAAACAGTGCAGAAATTAGCTCCTTATTATTGGGAAAGATTTGTCTCATAGTGCCCAGTCTGAGCAGACACTAAATTGGGAGGCTGTACAACATCACTTTATGATTATGTCCTGTGACAGAAGTATTCACATTTAAGTGGTTGATTCTAGTGAGGGAAGGGCAAGCCCTAATAAATTGTGCTAAATTCACATTCCACACATGGCAGGGAGACACATTCACAACATGTTAGCCACTGTATTTATACATAATGACCTTACCCCAAAGGGTAAGGTCCTTACACTCCTTAGGCTAGCTCTTCCTTATCCCTTCTTTATTTGTGCCCTCAGTGTAAACTTCACTACCAAAGCACCCTCTTTGTGACCTTCTTTAGATTAAGAACATGTAACTCCATCACTCCTCAAGCTAGTCTCTGGACCAAAAACTGCTCACGCTGATAACCTTGCGGATCTAAACAGGCTAAAATGCTTTGAATTACTCCCCAACCTTTCTTTAATCTCCTAGAGAAATAGATGTAAAACAGCAGCAGAATTTTACACTACATTCCTCTTAAGCCTGCTGGCAGGTATATTTTGCCATTCCTGTTTCATGTTGTTCAATGCAAAAAGTGGCCTCTTCTTCCTTGCCTCTTTGCCCAAAGGTGTGAAAGCAGTCCCTAATAAATCACTCAACTCCACCTTTTTACTAGATCTGGAGGCAACAGGTCCTAATGGTTTCAGGTTTTCCTTTAGCACCTGAAGCTTCGCTATGAGAAGAAGCCACCACTCTTGTCAGGATGCAGACAGGAAAGTAGCTACTTTCCCCCACAACAGTGGTGGAGTTATAACTCAATTCCTCTGTAATTGCTGCTATCTTTGACACTCATTTCTTTGTTTTGTTCTTCTGGGTTGTATTGGAGTAATGTATTTTTGTCTGGTACATATCCAGACAAAATATTTCAGATAGATCAGCTGAAATGCAGAAAAAATGGTAAAAAAACCCTCAACCAATGCAATTCCTTCATATTCCATATGACAAAAGACAATAGGGAAAGAACAAGATTAAAACAAAGCAGTTCTGATAGTCCAAATGGCAAACATCACAACACACCAGGTGTGTAACCACATTTAACTGTATTGCAAATAGTGGCATCCCCACTAAGACTGTAAAAGAAGATCAGAGAGCTTCTCCCAGGTTTCATTACTTAGCATGGATAGAAAGCATAGAGATATTTAATAGAAAATATTACTAATGGACCGTAAGGACAAGAGGGATTGGTTTGATGACTTTACAAGAGATGTTTCAGAGGCTTTATGAAACATCAATACTCAGAATTCCTTATAGACTACCATCTGACCTCAAAAGTAAACTTTTAAGTGAAAAGAGCACAGAGGCAATTTGTTTCCTAGGGTGAGCTGTTGCGAGAAAAGCATGCTTGAGAACTTCTGTTCAGTAATAAGTGCTCAAATTAAATCTTGAACTAAAACCAGGTTCTGACCAATAAGATGGAAATAAAGAAACAGGAAATACAGTTGAAATGACGAGTCAAAAAAAATCGATCAAATCAGTCAAAAAGCATGACTTGCTTTTCATAAATCCATGCTGCCTACTCCCAGTCACCTTCTTGTTCTTCATATGTTTAGAAATGATTTCCAGGATTATTGGCTCCATTACCTTCCCAGGGATCAAAGTGGGGCTGACCAGCCTGTAGTTCTCTGAATCCTCCTCCTTGCCCTTCTTGAAGATAGGAGTGACAATAGCGTTCTTCCAGGCTTCAGGAACCTCCTCCAATCTCCAAGACCTTTCAAAGACTATCAGCAGTGGTCTTGCAAAGACATCAGCCAACTCCCTCAGCACTCTTGGGTGCATCCCATGGACTTGTGTAGGTCCAGTTCTTTTAAATGACCTCTACACTGATCCTCCTTTACTGAGAATAAGTTTGCCTTGCTCCAGACTTTCCCACTGGTTATAGGGATTTGGGATTCCTGAAGGCCAATGTTGCAAGTAAAGACTGTGGCAAAGGAGACACTGAGTGCCTCAGTCTTTTCTACGTCCTTTGCCACCACATTCTCTGTCTTTATGTCTTATTTAAATGCACACAGTGTTTTAATGGTGAAAACCAGAGTTTCTCAAGCCCTCTGGAAAACACACACTGTAGATACAATTTTTTAACTGAAATAGGCATATCCAAAAGATAACCAAATGGCCCTTTACAACTCTAGAAAGATCAAAAGCTTAGTATCCAAGAAAACCATGTATATGAACTGTCTGAGAGATGAAAAATCCATGGTGCTTACTACAAAACCAAGAGGTATGGAGTAAAAGGGAGATAAAAAAGTTAATCTGTACTACCAAATACAGGGTGATATAAATGGAAGCTAAAGAAATCAAAGTCTAGTATCTTTCACACTAAACTCACCACAAAGATTAAAGACAAAGAAAAGACATTTTTAAACATACAGGGAAAAAAAATTAAAATCCTAAATAGATACAGAATCATTACTAGGTACATACTGATAATAAAATGGCAAACGGTGACCTAAAAAAAGGCAGGATGTTCACTACATTTCTAAGATATTTAATCTTTTTAAAACAAAAGGGTTTAATACAGTTTCTTTCTCTAAGAAATCCAGACTGTATTACAGACTGGGCAGGATGGTGTGGCAGCATACTCCAGCTTCCCTTAGTCTGTGATTCTGATTGAGCCCTCTCTCCATGGCCTCCAGGAGAACAGGTGACCACAGACTCCCCTCCACATGCTCCTGACAGTTCAGTGCGTCACAACACCAATGATTCTAATCAAATCTCATGCTTCGGGGCTTCAGCTGGTTTCCTGAAAGGGATGCACAGGAACATTTGTTCTCCTGATGCACAGTTGGCCAGATGCATTTAGATATGAGAACTAGTCTTTCCTAGAGCCTCAGGGATTTGTACAACTACATGCAGCCTAGTGCAGTATGACAGTGAGGAAAGTCCTCCTCCTCAGATGCTGCTTTCCTTATAGATTAGATTTCAAACTGACTGCCACTTTGAGACCCCAAAAGGATTTTTTTCCCCTGTATGACTGGGAAAGCCCTGGAGATTTTTCTCATCATTACAGACATGGTTTTCCTGTTATGATAATCAGGGATAATGGCAACACCTATGCTAATAGAATGGAATATTTAAAAACCTCAGGACTGGAATACTTCAGTACAAATGAGTCATTGGGATCAACTTTCAGGTAAAAAATGAATGGGCTTTAGTATACACATATGAGATCAGAGGGTTTCTAATAACCTCAAGAGATTACTATTTTGTGACCCATGAGAAAATCAAGAGGAAACCTTTGGTGGCCAGAAAGGGTTATTTTCTCGCTTCATGTGTCTCTGGCATATGATACCAGCTTTCAGCATCAAGCTTCTTTAATGCTTAAGCCATCAGTGACATCTTTATGTGAATTAATAGAAGAAAATATTTGAAAGACCAAACAAACAGCTTATCCTGGATATAGCATTTGGCCACATGATTTCTGTTTTTTGGTACTGGACAGCACAAAGGTTTTCATTCAAACATGGCCCACAAAATAAGTTTTTAAGGTCTAAGCCCTCAACAAAGAATTAAACATTCAACAATGAAAAGGCTCCACAGCTCAAGTCAATGCAATCCATCTTATCCCCGCTAACCCTGGGCTGAAAAATTTGGAATTATTACTTTGATTGGGTTCAAAGCAGTTTGACAAGCTGCTCATGAGGAAAGCTTTCTTCAAAGTCTTTTACTTTTATTGGCTTCTGCCATACTCTCCTAGTAAATGCTTTTTAGCAGCAACATGTGAATGCCATCCTATATGGTATGCAGAAATGACAACACAATAACAGTCTGGTTCTGATCTGAATCAGTGAAGCAGACAGCTTTATTATGGATGCATGCTAGAATGACTAAGGCAAATATAAGCCTTGCTATGACTCATTGCTTAAAGTAAGCTAAGGGCAGAAAGAAAATCATTTTATTTTTGAATACTTTCAAATTAAATTATTTTAATTAATTGTTTCATTTTTGCAGAATGATTCTGACAGCATTTATAGCTAATGCAGGGCAAGCAGAAAAGGATGAAATGGGATATTCTGACTACTCCAGAATAAGTAATCTACAAAAGTTTGGAAAAACACTACTCAAAGTCATGCTAAGGTCTTCTTCAATCTCAGCTGGACATGATGTATATTAAAAGGGACAGAGATTAAAATGCCCCAGCACTGAAACTTGGATCACTCACAACTGACTTCTCAGCCTACTCACTGAGCACAAGGTGGCTCTAGACTCCCTGTCCATTGCAGCCCAACCTGTACCACGTGCATTCTCTGCACAGTCCTGGGAGCCTTCCCTCCCTCTGCAATGCTACATGCCACAGACACTTGCCAGGCTGATCTGTGATCAGCCAACAAACTGCATCTATCAAGGCTATTTGTGGTAGGGAGAAGCCTCAGCACTGTGTCACAGCAAGAGAACACAAGGGCTGGTGAGGTGTCACAGGGAAAGGATGAAGCTCAGTGCTGTGGTTCCCCACCAATCTCTGACCCAAGATTCCAGATACTTTTTTCCCCACAAGATCAGCAGAAAGCTCCCTCATGCATCACAAAATCAGGAAAGGCGAACAATTAAGCAGATGGAACTATTAAGAAGGAGTCTTACCACAGACTCATTAATTACATT
Source organism: Lepidothrix coronata (assembly GCF_001604755.1). Classification (NCBI taxonomy): domain Eukaryota; kingdom Metazoa; phylum Chordata; class Aves; order Passeriformes; family Pipridae; genus Lepidothrix; species Lepidothrix coronata. Next base: position 4,683,055 of record NW_016690239.1, on the reverse strand, counting down.
GAGATTGACCCCATTGTTTGGGACATGCTGTACGGTGTAACCGAGTTTACTTCTCTTGAGTTATCATTATAGAAGCTGCTGGCTCATCTACACTTCAAAAACTCAACAAGTTTAGTACAGTCACAGAATTTTAAATATTTTGGCCTGTATTTCTGTATCAGAATAGACACAAATATCAGGCAACAAAACAAAAACACCTGTGTATTCTAACTTATGTTGATCAGTTGTTACTGATCACTAGTAGTGGTAAAGTACTAGTAACAGTCCATAATTTGTAAAGAAGAAGTAGTGCACCACTGCAGAGAAACAACAGAATGCTGGCAGAATTACTCTTTCTAGGGGAAAAAAAATTATTTCAATAACTCAATTGAATTATGAAATTATTACTTTCATTTAGTATTGCACAAATGAAATTAGGTATGCATTTTAAAGTGAACATAAAGATAATATAAAAATACACTACCAAAGAAGTGTCTTAGCATTGACTATTGACTGGTTTCACCAAATTGCAAATTTAAATAAAGATAAGGCCATCTGAAGAAGGCCAATATTAAGATTTCCTTGGCTCTTTACTTTGGAAGACTTCAAATAGCTTTAAAAAAAGAATAATCATTCTCTCCATAGCAAAATAATAATTGAATTACACTCCAAACACAAAAGCTGACCTCTGCCTACTTGCAGTTTCCAAGTTAGATAAAAGAAATAGTTAAAGTATTAAACAAAGGAATGTCAGTTTTCAGAGTCTAAATAAAGCAATACCGTATTCTCCCCCAATCCACTTCTTCCCCAATGAGTAATACTCAGGTTAAATCTCTAATTGACTCAGGCTACTATCCATGATAAAACTGTGCTAGTTGCATGCAAACTGGGATACCTGAAACTGCATTTGGAGTGGTAAGACAATATTCAAACAAAACTTTTAAATCCATCACTGAAACAAAAGCAAAAAAATGCAAACTAAGCATGTTTGAAGTACAAAAATCACCTTACTTTCACTATATATTTCATTAATATTACAATACATGTTTTAATTATGCAATCTATTTATCCACAGTACTAAAGGAACCCTTGAAGTCACTATTCTATTAACTGCATGCAGCACAGCTTGTAGTTTTCCACCATCTGCCAGCAGCAGTGAGATTACGTTACCTTTTTTCCATGTCTTTCACTGGAACCTGCTTTACCTATTAAAAGCTAAGATGTTTCTTATGCACTGTTTATCCAGAGCCTCTAATGATGGAGAGTTTTAGGTACCACTAAGAAAATGCTTGAGAAACAACTGAGAATGGACAGTGCCAATCCTTTTCAATATCCTCTTTCCCACAGTTACAGTATTGGGCGAACTATGGGGAACCACAGGATCTCACATAGTTAGTTAGAAATAGGCTTGAATTCTAAAGATTTAATGAGTCCTCTCACATTTTATTTTCCTTATGGGAACTTGAATATTTCTAATATCCATCTAACTGTCTTACTTCTTTTTCCCAATGATCTTTCATAGTAATAACATCAGAAGTCTAACTACGTGTTTTTATTTGATGCATAGAAAGGCGTGGCCTTCAGCAAGAAAGTGCTTCTGGAAAACTATGCATTTCCAAAGTAGTGGAGTTTAATTTACACTTATATTTTTTCTGGACATTTCTAAGGCAACAGCTGCTCATCCTGAGATATTTCTAGTCTCTGACAGCAGGCTTCAGTAGGCCCAAAGAAGTATGAGCTACCTGTGCTCTTGGTCAAGACGATCAGCCCACAAGGTCAACCCTCAAAAACATAGCTGAAACCAAATTCTCCATCAGTGTTACAGTCTCCTCATTGTAGCTAAAAGAATCACTTGCCATGTGACTGTAGGGTTTCAAAACTTTTAGTGGAAAAATGTTTCTTTCTTCCATGACTCCTGACATATCAACTACTTGGTCCAGTTTGCTGATAGGGAGTTGTGTCCTCTAGGATTCTCTTCATTCAATAACATATAAGCACAAAAAGCTCTGATTTTCAAACTCCCAGACTCTCTGTAATGGCAGGGGATTTCAGAAATAACTTCAAATCTTTCAAAATGAAATGTCACTTGGACTTTTTCAGACCAAAGTTAAAATAATAACAGTAATGATACAGCTAAGTTTCTTTTCTCCCATTTTGGAACAGCACATTATAGAACTGTGTCTTACATGAACATTAATACATGAAAGGCCCTGTGCACCATCCTGATTTTAAGAAAAGAAACTGAATTGAGAGGGACTATTCAAAGAAGCAAGTATTTGTCAGCAGAATCAAATGTTATACCCTCAGCTTCCTATGAAATTCGTTACACATTATAAGATGCAGATGAATATATGAATTTTTATTACAGATGAGGTGTGCAAGTGACTTCAGGCCAGCTTTTTAACTGATGAAAAAGATCAGACACTGACAGATATTTAAGCAGCAAATTCGTCACACTTTCAAAAGGTATATAGCAATTATTTCGATTTACATAATGAAAGTTTTTTAAAATTTCATAAGGTGCTTTTCTGTACCTTTAGAGGCTAAAATTTCATTTGAAACCTGTCTCTTTAACATCAATCCACTGCATACAACCAGAGTTCTGTGAAATGGATGTAAAAGAGTTCCTTCCCAGAACACTAATAAGCAACTGTGAATATAATTAAGAATATTTATCAAAAAGGAATTTAATTCACACCTTGCTTGCCTCCAGTTCTCTTTATACAATAGATTATATAGCAGTCACTCTTGAAACTGCTGCAGGGAATTTAATTTAAATGTATATTTTTCTATCAAATCCCTATCTTGTACTGAAAACATAGCAGCTACACTTGAATATAATGCTAGTATATGATGTGATAGAGGATGCTCCTTGCTTGGAGCATAATTGCTGTGATTTGCAGGTGTAAGATTCTACCCCAAAGGTTTTCTATCAGAACAGTTTAACAGCTAATTCCCACAAATGTTCAGGTAGTGAGACTGCTTTCAGTCAGCCTTCTTCTCTTACAAAGAAAATATGGACTATTAATGCATTTAGAAGTTTAATGAATTTAGGGACTGAGTCTGTGATCAGGGGATGCACTTACAGCAGATCCCTTTGGCTGCTACTCATTATCTGTAGAAAATAAAACTTACTTTGTTTCTCTCTGCTGGATGGATGTGAGGAGAGAGAATGCATCACTGGTAACAGTATTCAAAATTCTTGTGACTTGGACAGTTTAAACTAAAACTTTATCTGGCAGCTCCTTGATAAGCAATTAAGCTGCAGAAGCTTTGATGTGGAGATGTTATAGAATCATAGAATGGCCTGGTTTGGAAGGGACCTTAAAGGTCATCTAGTTCCAAACGCTGTGCCATGAGCAGGGACACCTTTCACTAGAGCAGGTTCCTCAGAGCTCCATCCAACCTGGCCTTGGATACTTCCAGGGATGGGGCACCCACAGCTCTCTGGGCAACCTGCTCCTGCCTCATCACCATTCCCTCTTATCCTGTCACTATATGCTATTGTAAATAGTCTCTCTCTGACTTTCTTGTGGGCTCGCTCCACGTATTGGACTTGATTTCATCATTAATCTATACTGGTATTGGGTGTTTCTTAGACACGAGAATATTACTGGGGTGATTAAGTAATGATACAGCAGAATTTTAAGGAAAGCAAAAATTTCACTCTTCAAAACAATCTGAGTGAGACACAGCCATGGTATTCTTTCAAAGTCTTTCTCATTTCTTTAACTATCAGTACCTCTAGAAATGTGAATAGTTCAGACTGTTAGCCTGGACTTTGGGAGAGCTTTTCCACACACCTGATGTGTCACCTCAAGCAACTTAGTCTCTCGAAGTTTCAGATCCCCAGTTGTTAACTGGGAATCAAAGTAATTCAGTTCTCCATAAAGGTGTTGTGAAGGTTATCCATTACAGACTCTTTAGTGTTCAGAAAATATGGTCCTAGCACACATAAATACTTATGGTACAATGACTGTAAGGCAATGTGTATAAATTGTGCCACAAAATAAAGCTTCTGAAAATTTGGTACTGCTGTGCAAGGAAGGTCTCACAATGGCAGTACACCACATACCAAGTTCAAAGAGCACAAAAACAAGGAAGGAAAGAAAAGCCATTTTCAAAAGTGATTTAATTAATGTGGTTTTTTTTCAATTATGACTCTTAAAAATTTCCTAAATATACTTAAAAGAGAAGACAAAGGCACAAGTTCAAGTTAAATGATTGCACAACACACACAGACTGAGAACAGGTCCTTTCCTAGTTTCGTGTTCCGTAAGACACTTCACAGGCCCATCTTTCAGATACAGGTTTTATGTCCCTATTCAGAAGAAAACCATCATAAAAAGAATCAGGGGAGAACAGTAAAGGCTTCTTCAGGAACATCTCAGCAGCATCCAGCATGCAGGAGAATGGCACAGACAAAATTATCTTGGGAAGGGCTCACTTCCTTGGTCATGTGTGTTTGGTGGTTGAAGGAATCTTTGGTTCACTGCCTCTGCTCCTCTCTCCACAATAGAAAACCTGTGTGCACACTAGAAAGGATGATGTGATTATCTGGGTTGGTTTTGTTTGTTTGGCCCCATGTAATAATTTGTTCACTCTAAACTAAAAATTTTTCTTCCTCTGGGTATTTACTGGGTAAAAAGGAGACTGTGCCTGTGCGTCTATCTTATTCTGAAGCCAATTCACAGGCTTGTATAATAAAAGATGGCTATGAGTTTCAATCCCTGATCCAATAAATGTTTATGTACAACAGTCTGTAGCAGTGCCAACATGAGAGATTTTGATCAACTCACATTCCTGGCTAAAAAATTATCTCAGAATCTGATTAATGTGGGTTTAAATCCTCTTAAGTAGAAGACACAAATCCCCCAAATCCCAGCTGAATACCTTAAACAGCAGCTTGAAGGGTGACTGGTATGTCTTCCATGGTGATTTTGTGAAGACTGTATAAATTTTTTCCACTTGAAACTACTAATTATTGGCTTAAGGTTGGGGTGGGGTTTTTTTGAGAAAGAAAAAAAAAAAAGCCAGGGAAAATGTCAATTCATTCCTAAGTTAAGGTGCCATTTTCATATTCCTTTGAGAGAAAGGACTGCTGCAGGTATTGCAGGCCCCTTTTGAACCCACATAAATGTGTGTGTAAGTATATTTGTTTCTTGTACACGCTCTAATCTGTGTTTTGGCATGGCAATTTTCCCACAAGAATTTAAGATTATTTTTCAATTACAGCCTTATCAGCAGATTGCAGTACCTGGGGAATAAAGAATTCAGGTCCTCATCCCTACAGCTTGTATGTTTTGACATCTGCATAAGTGAATTAGTTTTCAGAAGCATTGATCCTATGCAGCTCTAATTGCCTTCAACATCTTAAAAAATTAGTATCCACAACACATTAAAAGCCTGTGGGCAAAAATATTGATTTTTGCCTCACATTAAACTTCCAGACTTTCCAATGAAATATTTTATCTGAGAAATATAACAGAAATACACGACATTTCAGAAGAATTACTAATCCTAACAGCTGTGGGGATTCTGTGTGTGAAGTAATGAGAGTTGCATAAATACTATCTACTGTCAGGAAGATACTATACTAAAGGTAGTTAAAATTATTAGTTTAAACAATTTCTATGTATCAATTGAATCAATCTCATTAAAAAAATAGGAGGGCAAAGGAAAAATAAAGATTTTCCATCTGCTGAATGGAATATTATATTTACTGTGTCTGCTGTGCTGTAAAATAGTGACCAATAAAATAAATTTAAACATAAGAAGACAGTGTCCTATCAGAAGATAATAGTTCATAACAACAGGCATTGCAAATTTTTATACCCCTCATATAAAACGAAAGTCAATACACTTTTAAGGCAAATCACTGTAGCATGGCTGATAACAGGTTCCATCCACTTACCTGTGTCTCCTTTTCCCTTTTGGTGGTGACACCAGGTGACAGCATTCAAGAATCACTTTAGGTCTAAGAGACTTGAACAGACCCTTTTAATGCCAATTCATAGATTGAGATTTGCCAAAATCTGTTAGTCTTCCCAGACTTTGGAAAGTGGGGATTACCTATATAATATTCCTCCCTCTACTGCCTTCAACTATCTCTTGTTTTGTTTGAAATCAAACTAATGAAATACATGCATCTGAGTATATGTATTTAAATAAGTTCTAAGTGTTCTCTTATACAACATGAAGCTTTCTCCTGTCAGCTCCTAATTTCAATGAGTCCCCTTGCATGGTCCTGCAGGAACTAAACATCAACCTCATTTGGAATCCTGTTAACTCACTTTGCCACCTCACTTACAGTGAGCCCCAAAGCACTGGGCACTTACCACTACCATATTATAATTTCTATTTGTTAGCCATACTACTGAAACAGCATTACTAAAATTATTAACATGTCTATCAGGTTAAAAAAAAGAAACTTTGGTTATCCAAGTGATTTTTAATGAAGAACTCAGAACCTCAAAAAAAAATTAACATAGTTAATCTTTTCTGGTTTGTTTACTCTATTTTATTTTCCATACTTCAGATGTAAAACATTGTTTGTATATATAAGTAAACATAACATACCAAAATCTACAAGCTTGACTCCTCCTTCAGTGGTCAAAAGGATATTATTTCCCTTAATATCACGGTGGATAGTTTTGTTTTCATGCAAATGCTGAAGTCCCTGGATGGTGAGATGTAAACATGAACTTTTTAATAACAGCTCTGTCCTCTGTAATACATTTGCAGAAACAATAAAGTGGCAGAAAACTATGAAAAAAATTAAAACATTTTTTAATGCAAAACCACAGAGATGTCATTCTTACTGGAAAACTATTTGGCACACCACAGGGAATAGATATTTTTTTAATTGCTCCATTTTATGTCAAATAGAAATTTTAAGATGAAAGCAAAAAAATAGCACTATAAACCTACATTATACCTTTAGAGCATAAAGAAAGCTGCTAAAGCCTAAATTTCATTGGAGAAAGTAAAGTTTCAGTTACAAGAAAATGATAAATAAAGACACTTGATCCTGATGAGCAAAAAAAATTCTTGCAGTGGTGTTTGAATTCACTAGATATGTGGATATTTTACTACAAAAATACTTTGGATCCAGACACAACAACTTGGACAGTATTTTAATTATGTTTCTGCTACTTCTCAAAAGAAAAGCAATTTTGATGCTTAACTGTATTTACTAAGAAAACTGATCAATAGTCAGAAATGGTTCATTCTCTTAATAATGAAAAAAACAGATTAACTATTCTTTACCTTGCCTGCTCAAAAAGAATCATCTGAATTACACATCACCTTGATTTCAATAAACACTGTTATAACAGAAGACAGTGATCTATATTAGGGGGGACTATCTTCATTCATTTAAGGAAAAAAATATGAGCCGAATGTTGACTTTCACTGAAAGTTTATCTTACCATCAGAGCTTCACGTAAAATGTAAGCAATTATAAGTTCATTCATCCTTTCGCCTCTCTTCAGAAATCCCTTCACAAGATCAGTCACGGATCCACCATTGCACAGCTACAAAACATCAAGGAAATACAGAAAGGAATTAGAGAGTTTTGGAGTAGCCACCTGGTTTTCAGTAGTTTTTGTATCTGCAGCCAAATGATCTCCTAGTAAACTGGCAATCCACAAATTTGTCCTTACGTCTACCATTTATACAAACAACATACACAGCAACTTTTGCCAATTCTTGTTTGCTACTTTCTACATTCAATTCTTCTTGTCCAAACACAAGTACAGCAGTCTAGCTCTTTTTTTTCCTGCATACATGATTGCTTTTCACTGAGACAGAAACAGCTTACAGTGCAATAAATTTTTTGTGAAGGCATGTTTTGTGGGGCACACTAATTGCTTCCGATATTCATCATGTGCATCTCACCAGCAATGCAGATTATTACAGCATCAATTCTCAGGTACAAAAGCTACATACAACACAAAATGGATTTAAGGCATCAGAATGCAGGCAGCAGAGAAATGTCCCTGCCAAGGGGAAAGACGCCCTTTTTGCCCAGCAGCACTTAACTCCTAGTGTAGAAAGATGTGATACACAAGGGATGGGCATCACAGAAGATGATGAAGCACTGTGGAAAGAAAGGTCTTATCTCCCACTGAAACAAAGTGTGCCATTGGTGAAGGACTATAGCTCTAGTAGCATCAACCCTATCAGCTTCTTGTTCCAGATGCAGAGCCACAGACTACTCGGGACAATCCTCTCTCCTGTCTAAGGTCCACCTGGACTCCTGCAAACTCTCATCCTGTCCTGTACATGTGGGAAGAACAGGTCTGGCCTTGCTCTCTGAAAAGGATAGTGAGTGCACATTGCCAGCTGATTAGTTTAGACCTGCAGTACTTTGTATGTTCATTTTTATCATTTAAAATTTTTCCACAGAAAGAAGCAACAATGAAACTTTAGTGACTACCTCTATAGCTGTTACATGCCTGCAAAGATGGAATTGGTACTTAAGCCCTTAAACTATCCATAATGCACCTGACAAAACTCATTGATTGAAGAGCCATTGCCTCTGTAAAGGCATAGCTGTTTCTGATAAAACAGTAAAACAAATTGTAAGTTTTATACTGTATCATCCAGTAGATTTTCACATGAAACTAAATACCCATGTAAGACACTTTAAAAATGCAGCACAAAACAGTAATTCCTTTTCACTGCTTTTAAAGTATATTTAAATTGGGGCATAATTTATCCATAAAACCTTTCAACTGCAGAATTCCAGACATCAGAATCTTTTGTATATATTTTTAATATGTTCTTCTATGCCTCTACATTTTTTTCTGTAATTACAAAAAGACTTGCACCTTACAGTGTAAAGCATTTTATATCCCTTTGTACCCAAACATAACAATAATTCTCTGATTACCTTTGAAACCCCTGGGTTGCACTGAACTTGCACCACATGAATGCCTACACAAATACCATTCAATACATAACTCTTGCTGCAAGATGAGTTCCCTCATCAGGTCAGCCAGGGCTCTGGTCTGACAGATGCTGAGCTCTATGGCAACAATCTTGGAACTCATTTAACCTCACCCTTACCTAAGTGGGACAATGTGCATGCTTAGAGAGAGAAGAACTCGTATGCTTAAATGATGAGATTAAGGGCTTTGCTGGATAAGGATCAGATTCCCAAGCAGGATTTCATTTACTGTCATTAGCGATGCTGGTCTGCCTTCTCCACTGACTTTTTCAAGTTAGTTATTTTTTTACAATGACATTATCTTTTCAGGGTCTCTATTGGTTTAATTTTGCCACATTGTCAAAATATTTAATCAAACCAAATGGATTATAACAATTTTGGTTAATTTAATGCACTTTAATTCAGGGCACTGAAACTGTCTAACTAGTAACAAATCAACTGTGAATTAAATTACACATACGATATTCTTTAAATAATTTTTCTTCATTATCTAATATTTAAATTTTGCTTCTTACAGATGGATCCTCTTTTTTCTTTACAGGACTGGATACCTATTAGCCTTTCTGTTCAAGGTAAAAAAAACAACATAGAAAGAACTATATTCTCTTTGTAGGCAGATGAAGGGAGAAACTGTATCTCAGAAACCACCTTCTTTAATGTTTAGGCAGTAAAGCCAATACTGAATTTATTTGCCTTGGTCAGCAATGTTAATTTTCACGTTCTTAAACATGTTGCTTTAACTAATTTTTCTACTACTCTCATAATATATAAATCCCTATTATGAGATAAATACCTGCATTATGAGATAACGGTTATCTAAAATATCAGGTAATGTAAGATACTAAAACTCTGATTATTTTAAACTGAACCAAAACTGAAGCTGGTATGTAAAAGGTCAGCTAAACAGGTCTTGAAATAAAGAACCCAGAAGTCAGCTATATCACCGTGGAAATCCTCCACCAATTCCCAAGGTAGAGTGGCTGCTTAGATAGAGTTCAGCTGAGGATGTCATAGACATACATTCTTGCATACACACAGGGCAACTTTTCCTATTTCTGTGTTAAAGAGTTGTACTTTTACTTATATCAGACAAGGAAGAGAGAAAAAAAGGCTAGGTATTAGAATGCAAGCAGCTATAAGGAGGAAAAGGGATTATTGGAATACAACCACAATTAGAAAAGGAGATTATGGCAGACACTGTATGTGCGTGCTCTACGCTGTGTGGGTGAGAGGGGGGAACAATGACGACAAGGATGACACAGGCTAGTATTAACCTTGTTCTATTTTTATGTTCATGGGTAAAATGTTGTATCTGGTCCAATTTCCTACTTCTACTGTCTATTTTTTGCAGGTGAAGTTGCCACATGTCCCTATAACCATGCACATAATTGAAGCTGAAACGGTGATTCTTTCTCCTGAATCAGGGTATCAAACTGTATGTGTATTCAATGGAAATGTATCACAAACACCTCAAAAAGTCCCTCTCATAATGAGTCAGGCTCTTCTCTTCCCTCTCAAAAGAAGAAGCTACAGAAAGTCACAATACTGCAGTGCTGGACCACGCTTGCTTGGGAATCTGAATAGAGGGGGAGATAAATTACTACTGGGAATGTTGACTAGGATCTAGCCCATGACGTAGAAACTTAAAGGAGTAAAAAAACCTAAATCATTAAAAAAATCACATTACCTTAACTTATACAATCCTTTAATGAGAGATTATGGGATAAACATTATTTAGCAGTACTGTCAGACTGAAAGTTTCTTGGGGTATTGTTAAATATTGCAGCTTATAATTATGATCTCTGCTGCTTCTTAGTAGCATGCTGCCCACGTTAAAAAAACTGTGTAGCCTCTTACCAAAATTACTGTGTTTGAGTTATGCTACCTGTAATGCTTGGATCCCAAGAAATCATGAAGGCAGAAATAACTTTTAAAAAAGATCTTCCTAGTTTTCAATGAGCATCTAGAGAAGGGAGATGCTGATAGCTATTATTTTGTTGCAAGGACTGTGAACTCACATGACCAAATAACTAATCAGTCTGTGTCATTACTCCGCATCATTTGGTAAAGTCTCCTCAGAATACCTTGATAAAGGGCACTATAAGCAGAGACCAACAAATGAACAGAGAAATCAGGACACAGACAAACAGGAGAAGCTACATGTCTATCTGAGCTCTGCTACAGGGCTGCTTCTTACTCTAAAGATCAAAGTAACTCACCAAATCAAATGACCTTTCACCTGTCATGAGACAGGGGCTCTTCTGGAAGGAGAGAGTAATAATTCTATTTCTCTCTCCCACACTAAAAAAACCCCACACATTCACACACATTCTCTATTGCATACACAGATGCATTTCTTGTGGCTTGTATCAGATAGAAACCCTCTTTTAAATTTTGAATATACTTAATTTAAAGGGACAGATTCTTATGATGTCCAGCCTATCAGACACAGGAAGGGAAGATAACAGTGATCCTCCCACAAGGCAGCTATTTAGAAATGTCATCTTGATTAACTTTGTACATGAGCAATTTTCATCAATGTAATGTTAGTCACTTCTTCTATTGTTCCCTTGTGATTTACAGGTATTTTCTTTACCAGCAGTATTTTCCGTGCCTGCACTAATAGAATGCAAAGATTACCTGCAACTAAAAGGAGGGTAAACTGAACCCTTGAAGCTACCTAAGAGGGGGTGGAGAAGACAGAGACATCTTCCCAGTGGAAGACAGCAAAGGATGAGAGGCAACAATTCCCAACTGCAAGACAGTAGATTCCTATTGGACATAAAGGAAAAAAATTCCCACTGAGTTAAGCACTGCAACAGATCACACAGTAAGTCTGTGTAATGTCCAGCCTTGGAGATACTCAAACTTGAATTGAAAAGGCAAATCTGTAACATTGCAATTAATAATCTTTGAGCAGGGGGCTGGACCAAATAACTTCCAAAGGTCCCTTCCATGATGTACTTCTATATGATTCAGAATACTTGAATTTTAAAATATTCAGTTCCTAGTTTGGATATTCAGACAGAAGAAAGAGTGGCAAAGAACTAAGGAAATATTGCATGCCTAAACCAATGGAAAGAGTAATTTCGCAGAAGGCTTGATCCATGTGAAAACCTCCCTTAGAGAGCTGTAGCTCTGATGGCCATACATAGTTGTATCAAAACAGGTGATTATGACTCTTCTACAGTAGTAGTAAAGGGTTCCTCCCTTATGATTTTCTGGCACTCAAAAAGGCAAAGATTCATACTAGGATGACATGCAGTCCTCCACCCACCCATCTGCCACAACCCTGTGCTACTTTAACTGAGCTATTAGTATGCTAACTTCAGAAAAAAAAAATAAAATTATCCTAACACACGAAATGTCAGTTAAAATTGCTATCACATCACAATCATGCTGGTGTTCTTTTTAGGTCTTAGTCACTCTTCATCTGACCCAGTTGATACATTTCTCCTCTTCAGCTCTTCTTGATTCTGATGCCCATTGAATAAGGATTCAGTATGAGCTTCCCTTTCAAGAAAACTCTCAATTGCGCTTTTGTTGGGGCCATTACAGCCTTTAATCATCCAGCTGCTCTGGACTTATACATCTGTACTAAGCTGTCAGGTAATGTTTGCTTGCATCCTGCAGTTGTTAAGGTGCTTTCATCTTACTTCAGTAGCTTGAACGCAAAGAGTGGCTCAATTACAATTACTTCCTTTCCTATCTTTACAGGCTGCACAGACATAAATTACTGGGCAACACATCCCATATGCACAACTTATGGCATGCATCAATCATACTTATGAAAAAGTTCAACATTGCTTTAATGTTATCACACATAAGAATGCTAAAACCATGTCAGACACTAATCTCTAATTTTTTTCCTGTTCTTAGAATAGATCAATAATCTGACCTGTTCCCCTAAGCATGCAGTGCAGCAGCACTGCCAATCTCTGAGCTGACTGTACCTTCCTTGTAGTACTGACTGTTGTAAGAACAGAAGATTCTTATTTGCTGCTGTTTCATCATCATAAAACTACAGAAGCAGAGGAGTAAAAGGGACCTCAAGAAATTACTTAGTCCACTGGATATGTAATGTATAGAGACCCGGTACTTTCAGACATGTTAGATATTTGTCTAACTCGCTCCTAAAAGTCTTCCACTGAGGGAGATTCCAATCTTTCTAAGTAGCCTGTTTCTGTGTTTCATTAGCCTGATAGAGCATTTTCACTACTATCTAACCTGAATATTTTTGCTTCCAACAAAATTGCATTATTTTTGCCCTTCCCTCCAGTAGTATCTGATAATAAATTACCACAATTTTCTCTTTAACATCATCTCTGTCAGACTACTGTCATGATAAATCATTTTTCCTCCTTTTTTTTTAGGCTGTACAAACTTAGTTGATGTAATATTTTGAAATTAGCCACGTTTTCTCAATTTAGATTGCCTCCAATTTGCTACTGAGGTTTGTGACACGTTTTGCCCCCAGATTCCAGAGAGAATTCCTTTGGAAGTCTTGTCTTCACCGGGAAAAGCTGAACAGAACAATCTCCACTTTGCAGAGAATCTCTTTCTGTATAACCACAGCATGGTCAGGTATGTCCCATTTATTCTTCCTACGGATAGTAGTACTTTGTATGAATCACCTTTCTGTGATTCAAAAAAATTCCTCTGGTATTCACAACTGTGAATCTGATGCAATTCTCTAATGTGCCTGTAATTAAACTAGGTGTCCACTTCAACTTTTTGTGGACTTTTTTCATTACTCAAGTTACTACTAAGGAAACAGACCAAAAGCAGATGCCCACCTTGAGATTCTCCCAGCCCAAAAGTAAACTAAGTCCAGTTTTATGAGAAAGAGGTTATTCGCTTTATTGTTTATGTGAAATTTCTGTATTTCCACATTTTCCTCCAAGAATGTCACATGGGACCATATAAAATCCTTACAAAAGACACATCTCATCTATTGCTTTCCCCTTGTTACAGCAGTTATCCTGTTAAACAAAGAGATTTTATTAATACTATTTGTTCTGACCCAGTCCAAATCAACCACTTATCATGTTACTGGGTTCTGGGTATTTCTACAATGGTTTCTATTAAATTGTTGTGAGTATCAAAGTCAAGCAGATTGGTCTGTATTTCCCTAGGTCATTATTTTTCCTCACTTTGTAAAGACATACACTAAATATTCTTGTATCTCATTTCTCTAGTAACCTTTTCTTTACCACTCTCCACATTAGCCCCTCAGAGGTTATCCGTAAATGCCTTAGCTGAGCATTTTTGTTTCTCCTCTTTGAAGGCATTCTGAAATATTAAAAGAAGCAGACCCTGATGCATTCTCACTTGCCTCTTACTGCACTTCTATTTTTTTCTCTGCATCAGCTAATTTGATATTGTGTTTTTAATGTCTTTCAATAACTGCCAGCTATCCTGGCACTTTTCCTTCATTTTTACATTATTTTTCCTAAATACAGGTACCTACCAGAACCCCAAGCCAGGTAAAGCATACTCTCCTAACCTATTATCCTTACCCTGCTGCTCCATCATCCTTTCTATTCTCAGGAAAGTGAACGCAATGATTCTGGGGCTTTTTCACTCAAATTTCCTTCCATTTTCAACTTTTCAAAAGAGATCTTCTCTGTTAGAATAGAATCTACCTGATATAGCCATTTCCAGAGTCACTTTCTTTGCCTTCTGTCTCCAAGAAAGAACACCATGGACTGACCATCTCTCAGGATCAGCTGTGACCATGTTAACTTCTATTCTCTGCCTACAGTGTGATGTATCTTCACAACTATTACTGCCAGAGAGCACATTCAATTGGGAGCACCTAAGACCTACCACAAATACTTCAAGGTCCTTGTAAAGACTTACAGGGAACTCAATTATTTTCTTCAACGGGCCAAATGCTTTAATATGCAGCTCCTGTCCACACAGCACGTTTTAATTTCATCTCAAATGGCAGAAAGATGTGCACTGTGGCTCCTATTTTTCCTAACAACCGGACAAGACAATCCATAACCATAAGAAACCATAGCAATGTTCCATGCTTTTAGGTAAAGTTGATTGCTTTCAATTCAGCGTGAACAAAATGTATCACTGAAACAGATATCATTCCTGAGTTATTTAGCTTCAGTGATGACAAACCATGTGGTATTTATGATTTTGCTCTCTTGTATCATCTAGCACCTCCAGGTCTGTGTTAGTCAGAGCCTCACGGGTGTTTATTTGTTGCTTCTGACTTCTCCCCTTTCAGTTTGGCTTTTAACTTCCCATTTTCTTTGCCACGCACAAGCACTGACAAGACAGACAGCCAGAGGAAAAGTTTGCCCGTTTCATCTTATGCAATGCCAGCCTTCACAGACTCTTATCTTTCTCAGTCAGAATAAACATATCCCCACCTCACATCGTGGCCAAAATGGAAAAGCCACAACTCTGCCATTATTGCCTTTTTCTAAATTTCTTTTTTCAAACTCAGCATAGTTGAATGAAGCTACCAAGGCTTTACATACACAAGAACAAAGAGAACTAATCCCTCAAAGAAGGATTTTTTCTGTTCTAAAACAGTTGTGATATTGTTTTGTCTCTAGTAGCATGAAAAAAAGCAAGTAGGTGACGGTGCTGTTAAAAAGGTTTACTGGGCATAGCACAACTGAATTCCCCTGCTAGCTCATCCTGAAGTAAACTTCATATTGCACCATCCCATAATTCACGTTCTTTATGTTATAATAGATTTACCTCCCCATGAAGTTACTAATGAAGAAATTAATGTATCACCTGTCCACATCTCCTCCTCAAAAGGTTATACAGCTGAAGTGGTACCAAGCCATGACTTCAAATAGTGCTCTGTAAAGCAACTGAGATCTAGACATATTTAAAACAGAAATTCTAAAGGAGCTTCAACTATAGCTTCATGGCCTGGCAACACCATAACACAGCTTTAATTTTTTAAAAATCAAATAAATGGAAGGATCCTTTTGGAAAATCGAAGCTGGTCAGTAAAGAGCCTAGGACTCTTGGAGCAAATGCAAGAGGCAGCTTACCAAGATAGAACATTTTGATAGGGAAAACTTAGTTGCAATTCACTGCTTTATTATACACAAGGAGCAGTGATAAACATAACATTTAGAGGTCAGAAACATTCACTCAGGTAGTGAGAAAAACCAGGGCCTAAGTTTGGGATCAATAATACCAACAGAAGTATTTCTACTGACTGCTGCAAACTTAGCTGAGGCTCTAGAAAACACAGAATCTCATAAGTAAATAGGGCAGTCTGTGGTAACAGCAAGCACCTCACAGCTTTTTTTGCCTGCTTAGAACCTCATTGCTTTTTTTCTGTCTTCACCAATTAAGAAACATTTCAAAGCACCTTCCTCTTTTGTAGCACCATTTCTCTGTGATTCAGGGTTCAGACAGTAATTCCAAGTACTACCGTGTCCACAATACACATAATTCATTTTATGTGTGTGTTTCTACATGAAGACAATAATTTAGCATAATTCACTGTAATTTAAATTACTGCAATAGAAATCTTCCCTATCGAGTTTAAAAGCACGACTGGGGAAGTGCAAATCCAAACAATGGGGCTTGTCTAAAGGCTGGTTTTACAAAAGGAGTGAAGCTGAAACACACTCATCCAAAAGGCAGTTCCTCTCCTTGCAGGAGAGTGTAGGACTTGTCAGCTTAACTGACAAGTTAGCTTAACTCTAGGACATGCCTGCCTTTCTCTGGTGACTACAAAAGGAGCTACAGACTCTGTCATGGGATCCTAATGAGCAAGAACATTCTGAAGGACATTTTTAAAGATAATTTTATAAGAACCAAAATGATGCTAAACTCAAAAGCCTCTTTTTCTTTCTTTTCTTTTTTTCCCCCTTCTTTTAATAAACTACTGGAATGATTAACTCAGAGAGACTAGATCAGATAGAATTGAAATTAAAGTGTTTTGTAAATCTCTCTCTGCTCACTGTGTCTGTACAAGGCAGTTCTATACTTCCAGGGTTTGGTTTCAGCAAAGTCAGCACCTTTCTGAACTGCAACGAATGCCAACATTCTTTCTGGAGCCCAGGAACCTCTCATCACCACTGACACCTGGCTGTCTCCTTTCTGCACATCCCAGTTCCTTGTTCCTTACTATAGAACTCATCTCCCAAAGTCTGCAGCCTCCAGCCCCTTCTGCCCAACGGAGAATGAGATCCCTCTTCCTACTGCTGTAGTGCCTTCGGTCACTCCCTTTTATAAAGAGACCCAACATGTAAACTGAGCAAATCCAGCAAAATTATATTGTCTATCACACTTGAATTAAAGTGTTTAATATTCAAGTGTCTGAAGCAAAGAGCAACAAGTCTTAGCCCAAGCACTCTTATGTTGACTGATGCTATTCCTCACAAAAGCTAAAGGACATTTGGTTATCTCGGATTTAACCCAAACCTATGCAAATGTGGGGTTTGGTGGTTTGTTTTATTTTGTTTTTAAACAAAATAAACAATTTTAGTAAAACTGTGATAAAAAGTAAAATGTACAGAAAGTAAAATGATGTTAAATATTAGAATGTGAAAGGCAAAGTATTCACATGCTATTTAATTACATAGTAGAATGGCAAAACTCAGGAATTTTTTTCTGGACTTCTGCTTTACTGCACAGTGGCAAAAATCATTAGAGGTTATTCAGAACCAGCTTTTTGTATGTAAGTATTCTCCAGCAAGGTGGGCCATAACATATGCTCACCAGTTGTTTAAAAAATGTGAACTGTGCAAGCCACAATGTAATACAAAATACTCCTCATGCAGAGAAATTATGAGTGTTTAGTAAAACTTTGAATCATCAAATGATAGTTGTAGCCACACATCTCTGGTCTTGAGAAAATAGGATATGATTCAAGTATAAAAAATTGTTGTAATTGGGAAGCAAAGAGGGATACTTTAGAAATGGAGAAATCAAGACTGATTCAGACACGTAATGGATCAAAATATTCACTGTTGGTCTGAATGGAGCAATTATAACCATACACATTACTGAAAAATGACCTATGCTGAGAAATATGCAAAAGCAATTTTCAATTGTTTAATTTTTCTTCTATATATGTCAATTGGAAATACCTAATAATTTTTAGGCAAATTACAGCTTTCCTCCCCCCACCCTCACCCCGACATAAAACCCAAATAGACTAGTTATTTTCCACTATGTTAGTGGAATTTGGATTTTTCCACTCCTGCTAAAACTATCACAGCAACAAGAACAACTCCAGTTTTCATACTTCTACTCATTCCTTACAGAATCATAGAATATCCTAACTAGGATCACTGAGTCCAACTCCTGGCCCTGCAAAGGACAACGCCAAGACTCACACTGTGTGCCTGAGCATGTTGTCCAAATGCTTCTTGATTTATAACAACAGTATTATTTTTTTTAATACAAAATCTTCAGTCAAATGGAATTCAACAATTGAAGTCCCAACAGCTGCAATGACATGAATTTGTTCACTAAATTTTAGATGTACTAGTCTGCATGATCAGGAACTCCTCAGGCTGTGTGCCTTCTTTGCAGGCTGCAGATATTTTCAGCCAAACGTCTTTGCTCAAGAACAAGCATTAGCTGCCTTGAAACACTGACTGCAGCTCCCCTCTCCCTCTTCCATGCACAGAGAGGTGTCATGAAGAGCAACACCACCATTAGATGAGAAAGGAAAGAGAACAAGCTAATGGAGAGAAAACTACTTTACTGCCAGCCATCAGGACTCATACATGGTGCTGGAAATCTCAGCAGGAGACAAGGGGAGAACTACCCATCTTGCTCTAAGCTTTGTTTTTTTGTGCCCAGTCTGCTTTGGTAGGTTTGGGGGTTTTTGTTTAGTTTTTGGGTTTTGTTTGGGTTTTTTTGTTTGGTTGGGGTTTTTTGGGGGAAGGGGGGGAAGGGAGCAGGGTGGTATTTGTTTTTTCTGGAGTTTCTTGTCTCTCTTCATATTTTACATCACCCAGACTCACAGCTCTCAAACAGCTGAAGCCTCATTCAAGTTAAGCTACACAACAGCAGTGAAACATTTTAGCCTTTTTTTTCCCAAAAACAAAAGGAAAATAACAATACCTGGATCTTTGGACAGTGGTTGCTCCTTTTTTGTAGAAACCACACTGCAACCTAGAATTGCACTATTAGCATCTCAATTCCACAGCAGAAAAAAATCTCCCTTCCTCAAGGCAACTGGACGTGCTGAGACTGGTATTTCTTTAGATAAATATACTCCATAGATTGGACATTATATAACAAAGCAGAGGATTTTGCTTTTTTTGTTTAAGAGGAAGGATGTACTTTAGTGAGTTTCACCATTTATTAGAATTACATGCAATGTTGAAAAGGCAACATCATCAGAAACTCTTCCACATATAGTAGGTCAGTGAAGGATCCAAGACTATTAAGCCACACAAGATTTGGGCATTAATTATACTCATTATTCTCTGACACATATGTAAATTGTGCTGTCACTGTTCATTTATGAATCTGTGAGGAAAATTTATACATATTTCATGAATTCTAAGGCTCTCCTTGTGACCACAGTTAGATTTGCAAACATCTGGAAGTATCTAATTTGCTAAACTTCTCTCTCCAAAGAGCAGATACAACAGTGCAACAGCACAGCAGATTCACTCCAGGCCAGATGCAGCAGTGCACATGTATTGTTCAGCATTCTTAATTTTACCCAGGATTTAATGCAACACCTTCTTCTTTTGGCCTTGGTGAGTACTTATCCCAAACCAACCATCTCTGAACATGCCATTATTCCCTTGAACCCACACACTGGCTGCCCCTTCTCAATCACATCAAACATATGCTAGTTGCTTTTACTGTCAAGATCCACAGCAGTCCTAATACCATTTCTTATGCAGCAAGAGATCTATTTCTAATCCTGATCAGCTCACAGGGCTGGCATCCATTACTGTACCTGTAGACATAACATGTTTTCCTCTCTGCTTTGAAGGAGCAGCCAAAAAAACCCAGAAAACTGTAGCACTATCCTCCTTCAATTCCTCCTTAATAACACTCCTGTACTACAATGCTGACAAATACTAGCAGCTGCCTGAGATCACAGCTGACTTCTGTTACCCCTTCAGTTCCCCTTTTCCAAAGCCATTTGCTCTACTGCTTAAACCTTCTATGAAAGCTCTCTGTTATGAAGGGTCACTTTTAGCATTGGAAAGGAGTGAGTAATTGATACTCTCCACATTGTGCTGGGCTCTCCATCTCGAAGCAAATTCAAGAACGGTGGTAGTTCTAAAGGATCTCCACAAACCCAGAAAGGAGTTTTATCAGGGGATCTCAGCTTGTTACACACTCATTATATTTAAGTGACTCACCAGATGAATGCAACAGCCCTTGTAACTGGCAACTGAATAGGAACTACACTGGTGGGCTATTCTGTGCCTGTAACACAGCAACAGTCTGTTTGACAGGTTCTCTCTCGGTTCTTACCCTATTACAAGCATTTTGGCATCCTAGATGCACAAGCTTCCCCAGGCCAGGCAAGCCACTAGAAGTAAACTAGTAGCAATGGACCGACACTGCCCTGGTATAACAGGCTGGCAGTTTGATATATTGGCACTTTTTTCCTTTTTTTCTGTATGGGGCTACCTTTACAATTACCCATAGGAGTTACTATGTTCTTACTCTGATTAACTATGGGTTTGTATTTTGTCTATGCAGAAAGAGTAGCAGGTGAACTGATGCGCTACAGTTTTCTGTATTCTAGTTTAATTCAAACTCCTGAGAGCTTCTATTTACTGGGTTTAAGACTTTTTCTTTCTGAAAAAAAAAAAAAAGTATCACAAATAGAAGCATCCCAAGGACTTAAAAGAGAATTTAGATATTTGTACATTTAAAATTTCTTCTCTTAGTGTTAACTTTAAAAGATCAAAGGTAAGTTACAAATTTGAATCACTCCAGGCAAATTTTAAGTTAGTAAACATAGCTGCCAACTGAATCACAATAATTCATCATGATAATATTTCTGTAATTCTTTTGAGTTATCAGTGTCTGGTTAGCAGGTTCAGTTAACACAAAGAAATATCCAGAAGATGAAACTCAAAGTATACCACTTTGCCTGCAATAATGCACAATTATTAAGTTATCAATTTATTTAATGATTTTTTCCATATTAAAAGGTTGAGGGGAAAGGAAAGGTTAAAATGGCACCTCTTCAGAGAAGCAGGTTCCAAGCATAAGCTACTCTACACTTGCACATGATTTCTCTGACAAAGATTACACTAGGTCAAGAAATGGTTCTACACGAGAACAAAGATGAATCAGGTTGACTCAATCTGAATTGTGCATAACCAGCACCTGCACAGATTGCACTAGCTACTGAAACATTTGTGAAGGTACTTTCTAACAACAGAGCTGGTCAGAAAATAGAGCCTGCAGTCCACTGGAAACTGTAACATATTCCTCTCTCTCTCACATGAACAGGATTCTAAATTTCTTCACACTGAAAAATAATTAGATTTGGAAATGTTTACATAATGTTGAAAACATTATATTCTATTATGTGGAATATTATATAAATAGAAATTAATATATAATAGATACAAAAATTAAACTTGCATGCTCTAAGAGGAGACTGTATAGCATGGCAGTATCATCATCACGTTTAGTGTGTCCATAAGTGGATACTAAATGGAATAGTCTGGGACATCCATAATACAGCATTCATGGTTGCTGGAAAGCATTAAGGAAATGGACTGCAAAAACTGGACAACAGACCCTTCCTAAACATCTTCTAGTGCTACCACAGGAGACAGAACGTTGTGCTACGTGGACCATTGGTCTAACTCAGCGGGGCATTGCAAATGTTCCTGAAATGTTCACACTACAGGAAGAAAAACACCTGGAAAGAATATTTTGTCAGTCTTCTTGACATTCAGTAGTGAAAGGAATCTATTTGTGTTACACTTCTTGGCAATTCCCTCTACCTCTCCAGAAATGAGCTACAAAATGCTTTGGTATTACAAAACTGTATTTTTGGGTGGAAAGTCTCTCCTTACAAAATTTTTTCCCTACCAAGGTAATTTTTAGCTAATTAAATAATTATAAAAATATATCGAGAACAATAAAATATGCTACTTCAATTATGTGACTCATAAACCCAAATTCATCTCAAATATGGCATGCATAATTGTGTGTCTCTTGAAAATGGACCAAGATGCTTCTTAAAGTTCTACCTGATCTGTGTAGGAAACAAACTATGGAAATATGTTGCATTATGACTCTGGCTTCTGGTTTACAGTAGCAAGTAAAAGCTGTGTAACACCTACCACTTACCTTGCTGGGGTATTTTCAGCCTTCACTCTTTCTTGACTAGGTTGTTCTTTGCAATAAATCTCAGGCAACGGCTGTGCCACTTGTTCTCCCCACTTGCCCTCGACCTACGTGCTCACCTGTGGGGCCTGATATGATTTACCTCTCTGTTCCATCTTCCATCATTTAATTTCCAACTCTCGGACATTTTCCCTTCTGAACTAACATCCAGAGCAGAAAGAAATGGGCTATAGCACACTCTGCCTTAGCTGTGTCATCATGCTGATGTCTGCTGACATGAAGCTGCTAAGCTGATTCATCCCAAGCATAATACTCATGGGATTTCTTTTAAACACAGTCTCAATAGGCCAGTTTCTTCTGCCTGCATCTCTGGATGCACGTGATGAAGCTTAATGCACCTGGTGGGAATCCTCCCTCCAGCAGTATTCTTTATTATAAACGTGATTAGAACAGCCCAAACAGGAACAGATGTTAAGTCTATCTGAGTGCAGCCTACAGAGATAAGGGCATTTCTGAACTGAGAGTCAAGAGTACTGTTCTTCTGTATAGACGTATTCCTGTTTCACTTTCATTCCCAAAGGTATTTTCCTTAAAAATATTGAACTGAGAAAGTTTGGTTCCTTTATTACCAAAAACAATGCTAATGACGCTAAAAGGTCTCACACTATTATTTCCTCTAGTTTTGAATTATTAGTTAAAATTCATATTCTATACTAATCTCAGATTTAAGTCCTCGCATGTGTTAAGATGAGCACAACATGGTAACTTTACAATTCTCCTACAAATACTGTTCTAGCATGTAACATGAAGTGTGTTATGCAAAAAGGTTGTTTATTTTCCTCAGTAATCATTATGCACATTTTCAACCAAGTAGAGCTACACTGAAAAGCTAAATCAAAGTATGAGACTGGCTACTTATCTCTTGATACTTTGTTTTATATATATATATGCATATATATATAAAAAAATCATTTCTTTTAAAAGAAAAAAAACCCCTGAACAACAGCTCCTACTCTCTCAGAAGCATATTTCCAGCTCACAGAACAGCAACTTCAAAATGCTTAACAAGATCAGTTAGAAGCACATAACCACAGAGACAGAAACACAGCAAACAAAATTAAATTCAAATGCTCAGTAGAAAATGAGGAGTTTCACTTAAAATTGGAAAAAAATATTTTCTATGAAGGCATGTGCTATTAGGCAATTATTTACTTGAGGAGATTCAGAAGAAATGTCACGTTTATCCAGGATTATTCTGTAGAAGATAATTTCCATCATTCTGAAGCAACTGGTTTTGGTTCTATAGACATAGTAATAACTGTCAGATGACCCACACCAATAGGTCAGCTCTAAATTCCATTTAGTTTCAGGTAACTATTTCTTGATAGTCATCTGCTTTAATCATTTCTAGTCAGAGGACAATACCTTCAGCCTGGACTGTGAATATCCACTACCTCATTGTTGACATATGCCTTGGAATAAGAAGCACAATTTTAGTTAAAAAATTAGTTAAATTTAGTTAAATTTTAGTTAAAAATGGAATGTCCAACTATCTCGTCCCAGAGACCACAGGTTCAACAGGTACCAAATCATGTAAGAACAGATTAATTTTGGGGAACAGAGATGGAAGGCGGGGTAGAATATTTCACACCAAGACTGCAGTAATTTCATTATAAACCCATCCAAGGTCTTTTCCAGTATTCAGAATAGGTGGTAACTTAAGAGGTATGACAACTTTATGATAATTCCAATATTGGGACTAAAACCTCTCAAGAACCCTTAACAGTATAATAGGGTAGTCTTTTTAGCTACTTGGTCCCTTTTGGCCTCCAAACTGTATCTCAGTCACTTACTTTAGCCTAGTTCAAACCTGATTAGCCTCTTTTCCCTAAAATCCAAATATGACCAAGTGCAATACAAAAGAGCTACCAAAATTTATGAGATATGTCAAAAATCACCACACTGTATATACTGAGAATGACATAAGAAATGAACAGTGCAGTTCATATAACCAGTGCTGAAGATGGAATTAGGAGAAAAGAAACCTGGCAATAATCTTTCTTTCCAGGTTGGTTTGCCATTGATACAGGAGGTGAGGACTTTTTCCCCTAGGAGAAAAAATTGATAACACCTAAATATATGGATTTAAACACCCAAGAGAATAACTTTGTTGGTAAAGTACAGTGGTAGTTCTAAATCCATTACTAAATGCTGAGTTTTGCCATGTATCAGAATCCATTCCTAGTGGAATTTGTGACACTTTCTCCAAAATCTCCTGCCCATGGATCCCATCACAGAACACGAAAGGGTGATGATGAAAAGATATACATTCTTATAAACTGCAAGACACCTTAACAGCTGCTGTGAAAAGCAGACAGACAACAGCCCTGTAAAGCTGAATGCAAGCTGAAAAGAAGGTGCCACTTCAACAGAGAAATCTGTTTCATGACAGTTTTCTTTCACAAATACTATTATTAAAAGGAAAGCTTCACCAAAGTCAAAATTGAAATTTATTTTTCTACTTATGCATATCTACAAATACACACACCAACTGAAATCCACTGCATTCATGGGTCTACATGTGCAGTGACAGAAAGTATCAAAGACTATTCCACACACTCTATACTAGCACTTTAATATGTACAGCTTGGCAGGAAAAGAGCAGATATAAAACATACTCCACATGTAGGCTTGTGTTTTTCACACTAAGAACACAATTTCATGTGAAATAGAATTTAAAATGTAAACACTTGACTGTTTCCTCACAGTCTGTTCCATCCTGGCTGTTCAGCATCCCTCCCTTATAGGCCAGAAGTTTCACAGATGGGAGTTTCAAATGCCCAGCAGATACAATGGAAGCTGGTTTTTCCAAGATGGTCACTGCACAAAGAGCTGACATCTTTTGATGTCAGTCTAACTTAATAATTTGTTATGATTTCCAATGCAAGCTATTTTAAAAAACATCTTCCAAGGGAACTCAGAAGATTTTGGAATAAATTTTTTTAGAACTGAAGCATTATTGATAGCTTGTTTCCAGGATTAGATACCACTGTATCATTGAGATTATTTGGCAGAAGATTTGTATTTAATTACTAACAAATCATAAAATACAACCAATTCTTCAATCCCAACTTTATCAAATGCTGATCAAATGACAGTAAAAGCTTTGATTGTTGTGAAAAGCTCACTATTCCTGTCAGAGATATTCTTCTTCATTTTCCTCTGGGTACAAGAGGAAGTTTTTGCAGAACAGGCTGTGAATCTATGAAAATCATAATGATCAAGCTCTTTGCTCATAGATTAGTCAAAACCAAAGACTGAAACACACAAATTACAGGTCTTACCTTGCTCTGACTTCATTTGAGGAAATCCTGCTATTTTCAACAGCATTTGGGCAGTAGCATGCTTTTATTGGCTTATTTATCAATTTGTGCATTTACTTGCACCAAAAAAAAGGAATTCAGTTAAATAATTTCTGTGCTTTCATTTAGGAAAAAAATCTCCATACTGTGTTCTTTAACTGTTATGTGTTAGTCATACTTAAAGAAATGCTACTAGAAGAAGATTCCCATGGCAAGCTTTTCATCAAAGAAAGATTTTAGGTAGCAAATCCTATGAGTCCCATAAGAATTTGTATCTTAATTTTGAAGGCACAGCACTATCTGTATAATATCAAAATAAGAATGCTGAACTCAGAGCACACCTTTAAAATCAGAACACTGAAAAGACTAAACAACAGCACATCACTTTACGAGTAACAACTCTAGAAAAAAACACTGAACAAATTACTTGCATCTCATTCATTGGGTTTATACTCAACATTGGAATGCCAACCGGAATAAAACTCTCATTTTTCTGTATTATTTACCTCAAGAACTAGCCAAAGCTGGTCTCCATTTTTCACATCTTTCTTATAGTACATGCCGTAGAATTTGACTACATTGGGATGATCAGAGAGAGCTTTCAAAATGTTGTACTCAGCTTCAATTTCTTCATCAATATCCTAGTGTCACAAATGAGAAATACATAGCAGTTAATAAATTAATAATGATAGCCATTTAAAAAAGCCCCAACACATAGCATTTTCTGGCAATTAAATGTAGCTTGAAATTATACAAAGGAAAAAACAAACAGAACGTGAACGAACCATGTAGAGGGCTACAAAGCTTGGTTCTGTTCACTCAGTACAAAACAGTCATCTTTTTTTTTAATTTTGTCTTTACCAATTTCAACTAAAAAACATAAAGGGTATGACAGAGCAGCTCTCAGGAGAATGGGGAAGGAGCAAGGGTCATGTGGACAACAAGCTGTCCAGGAGCCAGCAGTGTGCCCTTGTCACCAAGAAGGCCAATGACATCCTGGGGTGCATTAGGAAGAGCATTGCCAACAGATCAAGGGAGGTGATCCTGTCCCTCTACTCAGCCCTAGTGAGGCCACATCTGGAGTGCTGTGTCCAGTTCTGGGCTCCTCAGTACAAGAGTGACATGGAGCTCCTGAATTGGGTCCTGCAGAGGGTGACAAAGACGATTAAGAGACTGGAGCATCTCTTACAAGGAAAGGCTGAGGGAGCTGGGCCTGTTCAGCCTCGAGAAGAGATGACTGAGAAGGGACCTCATCAATATCTATAAGTATCTGAAGAGAGGGTGTCAAGAAGATGGAGTCAGGTTCTTCTTGGTGGTGCCAAGCTATAGAATGAGGAGTAACAGGCAGAAACTGCTGCACAGGAAGCTCCACCTGAACATGACGAAGAACTTCTCTACTGTGGTGAGCCGAAGTGACTGAAAACTGGAACAATTTGCCCAGAGAGGTTGTGGAGTCTCCCTCACTGAAGATATTCAAGAACCATCTGGACACAATCCTGTGGAATGTGCTCTAGGATGACCTTACTTGGGCGGGGAGGTTGGACCAGATGACCCCACAGTTGGTCCCTTCCAACCTTACCCATTCTGTGATTTCAAGGCAAAGACAGTGGAATCCTTAAGTAGGTAGATACGCAGATGCCTTGGGAAGTTACCTGTTACTGCATTAGTCTGCCAGCTAGAGATGGTGTAGTTGGAATTACCTCTCTACCCCTCTATGCACAAAGAAGTGTGATTGCAGCCACAAATCTTACTCATTTACCATCCCACTTTCTAGAATTATCTGCAAGTTTTTTCATTTTCTACTGTCATAGAAGCTGGTGACATCCATTATTTCTCTGGGGTTTCCTACAGAACTATAAGAGTTGTGGCTTTTTGTCACTCTTTCCTTACAGACCTCAGGTTTCCTAGAGAGTGAGGGAAATCCATTTGGAGGTGGATGAGGTGGATGAGAGATGAGGACGAGTTTTGCCAACACATGTGAAGAGCTGTGCAAACCCCTTCAGTTCAAATATGGATGCCAGCAATGGAAGGCACTGGATGACTCAGGTAAACCCTTTTCACCTATGTGCTGGAGTTGCTCATTGAGGGACATGATTAGATGGTATATCAGTCCTGCTGAGAAAATACTCAATCCCTCCTGACCACAGGAGGCAGAATAACTGCAGTTGTTTTCCTTATTGGTTAGATCTCAAGAAATGTTAACATACTTATTTCCAGATGTAAAATATTTTTAATACAATTTGCTATTTACAACTACACAAAAAGAAATGAAAAATCCATTCTAGATGGGGGTTACCTTGTGAATTCCACTATCCATATGAGTGGATTTTCTATCGATGAAAAGCATCTACTCAGTGCCAAAAACCTGTCTCACCATTGCCAAATAGAAATGACCATGGCAGAGAAAGGGGACGCTTTGTTTTTCCAGTGAACGATGCTCCTCATTCTGTTCAACCCATCTGCCCCAAGAGGACTTTGCTCACTTGCTTCTTATACGTCTCTTCACTATCCAACTCAAGTTCCTCATACAAGCCCTTTGTCTTGAGACCAGCTTGACTGGTCTCCAAGAAATTTGTCACTCACCAGTATCTTCAGGAAAAAGGCCATTAAGCTTTCATAGTGAGACTACAAGAATAAGTTTTCTCATAAGGAAGGGTTTTAGCGATCTTGTTATTGAATTAACTGAAAAACGGCAGAAATTTTCATCTTTCAAAAAAAGGAAGTACTCATTTTAAGCTAATTTTTTTCCATAAGCACAACACAGAAAAAGAAATACAAGGAAGGAAGGAAGAAAGAACCAAGGTACTGAAGATGGCAGAGGACAGAAAGAGTGGAAGCAGGGATGAAGAGAGAAAAGAGAAAACTCATCTGGTAAAAATAAAAGAAAGAAAAAAAGGAAAAAAATTACAGTCAAAAGCAAAGAAACTAAACACAAAACATACAATATTTCTGACTGCCTTGGGGAAATAGGAAGAAAATTAGCCCACTGTCCTACTCTGATTTAATAGAGGTTTCTGTCTCCTGAGGGGTACTCAGAATTTATGAGACTTTTACAATTATAAGGAGAAACTACATGAATATTCATTCCATGCCTACTAAAAATAAAAATCTTCTTCTGTATTTTCTGAAGGAAGAAAACTTGAAATGTTTGGTTGAATTTAATATATTTGCCTGCATTAAAGTATCTCTATCAGAAATGCTAGAGTGAATACTTTCATCCCATTTATAGGATAATCTGGCTAAGAGTTCTAAAGTACAATGGTATTTACTTATAGTCCTGAGGACAAGACTGAGAGTTTCTCAGTTCCATCTTCATATATTCTTATTTCAACACCTTCACTTTCCTGTTTCAATTTCCAAAAGCTTAGCTGTTATTCAACAAAAAGAATCTGAGCTCTAAAGGATTAAATATGAAATGCTAATTTTAGTCTTCTGTCCCCCATGATAATGCAGGTTCCCAGTTTAATTTGGAAATATCAGTTAAACCAAGTCCTATAAAACCACATTTCCTCTGCTTTGTTTCCAGTCCACCTCTCAAGTGGCACAATTCTGAAATCATCCTCAAAGAAAAAAAATGTAAAATGTAAAGAAAATACATAAAGTATCTTTTTCTTCACTGCAATGGCTCCCTCTGCAGCCGTTAATAATACTTTCAGTTTAAACAAAAATAACCTGTTTATTGCTTTCACCCTATTTCTAACATAGGATTGCCATTTTAGCAGTAAAATGGAGGTACAGCAGCTACTCCAGACATCCTGTAAATAGAAGGGAGAAAAGAATAGTATTCTTAGAATAAAAAGAGTAATACATTCAGTTAAAAGAGTCAAGTCTTGGGAGTGTGACGTTGACTGTATTACTTCCATTTTTTCATTAAAATAAGGAATCTGTTTTCATCAATTTTACTTTTGTCCTTCTTCAATTTCTTATTGCATCTTTATCCATTCTATTTCTTCCATTTCCTTTACATTCTATTCCTTTTTTTCCTTCTTAATCTATTTCTCTTTCCTCTAGCATCAGCCTTACTACCTCTTCTTTCTTCCCATCATCATCCTTTAATCTTTTCCTACAACCTCGAAAGTGTACACAACATTGAAATTTTCCCTGCTTCCTTCAGTAATTCCTACCATAGCCATCTGCCACTTAAGAATCATTCCTGAACACTTGTGAAACACATGAAAGCAGAAGCATTTCCTGCTAAACAGGCATTTAGCAAACACTAGTGGCAAGAAAGTCTTGCCTATTCATTGTAAGCACAAGAACCTTGTTTACAGAAAGCAAGAGTCAGAAACAGTTTCCAATGCATCTGAATTCATCAAGATCCTTATTGCTTGGCTACAAATTATGTTTACTCTGGGAGACATAGGTGGTATTGAATTGAGAGGAGCATCCTTTTGCTGCTTTGAAAGCATGCTGAAATAAAGAGGAGATCAACAAAATACACAGCAAAGATAATGCAAGACACTATGTTTTCACCAACACATTTCATGGTCTTTCAGGCCATGGGAACATAATTGGACACTCTGCGTGTTATGCAGAGGTAGACAGAGCCCTGTGCAACTCCAGAACTGCAGGGTTCCACATGGCATGACATGCTCTTCCCTTTCTGCCCAGAGGTCATGCAATTGAAGCACAAGCCTCACAACCCTATATTGGGAATGCAAAAGATGAACTCAAATGGGCCACTGAAACAGGAACAGCTGCTCGTGCGTGTTTTGTGGGTTACCGGTCTTGAGAAAAATCCCAAGCCACATGCAGCACCACTGAAGTCAGTGGGGTATGTATGCCTTTACAAACCAGACTAATGTTCTTCCTTACCCTTTGGGCATTAATCTGCCACCCAACAAATGTCAGTTACTGAAAAAACCCCATATTCTACAACATAATAATTCCACCTCCCAGTCACCTGGTGCTTTGTGTGTAGGAGCTACTACCTTTGCATTCTTACAACAGTAAGAATAGAATAAGCTAGGACTTCTAGTACTTAGAAGGAAAATAATCAGTTCTGCTTCTGAAAATAAGAGATAAACAAGGATAAACCAAAGTAAAAGTAACACAGTTTAGGTATACTTCTGACTTCTACCAATGCAACCACTTCAAAGATCGCTTATGATAAGAAAAATGCATTGATAGCTAGCCTGATACTTAGCAGGCTGAAGCAGTTTATTTCACTGTCACTTCTGATGTAAATGATCTACAAAGACAAAGAGAAAAAAAGACTACATAAACTCACGAATAAATAAGCACAAACCAAATAATTTAAGTAGCTTACGTGAACAGGATCCAAAATTTTGACTGCTGCTTTGCTGCCATTTTTCTTATTTAACACCTTGAAAACTTTTCCATATGTTCCTTTGCCAATAGTCTCAATTATTTCCCAGGTATCTGAAGGATCAGGAAAGCTATCAAATATTATTGTTTTCCCAGTCAACGGAAGCATCTCAAACGATGGCTCCTAGGAAAAAGAGATCTCAGTGTTCACTCAACAAATGGTTAATAGCAATTTGTTTCCTATGAATGTGAAGAGAAATACACATTCTAGTCTCAAACACCAGAAATGTTTTTGCATATAGTGTGCATGCACAGCAAGCATAATGAACAAGAACATAATACAGGTATATGCAGTCAAGATACTATTAAATGAAGGGAAATTCAAATGAAAATTTGAACCAATTTCAGGCTTGAGTAAAGCCAGTGGAAGTTCTCCCATACACTTCAAGGAAAATATAATGTCACTCTAGGATTTTGGGAGGGTAGGGGAATGAGAGTCAAGTTCATAAAATCCCAAAGAATTTGGCTCCATTACCAAGAAGGGCAAGAAGGGGAAGAAAACCCACACAAAATAAAACATCTTAAATAGTAGCATTAGGTTAATTCTAACTTTTTCAGCAAATAATCAGTTTTATAATCCTTCTCTTAGCATTTGAATCATTATATACATCTCATAAGGCCAAGCAGATCAAAGTGGCAGATCTCTTCACAATTCCATGGTCTTCTGACAGTCAAGGATTCACAGCCATGGAAAACATGTTTACAAATGTACATACATCAGCAACTGGTTTACGTACTGTAAAGGAAACATCTTTTACAATGATGGAATTTTATCCATCACTGACCAGGTTACACCCACGCCCTAGTAGATGATGGATACAATTCACTTACACCAGGAAACCTAGAACAGTTCGCTGTGTACTTGGTACTGCACCCAGTCTTGGCCCACCACCTTGATTTCAAGTACTGTGGGAACAAAATGATCCAATTTTACCTGAAACAATGAAATCTCTACTCCAGGCTAAAGTCAAAGTAAAGATAGAGGATCGAGATCCAGAGACACAGAGCTGTAATGACTAAATCCTCGGTTTTCCATTCCAGATTAAAAATTTGCTTCTTTCTTCTGTCTAACCCTCCCCCTGGGATTCACATAGACTCAACTCAGTCAGGACAGTGACTTCACTCTCTTCCTAAGGCATTACCTTTCCATCTCATGCCTAGTCTTTATCCATGCCTTGGGAACTTCACCACTTTCAGGAAAACCATTTTCCCCCCCCAAAAAACGCAAATGAGTTACAACATTTTTTTTAATTTCTTTTGCATTTAAAGTAGCACTCAAATACAATCATTTTGTTGAGGTTTTTAATCACTTCATATATAAATGCTTTGCAATTAGCTCATATTTGGGAATACACAAAACAATAACCAAATTTGGGTTGATAAAGGGGATGATAAAGGGATTAGGATTCATAATCCCAAACCCTTGCTTCATGGGATTCAATACTAATGGAATTTCAAAATTTCTCTATCTGAACTTTAGTTTTTAGAATTGAGGCTATTAGTTTAAGGTTTTACTGTATATGAAATCTGAAACTAGTGATTTTTTCAAGAGAAAAAAAGTAAAAAGCTATCAATAGGTGCCTTCATAAGAATGGAGGCATCCAAATCATATTGAAACCTGTCAGCATACAGGGTATTTTCTACAGAATAAGTAATTTTCCATCAAAATCTAGGGCCTGCTATGTCTCTCATTACAAGAAAACACAGGAGCTTCTGATGCAGTTTACAGTAGAAGATATGCAGAGTTGAAGAAAGGAAGATTTATCTTCTCCCTTTCAAAGATGAGCATTTAGGATGCAGGAACTCAAAGAACAGTTTCGTATATTTAGCCTATGCCAAAGCCAAGCAGGAAACTCTGATGCCTTCAATCTCCAAATACACCCCTAAACAAAGGTCCACCTCTCTGCACAGATGTTTTATATCAAGCAGAACATTCTAAGAAAAAACAGGTACCAAACCTACAGTTTCAGACAGGCTTCATTAACTCCCTATATTATGACAGTATACACCTGAAATCCATTGACTTGCAGTATCAATTGCTTATTTGTCTGCAGAGACTGGTACAATGACAACTGTTAAAGGGCTGAGGAAATATGATCCTACAGGTGCTATTTGCTATCAGAAAAAAGTGCTAGAGAAACTGCCATATGCTTGCATTTTCCTCTGAAAATCATACCAGTTGCACATCATCTTGTCTCAAGAAAAGTCGCCACATATCTCACAAAACATGCATTCAATAACTGTCATACTTAGTTCAATAATTTAAGAGTACTATTCCAGAAAGAATTAGTGTGAATAATTCTTGCTTTTGATTTAACAGCTTCAAAATCATAACTTGAATAAATTATACTGAACACTGTGTTTCCTCACTTTCACCAAGTTTAAGAACAAGCCCCTGCAGATAAATTGTTTAGCTTCCACTTCTATTATTAAAAATATATTAAATAGAATGATTTAAAGTGTTCTGCTCTGGGTGATGAATAATGTTTTATTACATCTCACTGAAGTTGAGAAAGCTGATAATGATTTAGCCTCATATTTCAGCAATAAATTGGACTGTCCCTGGAATATGCCTGAATGCCCAACCACCTAGATATTTTATCATACCCCTCACCATTAAAAATTTACTTAAAAAACACCACAACTTACAACTTGATCCAAACCTCTAAGATGGGAATGTACCCTTGAACCACTAGGAAAAACCCTTTGAAATACTTCTGTTGTGCTCAGCGTGACAGTTCACTCCACTTCTGCTCAGATTTTGGCTGACCTGGTTCCTGGTAAGACCTTATGCATGCTGGGAGCACTGTCAGAAGTTCAAAGCAAGAGCACCAAGTAGACTGACAGGTGGCCTGAAAATGCTCAAGACCAATTATGCACCATCATCACTGGCAAATCTGTCTACTATTAGCTTTCCTGCTGCAGTTTCCCCAGAATCTGCTAACTTATAAAAATGTATAGGACCTCCAAGCCGGAGGTGTAAAAAACCGTGTCCAAGCTGGAAGGTATAAAACACCAGCTTACCCCAAAAGCTTTTGAAGCCGATCCAACAGCAGCTGGACTGCTGAGGCTCTCCTGCTCCTTGGTGTGATACAGGAGACACCTGCCCTGTGACTGAGGAGCAGGGATAAGCAGTCTCTTACCCCCAGCTAGGTTTTGTTCTTTTGTGTTTGCTCATAAGTTCATGAGTTAAGTTATGGGTTATAAGTTATGAATACTTATGGCTTGAATGGTGAATAAATTAATTCACGTGATAGACTGACCTGCTCAAAAGGGGATTGAGCCCTGTTTGTTGTGTTTGTTACAGTTCTCATGAAATAAAGTTTAAATCAGAGAGTACACTGTCCTGTAAATTTGAGAGAGCCAAACAGACTGTGACACAGTGATCAAATTCAGGGTATTTGGGGCAGGGAAAAAATAGATTTGGAGTTCCAAGACAATAACCCAATGTGGTTGGGGGTTTTTTTGTTTTGTTTTGGGTTTTCTTTTGTTTGTTTGGTTGGTTGGTATTTTTGGTTTTGATTTTTTTTTCTCTGAGAGGGGGATCTAGTATCAGTCATAAGAAGAAATTGGGTGAGAATTCTTATGAGCCAGTCCTATATAATTTTTTGCTTCGCATCAAACATACACACCCTATGCAGCAGACCTCAAGCCACGTATTAGAGATACCCAGAGATGCCCTGTTCAGCATCCATGCTGGCAGACCACTGCATTCTCCATCATTTTCAGTATCTAGTGAGTTTGGAAAGGGAAGGGGAAGGCTCATGAAGAATGCAGTATATCTCCTGTGGACTATCTGATTGCTGCAAAGGCAATTCAATTAAGTACATTTATCACACCTAAAGCTTCAGACACAAACCAATTGTCCTGTGGAGGCTTTACAGTCAAGGCCACAGAACATTACAGACAACACCATCAAGTGGGAATAAGCTTATAAGTTTGCATTGAAAGCACAATGGAGCCTGAATTTCATATAGAATATTACATGTTAATCCAATATTTTTACTACTGTTTCATATCACCTAAGCATGCAACTTCTCTCTAAACCTTTCCTCCCAATAGTTTCTGAATGGACCTTCATCCCACTTGGATGAAAAGATATTCGTCTCCTCCATAAGGAGCTAATGAAACAAGAGAGGCACCTTGCCTCATATTATTCATCTTTCTCCACAAAGGGAGACTACATGATTAGCAAAGCAGACACATATTCATATATAACTACAACGAATCCAGCATCTTGTCTCCTGGCTACCACAATCTTAAAGTTTTGAAAACTGGAACCAGTTCAAAACAGACCTACTGAGGTCATCTTTTGTTTTATTCGTCCACATCACTCTCTCCTTCACATTGCAAACATCACTTGTGTCTAAACAGATAGTTCCTGCACATATCCTACCCTGTAATTTGCCAGACATCTTCACATGTGCCATGACTGGTAGATGTCAGGTGCCAGGAACACTAGCTCACATTGCCTGTCAGGTCTGTTACCTCTCTGTATGTGACACTTGCACTCCCTCAGGTTGTGAAATTTAAGTCTCTTGCCTAACAGATACCAGAAAAAATAATCACCCTAACACAAAAAACCCCAAACAAAAAAAAACCCCAAAACACAAACAAACAGAAAAAAAGACTGATAAGTTTTGTTATATCCAATAAAAAAAAAAACCCTCACCTCCCTTTTTCACCAACTTTATCACCTTTATCCAATATCTAATTTAGAAGTTCTTTGGTCTGGTACTGATCACGAAGCAGAGTGAGACCCTGAAATGCTTAATGTAACAGCACAATAAAATCCAAAACCACATTTCTTCTTATTTCATGAGTTTATACCACACTGGCAAATACTTAATAAGAAAGTTAAAGGTATGGAATTCTCAAAACAAGCCAAGAGCATGAGGCTACAATATGCCCTTCATCATACTAGCACCTAGAAATTTCTGGCTAAATGTCCAAATAATTTGATCATTCAACTTAGAACACGGATTGCAGCTCAGATTCTCAGCTTGTATAAATGCAGCTGTAATGAGTAATTTATGCAGTATATTATCTTATCCATCATTCAAAGAGTAAGTTTTGCTCTGGAAATTCCAATATCACTCCCAATTAATTCTGGGGGGATATTTGGCCTCCGATTTCAATGATGATACAACCTATATCTGAATGGGAACTATACTCAAATCTAAGCTCAAAGTGAGCAGATTATCTAGTTTGGCAACTAGTTAAAGACAAGTGTTTGGAACACAACAGGGTGGGTTTTTTACTGAATTTGTCAATAGCTCAATGCACTCAGCATTATAATTTCACACATGTGTCTATCTGAATTCTCCTCTTTGACTGCACATCAGTTGGCTTACTACTTTCCCAGTGTGTTCCCAGAACTAAACAACTGTCCTTCCCATCTGCAAGAAACCTTCCATAGGGGGGAAAAAATATCTCTTTAGTCCCAGCTGTGGTAGATGAACAATAAAAATCAACAAGCTTTTCTAATAGTCAGTCCATTTCTTTCACTGTTGTGTGCTTACGTGAGTAAAAAAGACACAAGTCACATCAGCTTCGGTGGGCTTCATCTAAGTTGGTGTGTAGAATACACATACTGGAACCTAAGCTAGATGCTATGATTTCAATTTAGTCAGTCAAAGCAATCAAAATGATTCACCTGACCAGCATAGTATCTATCTTAGGATAAAACACTTGGTCTTCAGACTCTGTTGATTCTACTGGCTAAGTTTCCACTGACTATGAAAGGAACCCAGTTACACATCTTCAGTTGCAGACACGTTCGATGAAATTAATTCTATCCTACTTAAATGCTGGAAACAAAGAGTTATAGCTTGACAACTGACAAAATTAATATCAGCCCTATGCTACAGTTGGGAAAACTGCAAGCCAGTCACATCTTATGACCTGAAAGCTGTCAGGCAACTTGGATGTTTTCTGATGATACACAGAAAAGGCAAGAAGCATGCAATGACATTGCCAAGCAAACTTTGAATTCAACAACGAAACCCTAAATTAATGTGAATGCAGAAATAAATGGTTACTTAAAGCATTTGGTGGCAAGGAGTGGTGATAAATTTAACCTAGTATCAGACAACATATTCAAAGTATATATTTCAAACTTAGGGCTGTTCAAGGAAGAAACTGATCCAATTTTGAGGCCACTTTTTAGTGTTTACTCTCTGAAAGGCTGGGTAACTGCTTCTTCTGTAGACACTTTCTCTCTTTGTTGACATCCAGAGACAACTTTCCCAACAAGGCAAGACAGCTTTCAGAGACACTTGATGCCTCTGGACTCCTTGACCTCTGTAAAACTTCTACGTGCAGTAGAGAAACAGTACTGTGTGGTATTGGTACCTGATCTCCTTCTACTGATAAATGCATATTGGGTGTCCACACTGACATTTCATCTGCTGATTATTATTCAGCTGATCATGACATTTTGACTTGCTGCAGACTGAATTGGCCAGCCCTGCTCATGGGAGGCTCCAGCTCTTCACTCTCTGAACATTTTCAGGGGACATGGATGCAAGAGATCTACTTCAGTGTTAGGTTCCACCTTGGTTTTCTTCCATTCCCTGCCATGCACCACAACAGTCAAAGTCCCACTGCATGCTGAGGTTTACAGTTCTCAGGAAACTCCATTTGAGGAGGGTTTTTTTAAGAAACAGGTTAAACGATCAGCAAGGGCTGTAAGCATTCAATCTAATCTTGCGCATAGGGGCTACCCACTGGATGACAATCCTTCAGAGTTTAAACGTGACACCAGTACAGCACCCCAGCTTTTCTTAAGACAACTTTTAGTTAAAGGAAGAGGGTATGAAAAGAACATAGAAACAAAATGCTAAATTTAATTACTGTAGTCAATTCTAAAAGCTCTGATATTTTGAAAACAAATGAGAGCTAAAGATTTTTTTGGCAATTGTCATCCAACAGATAATATTTATGCAGGGGTATTACAATCATGAAAACAAGATTAATAACAGAGGGGGGAATGGTTCATTATCAAATTGTCTTTGGACTTTGTGCCACCAGAAGTAATGAACTGACACTAGTAATCCATGAACTGAATAATATCCAGCTCATTTTGTGGCTCCCAGAAGAGAGGCAATGCAAGTGATGAGAATAATTTTTCAACGACTAAACACTAGATCAATATATTAGCAAATAACTTAGCTTTCAAAGCTAAAGCATCACTCAATTTTCCTGTTTTAACATAGTAAAACTTTATAAGGCCATAAAAATCAATATGTGCGACCTCACTCACTCCTTATTTTTCAGAACTTCTAACCGTAGCGAAGTGGCAACTCAAAATTAATTTAGCAGCTGTATCAATGAGTTTTGGCAGGGCTTGATATTAACGTGATATAGTCATTTGATAGCAAGATAAGCAAGGCATTATAGACAACAAGAAAATGTGCTACCACTTAGCATTATCAAGTAAGAAGTTACGGGGTGTGGGTGTACACTGGGCACAGTAAGAGTTCACGCGTGTCCTGCCGAGGCCACGGTCACGCCGCAGTCCCGCGCGTCCCTCGGGCGGGCACGGCTTTGCCCTGCTCCGGGAGCGCCCGGCTGGTCCCACCGCGGGCACGACGCACTCCAGGCATCGCTCCCGACTACTCCGTACGCGTTCCTTACCCAGAAACTCACTCACAAGAAAAGAAAAAAAAAAAATGGAAATAAAAAAAAAGTAGAAACAAGCAGGATTCACCTGAACGAAAGAGCGCAAGGGCCAGCCCGCACCCTCACATACCCAGTGCCGGGACCTCCCGGCTCCGAAGAGCCCCCGCCCGCCCATCCCGTCCTGTCCCGTCCCGTCCTGTCCCGTCCCGTCCCGACACCGCGGCTGCGGCGGGAGAAACCGGCCAGTCCCGGGGCCGCACCACCCTCAGGGGCCGGGCCACCATCCCGGGGGGGCCGGGCCGTCCCGAATCCTCGGCGAGGCGTGGCCCCGTGGAGAGACCCTGCTCAGCCGCCGGCCCCGGATCGGCCCCGGATCTACCCCGCCTGCCCTGCCCGCCGCTCCCCGGCCGGGGATTACCCGCAGCGAAACCTCCGGTCTCCGCAGAGCCAGCCCCGCAGAGGGGGCCGGGGCCGCGCCACCGCCGGCGGCCGTGCCTCGGGTTCGCCCTCCTCCTCCTGCGGAAGGCCCCGGCCCGGCTGCGGTCCTGCCTCGGGGTCAGCGGCGGATGAGCGCTTTGCCCCGCTAATCCCCCGCAGGCGCCGGCAAAGCCGGGAGTGCTCGGCCCGCCCCGGGCAGGGCGCGGCGGGGGCGCCGGGGCGGCCCGGGCTCCCCTCCCGGCGGGGGAGCGGCGGCTGCGGAGCCGCCCAGGGCCACAGGCACCGGGAATCCCGGGACACGGCCACCGGGGATCCCGGGCCGGCCGTCTTCGGAGCCGGGTCACAGCCCTCGCACCCTGATCCGCCCCACGGGGATTACACAGCACCGGGCGGCCCAGAGAGGCCGCGGTCCTGGCACGGGACAGCTGCGGCTCGTGGCCCTGGGGCTGCCCATGGCTGCGCTGCCCTGAGGAAACCTAATGGACCTACCTGGACCGCTGAATATAATTCAGATCTGGTGCATGCCCCGAGCTCACGTTATTACCCGTTTCAGGGGGGTGACTACACAGCAGCAGCGCAACATAGGTGTAATAATAGCAAGGTGAAGTTCCAAGACAAAGTATTCAAAAGTTGGGAATTGGATGAATTTTATTAGTGCAGCTCCTATGTGGTACAAGAGGACTTTAATTATGCTGCTTAAGTTTTCTTTGGAAGATCCCTTGCACATTCACTGCAAAGAGGCAGCCAAACTCAGTCAGCACCAGGGATCATGTACCTTCGTTGGAGACTTCTGCTATTGCATTGTTTGTCTCTGTATTTTTCTAATAGTATTTAAATCTTGTTTTTGTTTTCAGAGGGGTCTGACATTAGGGGAGCTGTTTCAGAGCTATCTATGTTCTATGTCTTTCCCAAAAGCAGAGTAGACACCAAGTAGGTAGTTCATGGATGGCCTTTCCATGTGAATGTGTCTGTAACAGGAAAGGCTGCTTATTCCATCCCAGACATCAAAGAATTCACATGGACAAGAAACCTTATAAAATTCCTCACTGTGGGAAAATCATCAATAGAAACTTCTTAAACCCCAAAGCTAAACAGCCAGGAGCCAGATATATATAAGGACGAGAAGCCTCTTGAATTTCCTTCTTCAGAGCACTACTACTTTATTGTATGAAAAGATTTTTAGACAGTGTGCTGCATTGTGCACATAGACATTTATGAGGGAGAATTTAAGGTCCCATATAGCCTTTTGTTGCCATATAACTCCTTTTGTTGCTGGCTGTTCTGTCCTTTCATAACTGTTCCTCCTCTCTTGGAGGAGACCCTATAAAAATACAAAATTAGCTTCCTAGTTTTATAATCCCATATTACTAATTGGAGTTGGAAGCACTGGCAAAATAGGACCTCAGTTGTAAAAATATCCATATCTTTTAGGCTTGAACAACACTCTGCAAAGCTTCCCCCTCCGTGAGGAAAATTCTTACTGCTTTTTCCTGTGCTTAGGAGTGCCTGGCACCCCACTGTCGTCTGGCTGCGTGTCTGATGGATGGCAAATCACATGCAGAAGCATGACAGTCTAATTCTCTGATCATGCAGAAGTTTGACTTGAGTTTGATCAAAAAAAGGCTGAAAGCCTCTCAGTGGAAACTCAGGTACAAAAAGGGGATGGTGGGCACTCATACCTCTCCTCCCAGGCAGAGCTGGCATGCATCCGAGACGCTGAGCAAGGAGCTAAGCCCTTAGACACAGTCATAGGAAACAGAAAAGACAATAACTTAAGTGATTGGTTAATATGTCCCCTTCCACTTCTAGTGGTGCTGTCTTAAACCACTGCTGCCCACCTTGTCTACATCTCAATATCTGTGTGCCAAAGTCACTGTCCCTTAGCTCTGAAAACCTGAAATTCCCTGTGAGCATTCCCTCTTCCATCGAAAGGGCCTCAAAGGCAAAACCCTGTGATAGTACTCAACAAACTAAGTCAATTTGGAGTGTTGTACACACTTGTCTTTTATATTAATTAATTATTCAGGTGACCTGGTCTGTGAAACTTAAAAAAACTTCAATTAGATGATCCTGAATGATGTGTAAGTAATGGCAGCCTGTTGCTGCAGAAAGGGTCCTAGTTTAAACAAGTAGAAGTCACAACCAGCCTCCAAGGCTTATGAAGGTAGGCACTGTTTGAACAATCAGGGAGTTTCAGTCCTTAGGGAATGACAATTTTCATGTCAAATAGACACTGATTGTGCTGAAAAACTTAGGCATGAAATGATTAAGTCACATTTGGTGTCATGCAGCCTAGCCACACTCCTCTTTTCTGTTTATTTTCTCTCCTTCATGTCCTTTCTCCATCTCAACGTCTTGGCTTTTGCCCCTCATTTTCCCCAAAATTATTGTTTTGCTTTTATCTAGGAAGCCTTTCAGATGAGATTTTAAAATTCCTGAGTAAGTACTAGTATATTCTTTCTCTCCCCCCAAATGAATTTGAAATAATTAAAGACAAATATTATGTATTGACAACATCCATATATGTATTAAAAGATGCATGAAGTGTCATCATCTCCGGCTGTACCTGGTATGAGGATAAATTGCCCTTAATGCCATAAGACAGCATCTATACTACGCTATCTTTTTAACAGACTGTGATTAGACTAGTTTCAGACTCTCTCCTTGCTTTTCAACATAGTTTTTGACTTCATTAGAAGTATTGTAGGTGCAAGTCCAAAAACTATTTTTAAATTACTGTGTGAGAAATATGAAAGCAGTATGAACAGACATCCTTTCAAAGCATCTTCAGTATTAGATCACACTAGACAATTGCTTTTAGAATAAATCTTACTCTTCATTGAAATATAATGGACCATAAACATACATCAGTAGAATGGACCTCTTTTACTTCAGAACTGATACATTCAGACTTCTATATTCTTAGAAGCTTCTAATGACAAAAAGGGAGAAGATGCTCTTGTGATTAAGGCACCAAATTAAGACTATAATTTACTTAATAAAGTATTTTTTATATTGTGAAAAACCATACTACATCTGAACAAATTTAGGATCCAGCTGTGCAGGATACCATGGAACCCCCTAAGGAGGTCCTCGGCTGCTCGGCTCCAAATTCTGGGCAGAGCTGAGCCATAGAGGGCTTGTGGGACCTAAGGCACATGTTCTCTCTTTTCATCTATTTTATTTTCTTTGTAATTGATCTTTTAATAGTATTATACCCATAAGGAGGTGTTCTGATGTCTAACTACGTAC
The DNA here is from genome assembly GCF_001604755.1 of Lepidothrix coronata. Classification (NCBI taxonomy): domain Eukaryota; kingdom Metazoa; phylum Chordata; class Aves; order Passeriformes; family Pipridae; genus Lepidothrix; species Lepidothrix coronata. The sequence continues at coordinate 4,640,827 of NW_016690239.1, read as the reverse complement.
GTATGCAAATAACAAGTGATGCACAAAAAGATCAGCAGATATATAAAGGATAACTCAAGAAAATAAACAAGCATGTTTAACTACCAGAAGAGAGACCACCACTATAAGAATCAAAGAACTTACCTCTCTGGGGAACTGCTTTTTGACCTCTCTGGCTGCTTAACTGAGCACAGCCTGTAGCAAATATAAGGAACTCCTCCCCTTTTGGTGTTTATTACAGAGAAGCAATACTTCCTGCAACACCTGAGTAAATATCCTCTAGGAAAATCACCACAGAATTTGTCTACAGCTAGCTTAGTATTCTTTTGATCATAAATACCAACCACCATAATGAATTACCAAAGATGTCCAAAAGCATAGTTGTTTATTGAATGCATAAGTTTCTCTGGAGCAACCCTGAGCTTTGCCAGATATTTTCTTCAGTTGATCAAAAGAGCTCCATAACCCCTTTGGAAGGTCTTAGATGCGTGATCCTTGTAATCACATTTAAGGGGCTGGTTAGCTCAGGAGATTGTTAATAGGATACAAAACCTTTCACATCCAACCCAGATCAGTGCAGATGAAAAGCTGTGACTATTTACCAGCTTCTTCATGACCTAACCCAGTTCCTAAAAGAGAAATATTTGTATTATTTTAACTTCACAAAATGTGGTTTTCAGATTTTTTTAACTGCATGTGTAGTACAGAACATTTTACAAACAGGAAAATAATTAAAAAGCTCAGTGGTGATTAATAAATCCAATTAAAACTGCATTCAAAAGAATTTTGAAATTTCCCTCTCCAAAACCGACTTCACAGCCTCAACAAACCCACAAGCACAGGTGAGTATTTAGTAATCAAAAAGCAGAAATTGTGGGAAAGTAGAGTGATTTAGAAAACTGACAGTTTTTCACTAAGATGTTCCTGTATCAGATACTGTCATTAGACCTAGGAGCTGCAGATCTAGCACAAAAGTATTGCCTTTGAATGGTGATAGCCTAACTCATGCTTATTGATTCATACTCAGTAGGGAAAAAAATTACAAAAGCAAACATGTGCAAGGCATTGTGTTGAAATTTCACATCTGTTTTTATTTCACAGTGTTTGAGGTACCAAAGTTTTAGGGGTTTGCAGGTGTTGTTTTCCATGTAAGAAAGTTCAAAGTCAGACCCAGTTTGAACTGTTGTCTCAAACTAAATTTTTCAAAAGTGCTCTTAATTTATTTTTTTTTAATATTAGGACAAGATGTATTGGAAAATTTGGGATAGAAAACCTTCCACAGTTCTAAAAAAATTGCAGTAGAGAAGTTCGGGGACCAAGTGATAACTATAGAGAAGATCTATGCTGCAAAATGTCTTCTAGTGTCAGCAGTTACTTGGAGAGTACCCTTATCCTTTTCTTGGAACACACTGATCACTAAAATAACCTTAAAGGATTTTGCTTACGTGCAGTGATGTCAACTAGTAAGAAGGTGTTGGGACATCTGAGGATTGCTGCTTTCTGCATACCTGGGGGCAACATAAAGTGCCAGTGTTGAAAATGTGCTGGTAAAGATCGGGGTTGTAGTACTGCCATTTGCAAGTGTGCACAACAGATCCCTCAGTCATGGCTTGAAAATTGTGCGATTACAAAACTAAACTAAGCAATAAACAACACCAGTCACGTGGTGTTGGGTCATTTGGGTCATCTTGATAGTTATCTTGTTAATACAGCTGTTCCCAAACTAACTGCTTAGAGATTTCAGATTTGGCACTTTATAGTTTTTCACAATGTATCTTTTAATCAGTTGTACAGAATGTCTCACATCCTGGAGTAGAAGCACCCGTGTTATGTTATGCTATGTGTATTTCTTTACAGTTGTATTTCTTCATAGCCCCTGAAGCTTTAGGTAATCAGCAGTCTGGCATTAAGCAAAATACCCATTAAACCAATATCACTACTGACACTACTAAACACAAATGTACTTTGTTATATAAATAGGACTGTGAAGTAGTGAAGTATAAGCAGCATCACTGTATTGAAAATTGAAGCAGTTAAATTTATGTTTGATATGTGCATGTATTTATTATGTGTGCTGTTCTTTGTGCTTACAGAAGAGTTGAAAAAAAAACCAAACCAAACAAAAAATCCCAACTGAGCAGCTTCTTTCTATCAGATTATTTATACTTTTTTTCCCCCCATGAATTAAAGACCTAAACCCAGAAGCTGTTCAGTAGAGAGGCTCTTGCATAATACCTGTACAGCATCTAGCACCCAGTTTCTGAGTTCATTGCATTCCATTAATAAACATTTAACCATGTTTATTAATGAAGCAAATAGGGGTCTTTTCATATCAGGTGATAAAAGAAGACTCAATGTTGAACAAGTATATCTTTTCTTCTGCCTCTGAAGGGGTCACAGTGCACAAATGGAACTGTCAGCTAGCAATGATAGATGTCATTTTGTATGAGTGAAAAGGAGAGGGAATCTATCTTGATCAGCAGCCAGAGCACATAAATTTTTGTACAGAAAGTTACACATAGGTTGTACCTGAGCAGTGGGTCTCCAAAACACTTGCTCACTTTTCTTCTACCAGGCATGACTTTTTCAATCAGTGTTAGCTAGTGCAGAAGATCCTCCATTTTCACAGTTCCCACAAACCCCAATCACAATTCTTCAGTTAAATTTCAGGCACTAAAGATGTTATGGTTTACATAAGACCAACTTCTCTCAAGACTGTATCAGTTCCAGTAGCCTTGCCAAGAGTCACAGGGCACCAGCTCCTTAATCTGTGGATTAACTGAATGTTGAGGTTACGATTTCGAAAAATTAAGTTTCTAATCCTCATAATATATAAGAGACTGTAAAATTTTATCTAAATACTCAGCAACAATATGGAAAATAATGATAACCTAAGAAATTTCATGAGTTGCATTGGGCTATGTCTTTTTTTTAATAAAATTTTTTTTGTAAAGCCAATACTATGATTTTGAATGGAAATTACTCATGAGGTTTGCCAATTTGAGGCTCAAGTTACTATTCTTGGACAATTTAAAGTTTGGAATATCACATAATGTCCAGAATACTTCCAACAGATACACAGAATGTGTCAAATATTCTTTGTTCTACTCATTTTTTTCGCTGTTTTACACTGTTTCAGACATACTGGGAACTTGCTGTCAGTCTAGATCATCCTTTCCGTGGAGCCAGAGGTAACAAGCATGTTGCCAGACTTCACACACTTCACAAATCCACACTTCATTAATCCCAAACAGTTGCAAAATAACAAACAAACAAAGAAAACCTGGAAAAATTCTTTTTCTTTCAGACAAAAGAAGAGACAGATTGGTTGTATCGCACTAGCCCCAAAAAGAGAATGACAAAGTAATCAGAAAATAACCTGAAAAGCTTGTTTTGGAGTTTTTCTCCATTATTCTGCCAGTATTATTATAAATTCCTCAGTCTCTTAATCCGGAGGCACACCACAAATGAGTTTTATAAACAGTTTCCTATTCGTGGGCCTGTCATTAATCTCTGAGGATGTTCCAAAGATAGCCCTGGGAGGATTTGGATTTGTCTTCTTCTTTTTCTTTTTAATCCAGTTAGGGAGTATAGCAAACAGTGACACAAACAGGATTACGTTTTGAAGGGGTCTATGGCTGGTTATGTGAGCAGCACAGACACAGACATGCTGAGCTCTAGTTTCCTGCTCTGCAGTTTGCTGTCTTCCCAGCTGCTCCTCCTCCTCTTTTCTGCTTGATTGTAAACACATTTGAAAAAGCATATTTATCTTGGAAAATGCCCCACAAACAACCTGATATAAAAAAAGAAAAAAGGAGGAGGGAAGCTATGTGCCATCTTGATTTTAAACTTCTTATTTTTCTTTGTTTCCATGCTTGTGTCCCAGAGCTCTACCAGTTAGCTGGATGTATCATTTCCAACACTTCATTCTCCTGAATGATGAGACAGCTTTGTCATCTCATCTGTTAGCAGGAGCAGAAGCAATTCTCCGCTGCTACCACAGAGTACTCCCAGCATTTCTGTGGTGACAGTTTTTTAGAGGCAAATTATCGTTAGGACTTTTCTAGCTAACAAACACTTTCTGAAATAAAACCATGGATTTTTTAAGCACTGAAGGTAATTTAAAACACTGAAGTGAAATACAGAATGTACCAGTTTATTGTCCATCTCAGAATACTTTCAAATCAAGACAAAGAATTTAAAACAATGAAAGGCTGTTAAAGTATCAATAATTCTGCGTTCCTGGAAGTATTAATTGCATATTGATTATTGCAGCTAGTGTGCTAAATGGTCCCAATTGCTCTATCCGTGATGATCTCGCTCCATTATTTGTACTCCCCCAATTTCTCCCATCGGCTACAAACTTTATCAGAAAATATTTTTGCTTCCCAGCTATTGTCAGGAAAAAAATTCTTTTGGGACCAAGACAGATTGATACAGACTTCCATTAGAAACATGCCTGGTTTTAATTTCGTGTTTAATTTTGAGACCTACAAGTAGCCAGTTTCCAATCTGTCAAATGGTGGTGGAGTGGTTTTATAGGTTCTTAGGACTAATATATGTTATCTAGAGTGATTGGCTTTGGTATTTAATATAAACTGTTATACTCAGCAAGGGTCCACATTTAAGAAGATATCTGATAATATATTCTGTCAGAAACACTCATAAGACAATCAAAACCCCCTTATGTTTTACTGACTAGTGTCCTAGTTCTCAAATGCATCTTATCTGTACTATGCTATGATCTGTATTATAAAAAAAATTAAAATAAATGTCTCAGAATGCATTTTATAAGTTTATATATAATTTCTACATTAGGTAGTACGGGCATTGTTGCTTACATACAGTTATGCCTCAGATGGTATCTGACATGGTTTAATATGAACTGTAAGTCACAACATTATGGCAATGTAAATCATTTGGAGTAAAGAAAATTACTCAATGAGCTCTGAAAGTTTCAATAAGCAGGATTTAAATTAAATGAAAAAGCCAACATTCAAAGCCCCAAAGCCAGCAGTCAAAAAAAGCCAAGCCAAAAGTTTTCTCCTTTGCATTATCTAGATAGGAAAGAAGACTGTACTGTGTGTGTTTGTTAAATAATACACCTTTGCAAACCTGAGGTAAACTTATCTGGCTGTTCTTTAAAACATTTAAGTTGCAATTAGTATAATGGTCCAGCAGTTGCTGTGTCTAGCTGCTTTTCACTGCCAGAGTTAGATCTTTAGCTTGTCTTTTAAAGGGTTTGCTAAGGAAACCTGCAGAGGAGCCATAATGGATCTAACCCTGTGGAATTTTTGAGTCCTGAAGATGAAAATGGTTTTTATGAAGGCTGAGTGGCATAAACTTTGCTCCTCAAATTGAGCAGCTTTTGCAGCTGCTAATTCTGAACAGTGTCAGAGGAATGGATCATGCAAAGTGAAATTTAATTTAAATCCACCCTAAATTATGAGCATCATGTGGGGCATGGGTTTTCCACTACAGAGACTTGTGTGAACTGGACTTTGAACTAGTTTTCACACCAGAGCACAGTGTCTCAAGGGCTCGAAGTGTGTTGCTGGAAGTAGTGTAGGGCTGTATCACCCACTACTACAAAGGTAGCACTGCAAGGAACAGCTTTTTTGAATGTGATCTGGCCTAACTCTCAGGCAGTCTTAAGCATAGCCTGTCTTAAAGACTGTTCTAGACTTTCTGACCATAATGATGGTCTCTTCCTCTAAAGCTGTTTGTACTATATATAACAATTTATAACTATTGCTGTTTCCACCTCCCTCACCTATCCATACACAATTGTGAACCCACAAATACACTATTTGTAAAGACCAGACAAATTCTCATTTCAGATGTCAAACCAGACCCAAATTAAGAATTAGGATGAGGCATTTTATAAGGGGTTCTCTTATTTGACCTTTGCCAGTGCTTCATGTACCTTTCTTTGATGGAGCTGAAATTGTTCACTGCTGGAGACCTGGTGCTGGACTGGATAGCCACAGGTTTGGTTCATAGCTATGAAAATTTGGTGTTCCTGCTGCAGCCTTTTGTCCTCAGGATTAGGATGTTTTCCTACCATGTTGTTGCCTGACACGGTCTCCTGTGGAGAATATCAGCACAAGCCAAGACTGTCTCCTCTCCCCCTTTTTGCTAAAACACACTATTTAATCATTGCTTTCACACACAATTGAGACAACAATGTGATTTTGTTTGTTTTGCTAAGCCATGCGGAGGTCAGGGCTGCTGCAGCTATCCTGTATGCACTGCCATCCTCAATCAGCCTGTCTAGCGCAAAAGAGGTTGTTCCCGGAGATGGTTTTGTGTCCTGAGGTTCGGGCTTTGATTGTGGCAGCTGCCTTACTTAGCAGGCACGGCAGGATGCAGAGGGAAAGCGAAATCAGAACAGCGGGAGAGGTTGGTGCTCACCACCGAGGCACAGCAAAGAGCAGGGCCACCCACTGCTCCCCTGCTGCCATCTGACAATTGAGCTCGGATTTCTACCTTCAGGTCTGCTTGAACCCAAAGAAAGGAGCTGTGTGTTGCAAGCAGAAAATTGCTTACAAACTTCCCGCAAATGCAAACTTTTTTTTCTGTTAAAAAGGGCTGCAGCTTAGGAGAGATTCAAAATCTCTCCTAAAAGAGGTTTATGTGCATTTGCCACACAGTACAAACCTCCTTCTTGCTCTATGACTGCTGGAAGAAAGCAAGCCTGATTCTGTGCTCCCTGAACCTGTCTGACTGGAGAAGAAACTCCTAAATTTGCTATGTGAAAGCTACGTCAACTGTCTTAATGTTCAGAACGCTACTGCATGCAAGTAATGAAGAGCTAATTACTAGAGTTGTATGAGGGAGTACACTATGGTCCTTTTTTCTGGTTGGGGGACCATATGTGGGTTTCTGATTATCAGTTATTTCTCTTACTGTTGTTTTAGATATAAGACAACAATAAGAAGCAATATTTTACATTTTCTGGCACTGTTTATGCCTAGGATTTAAGAATATGCTGCAGTCTACATGCATGTCATCAGCCCATTGCCAAAGGTGTTGCAGTAGGCAGTAGAGATCTCCATGCTCACAGAGAGCAGGCAAGATTTCAGTTTTGAAACCTAGTACAGAAGACCTACTGGACAGAAAGCAACAGCGCACGTCAATGGATGTCTCAGAAGGAGCACAGCGCAGGATATGATGTGTTTTGCACCTGTTATGCAACAGAGAACAATTTGCCAATTAATTCAGGTAGTGTTAGAGAGAAGAGATAACATGTCTTGGATTTCCTGCTCTTAATTTATTGAACAGCTAGGCCCTTGGGACTAATAAAAAGTATTTCATCAGCCTACAGGAGGTCTACGGTTTCTGATATAATAGGAAAATACTAGCTTTCAGAATGGCAAGGTATCATTAACTAATGCAGACCTTGCACAAGGAGGATCTCTGGTGGACTATTCAAATAAATGTTCTACCTTACCTTCTAACTGTACTCCCTGATGGGCAAAATGGTAAACAACAAGGTACATGGGTGAGTATTTACTAATTTCTTACCACTCTGTTTCTTAACCAGCTATGAGAAAATAAGGTAGGAAATAACCTTTCCATCATTTTTTTCCTGACACATAGATGACAGAAGACTTTCATTTCCTAGGCACTTCTTACAAAGGATTGTGTCCTAGAACCTAGGTGACAAGCTGAAGTGTCTTGGGACCTAAACCACAACTGAGAGAATATGAATATAGAGGATTCCATTACGCTATGTGTTTACTTAGGAAATAACTGGAAAAAACTCATAAAAGGCTAAGTTGTTAGTTTCTTCTTCTCTGCAGCTTCATTAATACAAATTGGAAGAACATGTAATACAATAGAAAGTCTTCTTGCATGACAGCAAATTCCAAGAATCTTCTCAGTTTCAAACTAATAAATAAATCAAATGTTCTTTATTCATGAAGATGGCAGTACCATCTTACAATGCTTGCTGTGATACCAAGTGCAGTTTAACTAAAACATAGGGTCTTTTTTTTTTCATCTGGGGACAGAGGGCTTATTGAGGTACCAGCTGCTCTAAAAGTGATAACATTTTTCTCCAAAAGTCCATTAAAAAAAGAAAACCAAAGTTGAGTTAATATTCTTCAAAGAACTCTTTTTTGGTTTGTTTTTTTTTTTTTTTAGTTAATTCTAGTTTGTACCATATTTACTGAGCTTCTAAGTTAGAGGACCTGTACCTAAGCTCAGATGAATATGCATCTCCTGATTTGCAGTCTTCTTGCACGGGTATGGTAAGATGGATTTATCAAGGTACTGGTGGAGTTATGATCAGATAGACCAATGAACCACTGTCCTGCCTTGTCTGACTACATGCATCATCTCTTTTCCCCTCTTTTCAAAATAGGCATCTCTGTCTTCAGTAGTTTTAGCTGAAGTACTCGTGCTTTCTTCCACAGGCAGGAGTCTGTACCTCTGAGATGTGTCACACATGAGATTCATCTTACAGAAAACTGAGAACTAAACAAAACCTGTTTAGTTTGCAAAGTAGCCAATGTTTCAGTCTATAAAAACCTCCAGTGCTGAAACACCTGGCAGTGAAGCCCCCCCAACACAGAACGAAGTGCTGACAGCCAGACACGGTGGCAAATCAGACCTATATCCAACCTCCAACCTTCAAACAGCTTCTGAGAAGTCAAGAGAAGTCAATGTGATTCATGTGGCTTCCAGGCAAACCTCACCAGCAGCAGCTTTCTTAAGACTCTGGCTGGAGCTATTAAAAAATTAATTTCAGCTTCTGTTAGTCTTTTCTCAGTCTCCTTCACATTTGTTACCTTGGGTCAGAACCTCAGGTTTGTAATCCAGATCAGTTGCTTTTGATTTCCTTGCCAGCACCTCACAGACTGCTAGCAGGGTAAGGGCTCTGCTTTTGTTCTCTAGATAGCTCTAAATACTTTTTCTTCTCATGTATAATATGTTCTGCAGTTTATAAATCCAACTAGGTAAAGTGGGATGATCAGTCACATTGGTTCTAGTTTATAGTTTTGCCTCTGCAACTTACCTTGAGCAGTTTCTTATTCAAGAAGAGAAACAAGGAACAGCAACAACCAACAGAACAATAATTCTGTCTAGGTAGTACCATGCAGACTAAAATCAGTACAGGTACAAAGATAATGCAGTGTGTTCCTCCACCCTTCCACCTCTGCTAGGACTTTTTTCTGTTCTGTCATACTGGTAAATCACAACAGCATTATTTCAGCTTCTAAGAAAACCTGGAAATGAGTAATGTAAATACTTAGCTCTTTGTAAGGGCAGAACTGAAAAGAAGGAAATGTAAAAACAAACACAAAAGCAAGGAAAAAAAGGCATTGATTACCTTTGCTTTGGTAAAACAAGTAAGTTTTGCATTCTTTTGTATAAGATGATATTTCTGACATATATTCATGCATGCTTATCTGTAGTACTCAACAAGTTACTCTTCAGCTATTTTCTGGTTTTATAGTGTGATTTCATAGCTTCTTCCCATAACTTGTTTACAACTGTGCTCCTTCTGTCTAAATAAAGCAAAGATTCTTCTAAAATTCTGCATCTTTATCTGGGAACTAATCTTATCAGTATGTCTTTCAGATTTCTAGCTCCACTGTTTAAAAGTGGTAACATTAAAAGGGAACATTATAGTGACAACTGTGAGGAAAATTCAAATCTCTTAACTGATTAGTACAGGACATGTAGGTATCTAACCGAGGAGAAGACAGTAAAATCAAATGTTGGGAGACATCTGAAGATGCTGCAAGGATAGATGAGATTATGGATCACGGATGTTTAAATGTTTCATATGTGCCCTTAAGAGGCAAAAGGTGTATTGTGCTATTCTGCCACTTGTATATTGATGATTAAATTGCCTTATTATTTGTCTGGTGCCCAATGTGAGCCAACACAAACCTCTCAGAGGCACCCAGCAGGTGCAGTGGTGCTGGATGTCTTCCGAATGCCATCTCTCTTGGATATATCTGCCCAGTGAAGGGGACCAGGATGTCTTGTCAGGAGTGTCCTTGGAAATGCCTTGCTGTTTATGGCTGGGACATGGGGTTGAACAGGCTCACAGAGGGGCCAGACAGCTGCTTCTCAGGTTTATCCCTACCAGTGCAGTGGAAGTGCTTGTAAGACAATCCAGAGGCAGACCTACTGACTAGGCAGCAGGACTTGGGAATTCCTTTCAAGGGACCTGTCAGGTCAGCCTACCTGAAGCCATAGGTGCCTCTCAGTGGAGGCTTGCAGCCTTGCCTGATTGACATACTGGCAGCACTTCATATTGGGAGCGGCAAGTTAACCAACTCAGCTAATTTTTCTGCATATATTTGAATGTCAAAAATAGTGCTGATGCAACAGCAGTTGGAAAATATATAAAGTATGACTTACTGCTTTAGCCTAATTCAAAGCCAATCAAAAGGACTCTATAGAAGACAGCAGCTAAGACAACGCTCTTGTGGTGCACTGAAATAAAAGTCACTGCTGTGCAAACCAGTGAGTTGGTGGTCTTGGTGGTCTGCTTTGATACTGGCTGGTGTTGTCATGAAGCATGTCTGAAGAGCTCTGTTCTGCTGTCTGAGCTGAGAGGAGTGCCAATGAGGGTGAAGGTCAGAGTGGCTCCTCAGTTTTTGAGGACAGTTTTTGAGACTCAGTGTTTGAGGACCTACCTCATGCAGCCTGTGGATGCCTTGGAGGTCTCTCAAGAAGCAGAGGATCCCAGAGAACAAAAATAAGGCATTTCTTCAGGAAATGAAAGGTGAGATAGGGCATAAAGGAAGAGCTGACCAACCACACTTGAAGAAGCTCTTCAGGTACTAGAATAAGTTAACAACCATACATTTCTTGTCACTGCTACAGCTGCATGAAATTTATTTCTGGTTTTTTTTCTGTATACATTTTAACATACATACCCCAGAATGTCTGGTCTAGCCCCACTGAAGGAACTAGGAACACTTGTAAACTTTTTCCAAAAATTAGTTCATAGTGACAGTTCATCTTTCACTTACATCAAATACATTTACTATAGTTTTCAAACCTGTAAAGTATATTTTTCTTGTGATTTATACTGAACTTTTTTTTTGGCTCAAGTTTGACTCCCCCAGGTTGTCTTCTGGCCAACAATTGAAGCAGCATCCATCATGCAGCTCTTTTGCTAGACCTGACTCTTTCTCCTGTTAGAGTAAAACCTCAGGACTCTGGGAGTTTGATGGTTTACCTAATCCTGTTGTGCTTGCCCATTCTAAAGAGTCAAGAGCAGGGCAACTTCTGGGGCTAAATTCACAGACTACCTTCTTAGTTTGAAACATCCAAAAGGGAATTTCTAGATTTTGGCTACCAAATAAATCTACCCATGAGCTCCCAACTGTCCTTCTGGAGCTAATGCCCCACAGTCAGTTTTTTTCACTATAAAAAAATGACTGGTTATGCCCATGGATTCAGTGCCATGTCTGCGGGTTAGCTGCATTAGTCTGGGTTGCCTTACTGACTCTCCTTATAAAGGTCTCAGTTAATTTCNGAAGAGACAGGCATTTCCAGCTAGCTGGAAACTGTAGCTAGGTTATTCCTCTGTGGCTCTGGATTTCCTTGCCAGCATCTCAGACTGCTGGCAGGATCAGGGCCTCTCCTTCTGGGACGAGGGAGGAGACCTCTGCGAGGTGCTTCATCTGTCGCTCAGGCTGGAAGTTCAGTAGTTTATTTTCTTCCCCTTTAATCTATATCCTATAAAAGGTCTAGAATTTAAGCACAACCTAGTTAAGAATCTTCACTTTCTTGCTTCTGCCTAGGAGCTGCACTCTGTCAGTATGAGCTGCTAAGATAATTTCTTTAAAACTGCAGAAATAGGAAGAGAACTTTGCAATCATCTTAGATCTATTTTGTCACATTAGCCTTGGGCTTAAACTTACATGTCAGGCCAACATCTCAATCTATCCTGCTGCTCCAGCAACTCTGTCTTGAGTATAAAGTGAGCCAGGTAAGTCAAGGAACAGCAAAGCATTGGAGGATACGGTTGGCTGAAATTCATCTCCTGTCTCAACAGGAGATCTTCCAACAATGTCCTGTGAGGATCTCTATTTAACACTGGATTAACTCATCCACTTTAGAATACCAAAATAAAATTAATGGAAAGGGTGATATTCTAGGTGTAAAATGTATTTAGGAGTCCCAAGACAGTGCATCATTATAGCCAGAGACCTGGCCCAGGGGATGAGTCTGGGACATTCATGGTGTGTGAGTCACCAGGTAAGAAAAGTAGCTGCCAGAGATGGAGATAGCCATGAATGAAATCCAGAGGAAATACAGAAGGCAAAGTGTATAAGAATTGTCCAAGCATACTCACACTTCTGTTTGAATTACCAGAAACTTCTCCTGAGTGGAGACTAACTAATCACATAGTTTTGCACAGTTGCACACCACAGACCAGCAGTGGAGCTTGAACCACAGTGTGCTCACTCAGCTAATGGCCATGGCTCCAATTGTTACTGCAATTTCCTTTGCTGCATCAGCTGACAACGTATATCTATGCCTGCCTAAGTGCAGTTATATGAGACTGCAGGAAGTGAAGATCAAAGCAGTAAAGTGTATTTGACAACCAAGGCAGATTGACAGATATAAGATCCATGTATTGAGCAATGTAAGAAATATACATGGCAATTTTTGATCAAAATCATCAGAGGTAAAGGGTCAAACTTTCATGCACTTTTTGCGTGAGAGACAATAGGTCCTGGGGTAGTTAAAAAGAGCCATGATATGTCAGGAAACTAAGACAGCAGGGACTGCTATGAGACTGCCTAACAGACGTTCTGCTGTCACTGGGAAAGAAAATTGGGCTGTGGAGACAAGATAGAGAGCTGCACTAAAGCTACAAACAGGAGAGAGTGCTGAGCCTGCAGGAGAAACAGAAAGTGTTTTCTTTATCCTATCTGGCAATCCTAACAGGAGCAGTGCAGGCTCACCCAGCTGGGCTAGGACTGTGAAATAGTCACTAGAGTAACAGACTCTGTGTGACAGAATGAGCTCTTTGGTCTTTCTGTTTTACGAATAAAAACAAGCATTTAATGTCAATCTTGAGACCCAGTGTTAATACTTAGTATGCTCAGTGTCTTCCCTTTTACAGTACCTGGTATGCACAATATCCCCCCTTTACTCAGTGCTGTTGGATTCTTGGATGATTAAATAACTGATTTCAGGCAACTGACTTTTACCAAATTTTTAAAAATTTGATTTTGATTGCTGTGTTAAAGAGTCACAAGTCAATGAATGGCCAGGCTACTAATGAACATTCAATAAAAATATAGAACAATCCCTCATCTGCATAGGCTAAAGCCATCTACATGTATTCTCCATTCCCACATCCCCACAGCTAACCAGCTAGTGAACTAAACTTCAGGGTTTACAAGCACTAGTGTGTATTTTGTGCTGTCTTTGCTGGTAGGATTTCAAATATTATTTGTTTTAGCATCCCAAGCACAACAATATGGGTTTTTTAAACTAAACCTTGTATTTAAATGCACACATGTCTACATATACTGCAGGTGCATAGGAGGTGGTTTGTAACTCTGGATGGCATGAACCAAAGTAGTACCTTCTGTTCAGGAAAAATCATACATAGTGAACCATAGGAAGAAATATTCCAAAGCAACAGAGTACCACAGAGTGCTTTGAGAAAGCCAAGGCTCTCTAGGACATCAAAGGACAGAAAAGCCAAGTATAAGTTTTTCATCAATGAATTAATATGTTGTCAAAGATCTGACCACTGCTAACATGTCTTTGTATGGAAGAGGAACCAGAGCAGCTTTTGTCTCACTCCCTAAGCACTGAATCATCTTTTCTGCCTACATTAAATATCCACTTAACTAATCTAAACCTTCTGTAAATGTCTCTCTTCCTTAAAAGAAAGGGGTTTTCTGAATTAGTTCTGCCTGCATTTTTATGAACCAAGATAAATGTGAGTTGTTAACACATTTTTCAAGCACTTACTCAGGTTTTCAGGCTTGAAAAATCAAGCTAAGTACATCAGTAAGAAGTCTGCATACAACACACACAGCATCTCTGTCACTGCACTGTAATTCCTCCACTCTGGGATTAAATTCCAATGGACCTTGTCCTGCAAGTCTTACAGGAAGTAACTAATCAAGAGAGGCTATATGAAAAGATAGAATTTGGCATGAGAATGAAAGATCACATTTAAGGGACTGATATGTCTCTTGATTCCTATCATACTTAGCTTGTAATGACTTGCTGAAGTGCTGGGATAGAGAGGAAGAAGTCCAAGAGGTCTGTTAGCTCTGCCCTTTCTCTAAGTGCCCAACAAAACTCTTGCTTTGGTCTGATCAAACTCCTTTCTGGAATCAAAACTCTATGACTCTAAGCAACTTTGTAAGCTCACTAAACTTCTTTTTAACTACTGCTTATAAAGAAAACAATAATTCTCCTGTGAGCAAGATTCACTTTTCCAAATTATATCTGCATATAGATGTTTTCTGATACTGTATTGGGTTTGTGGGGCCAGGTGGAGGGGGGGTGGAGAGGGGCTACAGGGTGGCTTTTGTGAGAAGCTGCCAGAAGCTTCCCCTGTGTCCGACAGAGCCAAGGCCAGATGGCTATGGGATGGCTCCAAGATGGACCCATCACTGATCAAGGTTGAGCCCTTCAGTGATGGTGGGAGAGGCTCTGTGATAATATATTTAAGAAGAAAAAATAGTTATTGTGCAGAAGTAACTGTAGCCAGAGGAGAGGAGTGAAAATATGTGATAAAATCAATTCTGCAGACACCAAGGTCAGTGAAGGAGAGGGAAGAAGTGTTTCAGGCACCACAGCTGAGATTCCCCTGCAGCTTGGTGAAGACTATGGTGAGGCAGGCTTATCCCCCTGCAGACCATGGAGGTCCATGGAAGAGCAGAGATCTACCTGCACCCTGTGGAAGAGATCCATGGCGGAGCATGTGGATGCTCGAAAGGTTGTGACCCCTTGGGAACCCTGTGTTGGAGCAGGGTCCTGGCAGGGACCTGCTGACCCATGGAGAGAGGAGCCCACACTAGAGCAGGTTTTCTGGCAGGACTTGTGACCCCATGGGGAACTCTGGAACAGGCTGTGCCTGAAGTACTGCACCTCATGGAAGCAACCCCAAATATGTAGGCAACAATAGACACAGAAGTACTGGATCTGACAGCATCTCACTCTCCATCTAACACCCTTTCAGCGGCTTCCAATGGTGCAGCAAATGCTACACAAAACCTTTTGTGGCTAAATCCTACTTTTCTCAATATTCCATTTCCTTGCAGGGCTTTTGCATTGTCCTCAGACTTTATGTCCCTGCGCCCTGCCTGAAAGTGCCCTTGATGCCCCTAGCTGTGTAGCCCCAAGGGATGGCACAGTCTCCTCTCTACAGGTTTTCCTCAGACCAGGAGGGTAGCCATCAGGATGAAGAGCAGCCTTCCACCCTGCTTCCCTTTTTCATGGGCCCTTTCACAGGAATATGTTAACACGCAATAACCAAGGAAGCGTTTTAAACATCTGTGCCACTCATTCACCCATTTAAGCCAGAGTTTCTAGATGGGGTCTGCCCTGCCTGGTGTGAAGTGCAGTGACAGGCTGGCAGTGACAGCTGGCTACTAGAAGACATTATCTACTGAATTAGTAGCATTTCCAGACCCATGAGACATGGGTGTAGTTTCAGCCTACAACCTCTAAATAAAATTAACAAAACTTCTGTTCATGTTCAGCCAGAGGTCTGCCAAGGGGGCCAAGAAGGCTGATGGCCTCCCAGATTCAAAATATTATGGCCAGCAGGACTAGGGAAATGACTGTCCCTCTGTATTCGGCACTGGTGAGGCCACACCTTGAGTACTGTGTCCAGTTCTGGGCTCCTCACTTCAAGAAAGACATTGAGGTGCTGGAGCACGTCCAGAGAAGGGCAACAAAGCTGATGAGGGGTCTAGAGAGCAAGTCCTATGAAGAGCAACTGAGCGAGCTGGGGTTGTTTAGTCTGAAGAGGAGGTTCAGGTACTTTATCACTCCCTACAACTACCTGAAAGGAGGTTGTAGATGGGAGTTGGTCTCTTCTCCCAGGCAATTAGTGATAGGACAAGAGGACGTAGCCTCAAGCTGTGCCAGGGGAGGTTCATGTTGGACATCAATAAAAATTTTCAACTGAAAGGGTGGTTAGACATTGGAATGGGATCCCCAGCGAGGTGGTGGAGTCACCATCCCTGGAAGTGTTCAAGAAACAACAGAATGTGGCACTTAGTGGTTTGGTTTAGTTGACAAGGTGGTGTTCAGTGAAAGGCTGGACTCGATGATCTTGGAGGTATTTTCCCACCTTAATGGTTCTGTGATTTTATTATTCTTAGGGTGCACGGCAGGCTGCAAAGTGCCTGGGCTTTCCTTGTCAAACCCTCTCTCTACTCTTTTCCCAATGAGTGGAAGAAAAAAGAGCCAAGACCAAAAGAGCCTTTCCTATAGAGAAACACAGACCTGCTTTAGAAATCACTGGTGCCATTAGAAATCAGTTTTCAAGCAAGGGCCAGCAGTGAGCAGGGAACAGTGGTATGTTTTCGGCTCCTTGGTGCCTGCAGCGCTGCGGCAGGATCCCTGGCCCAGTAGGGGGCAATCCCAGCAAATAACTCAGGAATCAGTGCTGTAGCTGGGGTTCAATTCCCTTGCAAAGGTAAAAGGTTGAAAAAGTTATGGAGCCACAGCTCCCTGGCTTCCTGCACCACTCTGTGAGTGAGTGTGAGGTGGGAGCTGGGAGCATGGAAAGTCAGGGAATGGCCCTATTTCTGCTAATTTTGGATCAGCTTCTGATCTCAGGAACTCTGCACCTTCCAAAGGTTTATGGGATCAAGCCCTGCTGGAAAGAAGACTTCTGAAAAGCAGCCAAATTCTGCAGACATGGGAATATGGAAAGATCCTGGGAGAACTGTTTTATTTTTTTGCACACCTCACTTGTACGACTTCAAATCTTCTCTAGGCCTGCCTGGAAGAATATTTGCAAGTAAAAGAAAATCAGAGCAGCTTAGTAGTCAGACAGTTTCTGGGTGCTTATTTCCGCTACTAAATGAAGTGACTCACTTCTAAGCTTCCAAGTACACTGAGTGTACTTTCCCACACACTGGTATCAGCAAACATTTTTACTGTAAAGCATATTAGCTAGTCATAAGCTTTCTTTTCTATAAAATAATGCAATGTGTACAATCCCCTGCTCATCTACATAGGTATTTGTTTGTTTGTTATTCTAGGCAGTCGATTAGCACTGAAAGCCAGAGATTCCACAGAAATCATGCAACACCAAGTGTCACTGTATCACTTTTCTATATAGAAGGGAACTTAACTATTCTTAGCAGTATAAACATACATGTTATATCACTGACAAAAAAACATACCTATTTGAGGTAGTGTTCCAAGAAGGCATTTGATGTTCCCTCCATCAGCAGCACAATTGCTCACCAAAGGAGTTAAAACAGTAGACAGTACAGTAGACAAACTGGGCGGAGACAGAGCCACGGATGAATGCTGTAAGGTCTGCAGTCTCTTGGCCAGCCAAAGGTGATTAACAGCAACAAAGACTTGTGTACTGTTCCTTAAAAGCTGCTGCAGGAAAGCAGGCTGGACAGGTCAGAGACAATTCCAGGAAGCGCCATTAAGCAGAGTTCTATAACTTTAGGAGAGGGGACTTTTCTAGTGACAGCCTTTGTTCCATGCAAGAAAAAAGTGATTGCCTGTGGTGTCTTGTGATTGTCACACAGGCTATAATTTATCACACACTACCAGTGGGTTCAGAAGGGAATATTCAATGGTCTTTGAGGTACATCTTCCGATATTTTATCTCTCACTTTTAGTGACAAGATAGCGTCATCAAGAGCCCTCAACAAAGGCATAAAATTGCTGTACTCATTTCTTCACCCCATCTTTGGAGCAAATCTGCTAAAATGCAAGTCTGCAAGTAATGATTTACCCCAACCCTCCTACAAATATGTATGTATGTATGTATACAAATACATATATATTACATATATATATGTATTCCATACAATTTCTCTAAGCATCCTGGTGCATTATGTCTTATGTATGCTCATGTATACAGTCAGTTCAAATGTTAATGAGATTTAAAAATTGTTTAAAACTGAGTTCATGAGCAGGTACTTTGCTGGCTCATTCAGCAATACTCCTTTATTTCACAGTCAACCTAATGTGAGTTAAAACGTCATATCAGATCATCAGTCTCATCTCATAAATCCTAGAGAAAAGGAAATAATCACTAGAGAACCAATTCAGTATCAGTTGGCTATTTAATTAATTAGTAGAACAAGAAAGATGAATATAAAATTTCTACTAGAAATAATTTCTACAGAAATCAGTAATACCACTGATACATTGATCATATAATAAAGCTTCATTTTATAAACTCTTGCACTGTAATTTTTATTTGAAGACTTCTTCACAATATTTTTTAAACCAATTAAGCAAATATTTTTGCTTCTTATCACAGTGTGTCATTACTTGGCGTTCTCTTATTTAGGAAAAGAGACACAAAGAAAAATGTAATACTGTAAATGATACAGTGAAATGACTGCATCATTTTGAAATATGAATATACTACAAGCATGCCTTTTCAAACTATTGTAGTTGTGCACTGTTTATGCCGTTTTGCTGTGCACAGTGACTTTTGCTGAGGGCTTTGGACTGTAGCAAGAAAATATTTTAGTCACATGTATAATCATGGAAATATGTACTAATATTTTTTTCGTCATTCACTACTGAAAGAACAAGGAAGGAAAATACTGTCTTTTTCTCATTGGAAAGAAAGGGATGTAAAGAATAGACCAGAAACAGATAGATTATTGGAAATGCCATGATGTGAAGATTCACAGAGAACTGCAGAGGTGGATTACTTCTACTCTTGCATTTAAAAATTAGATATTAAAATTATAATTGTGTAAATAAATTTATGTTCTCATACCACTGTAAAAGTGAAGAAATGAAAAAAAAAACCAAACAAACCACTGTCTTCAGTTAATCTGGATTTTTTTTCTGGGTAATATTTGCTCGGGGAAAAAAAAAAAGTACAAATGTATTGAGTTACAGCCAGCCATTATATACTCACAGAATTGAAGACTGGCACTTGCCTGTCCTCTCCTCATGTGGAATTGCCCTTCCCCAGGCCAGGTGTATTCATAGTGCTCTTGTTTTCTAATGTGTTCTCATCTCCTTCATATTAATCACAGTGGGGCATATGACAGTTGTAGCCAACCCTTGATCCAACACCACTGTGGTTGCTAGACTATGACACTAAGTGCCACATCCAGTCTCATCTTAAAAACCTTCAGGGACGGAGAATCCACCACTTCCCTGGGCAGCCCATTCCAATGCCTGATTACTCTCTCTGTAAAGAATTTCTTCCTAATATCCAACCTAAACCTCCCCTGGCACAACTTAAGACCATGCCCTCTTGTCCTACTGCTGGCAGCCTGGGAGAAGACACCAACCCCCACCAGAATCCAGGCAAATCATATCATCCACCCCGGCTCAGCTGGGGTCACATCCAATGGAGAGTGTGAATGCCTCCTCCTCATGGGCTATCTCTGCCTTCGGGGCAGTTACTCAGTGAGCAACAGGTTCATGACATGGTGCAGGTAATCTTTACTGCACCAGGGAGATACTTGGCATCAAGGAGGAAAGGTCCAAACCTGGTGAGGGTGCCTGCTCAAAAAGGAGAATACGAACAACAAAGGAATGGTGAGTTTGGACCATTGTAGGGAGGAAGGAGGGCAAAGAAAGGTAGGTGAAAAAACTGACTTTCTCATGGATTGTGTAAGTGAGATAGTTGATCCAGACAAAAGTTAGAAATACTAATTTAAAAAATATTTGAGGGGGCAATTTTAGGCAGAGTAAGTGGTTCAATGCTTTGAATTAGGGGATGATGTCACTTCTGTTATGAATGTCGTTTTTCCTTGGAAGGAAACACTCAGGGTTTTTCATACTGCCACTAAGCCTGGGAACAGTTATTGCAATATGCTGGAACAAGCACGGAAACATTTAGGCAGAAACTCTGTTAGTTTTATACAGTCAAATACCTAAAGTCTCTTCTAGAAGCTGGTTGACTCCCCGGTTTTCTCACAGGGCTTACCCACAGGCAGTGAATTGGGCTCAGTGTTTTGCGGTTGCATTCTACCTTTGAACTTGGTAATTCTCTCATCTCTTAATCTTCTTTTCTGTAGGAACTGGCAGACTGCCTGGCTTTAAGCAAAAGCACTGGCAATGATTTTGCATTTTGTATGTGGTTTTGGTTTTTTTTTAATTTTTAGGGCACTGCTCAATCTTGAATTTTGGATCTTCTTATCTGACGTTCAGCTGCAATGACAGAAACAGGGAAGAAAACAAGTTTCAGTCAGTCCAGTTTGTCTCACAGACAGAAGCAGTTATTCCTCAGACTCCTATGAATCTCAAGATTTCCTCAATTGGCATTTTGGAAAAACGACAGTGACAGCTATGTATCACAGCTGTCTGTTGTGGCATGAGGAACAGGTATTTCCAAGGACCACATCTGATCCCTGGGGACATTGCATACAAGATTCAAGGTATCTGTCCTCTGATTAGATCTTGTGCTCTGCTTCCTCCTGCATAGACCTGGGAGACACAGCAGTCTTCCTTGTCTGTGTCAGTTTACTTCCAGGTCAGACATGTTCAACTCACATTTGGGCTTTCTGTTCTTCAGGTTCTTGCTTCACGTTACAACATAGGTTTTTGCTGGCAGCTTTTAAAATGTATGTTTTGAGACATAAGAAAAAATCTGGAACATCTTTGAATTAAATCAGAATTGAAATCTTCCTTCCTGAAGCCACAGGTTTTTGAGTACTGCTTTGTTATGGGAGTTCATTTCCTTAGAAAATCCCCTCAGAATCTTTCCCCAGACTACTGAAAAAGAGAAAGAAATCTTTAATCACTCTTTCTGTATGGCCTCTGAAGGACTTTGGCACATTGACTCAGGGTCAGATCTGTCTCTGCTCCCTGAAATACATCCTGACTCTGATGTGGTTCCTGATTCTCTCCATCCAGTAAGGTAGCTGAACCTCTTCCTTGCAGTGCAGAGGAGGATTTTCAAGGGTATGAAGAACATCTACATCACTCCTGCAGCATCACATGGAGTAAATTCTTACCAGAAATACTGTGGATGAAAATAGCATTGACTGTATGATGACAACATTGGTTTTGACCTTGAGATTTACTTTCCTGTTCTTTAATGTTCCCACTCCTTTTAAAGTGATAAAGACCATACAAAATCCTTCACTATTTTATTTGTTTCTTT
Source organism: Lepidothrix coronata (assembly GCF_001604755.1). Classification (NCBI taxonomy): domain Eukaryota; kingdom Metazoa; phylum Chordata; class Aves; order Passeriformes; family Pipridae; genus Lepidothrix; species Lepidothrix coronata. The sequence goes on along the minus strand of NW_016690239.1, from coordinate 4,619,553 downwards.
TTTTAAACAGAATCAGCCACATCTCAGACTCAGAGGAACTGGAACATCAGCCTCATGGGAAAATAGTTTACTGCTAATTCTTCATTATATAAGTTATTAATCAATAGCTTGAGGCTTGGGGAAGTACAGTGGAGAGATACAGAAGTTCTCAGTAATAATTACATTGAATCCAGAAGTCTGTTAGATATGACCATGTTCTGCACGTGCCAGATAAGAGTTGGCTGTGTGGGAAAAAAAAGATTGCTGTCCTAACTCTTCAGGTAACAGAAAGTCAGATCAGATAGATCTGAGCCTCTATCTTCAGCTTGCCAGGGTATATTAGTGCATGCAGATTGCATGGAAGACAAGATATGTTTTCTCTTGCTCTACAGGTAGGCTCACTCCACTGTGTCTGGCACAGGGCAATGAAGGAATTGGAATTGCTGGTGGATGGAGGGGAAGGGCCTGGCTGCTGTAATGGCTGCAACTCCCTACTGCGTCAGAGACATGAATGTTTTGGGATAGAAGAGGTGCCCTGCTGGGTCACAGCCAGATGACCAGCTTTGTCTCTGCCAGTGTCAGAGGTGGTGTCTGAGGAGCACACATGGGCCTGGCTTCATTTTGTATTCCATCCTCCTACACGTTCCCAGCACCATGACTGTTGTATTACAGATGTTAGAAAGACTGTCCCAGCCTAAAACTTTCAAGAACTCCTTGTGGACTTGTTCCATGTGAATTCTGTTGAATCTACTGACTACTGCTCATGTTATGAAGCCCTGCAGTCCTTTTGGGCCCCTGTATCAGTTTGGTCTGGCTCTCTTGCCAAGTCCAAGCTGTCCCCTCCCCCCTCCCGCTCTTTCAAGCGAGGAAAAAAAAAATGAACCACAGAAAAACCGAAAGAAGCTCGAACGAACTGGGATTATATAAAAAATATATATTTACATATATTTACAATTATATATACAATTTGAATATATTGCACATACAATAGGGAGCTCCTGAGGGGAAAAAGGGAAAAGGGAGGGAGGAAACAGGGATAAAAAAAACTAAAACAAATATCTTCCAAATATACACCGTTAATAGAGAGCTAGCAAATAAATAAAAAAATTAATTAAATACTTCCCCGAACAAGACAGCAGAACTGTGCGAAGCATCAACCAACTCCCCATGCCTCCTGGAGGGACCGGAGGTAACGGCAGGTCTAAGCAGGCAGGCCTTGGCCTAGACAAGCAAAGACCGTCTGTGGAGAGACCTGTCGTCTTCAGCCACTGGAGGAGAGAAGAGAGCAAGCTCTCTTATCTGCGCCTTATTTATATGTTGTGTTACACTAAAGGATGACATGGAATACTTCCTTAGATTTCTGACCCCCGTTGCTAAGGAAGGCCTAAAAAATCCAAAAGCCAACCCACTACAGTCCTTTCCAACTCAGGATATTTTATGATTCGTAATAGTGATGATGATGATGATGATAAATAGTACTTGTATAGAGGGATTTTGTGAATAACACGTCTGCATTAATTTTTTTCACAATCTTGTAAGTGTTGAGCACCTCCTTGGTACGTGAATTATAGTTGCCTTATGAGGACAGACTAGAAGGCTGGGCTCTCCTCCAGTGCCCCATTCAAAGAATGGTCATATTCTTACCTCTCCTTGTAGGGCAGCTGTCCCACCTCTCTGACCCCTGGGATGCCCCTGCGCATGTCTCTCCTGAGATGCACACACCAGAACCGCTGGAGATGTGGGTGTGCCAACACGAGAAACATGTAGCGCCAACCCTCCATCCTGTTCTCAGTAGTGTTGCTACTGATAGGCAACACTTTATTGGCTTTCTTCCTTGCTGCTACACATAGAGATAAGGACTTCAGGTCAAGATCTCCTTCCTGTATTGGCCCTGCCAGTTGCATTCACCAGCATCTGGCATGGTTTAAATTGTATATCACTGTCCAAAGCTTTGTCCGTCTGCGAACCTGGAGATTTCATTGTTATTGATGAAGACGTTGAACAAAACTAGTCCCAGAACTGGTCCACACTACTGGCTTCTCCCCATCTTAAAAAGTGATTGTTAAATACTACTTGCCTCTTGCTCCTTATTCAACTTTCAATCTGTAAAAGGGCTCCAATCCCATGGAAATTTTCTTTCTTTAATATTTTTTTGGAACAAACCCAGACAGTATAAACTGTCAAGACACTGGAACTGATGGGTGGTAGCCTCTACCCTGGTGTGCCTGGTTCTTCAAACAAGTGTTTTGTCACCTGGTGATGCAGGTCTTGCCACGTGGCAGGTAACACCAGCACAGCAGGCACAGTAAAAGCTGTTATTATTGAGAAGATATGAAACAGGGCAGGTGACACAATAAAGAAGACCATCACTGAGAAGAGGAAATTTTAGCTGTCATCCAGAAAAGGAAGGAAATAGACAAAGAAGCCTGTGGGGTTGGAAGATGCAGCATGTAAAGTTAGTTAGGAAAGCAGCTACCATAAGTTACCAGTGACTGCCATACAGGTACCAGTCAACAGTGAGGTTTCGGAGATGTCCAGTCAGCCTCCCTGGCATTGTCTGAGGAAGTCATAAGCACCAGCAGGTCAGCAGGATTTATGCACTCTGTAATAAAGAAAAACAGTTATTTAGAACTCTTTTCCACTGAAATTTTCAGATCCTTAATGCTGTGTCAGCTGCAATGGGACATCACCTTCAGGTTAAGACATGTCCTACCAACAAAGCAAACAATTCCTCAAAACCCCAAACCCCAGATGTTAGATTTTAGATTTTTTTGGTTACTCAACAAAACATGCCAACATGAAGCGGGGCATCAGTGAGAGACAGCCTGAATACCCCTTCTTTGAAAGGGGTAAACAGGGATTCAGCCAAATAAAGTGATCTTTGAGAAAGAAACAGATGTAGAACATTGTTCATATTGATAAATCTTTATCACACACTTCTGCATAGAATCATAAAATATGAAAAATGGTGAAAACAGAAGTCAAAGGCAAAAGTCTATAAGAATCATTAATCAATGATAAGGAACAGAAAGATATAAGACAAATGAAAAAGCACAGAATAATGACTTTGACACTTTATCACACAAGAGTGGTATATCACTTAATAATAAAAAGAAAAAAAAAGAAAAAAAACATAGAAAGGTACATACTAGTCCAGTTGACTCCTGTCATAAACTGTGAGCAGTGAACAAGGACTATTCCTACAATAGAAAATGGGGCAGTTACAGCTGTCTGGGTGGACAACAGTGGAAAGCTCTCAGCACGTTCAGATTTCATCAGCAGTGTAACAGCCAAGACAGACAGTAATATAGAAATTCATAATAGTAACTTAGGGCAGTCATTGCCAGCCTAGAGATCAAACTGAAATGATATGTGGCTTAAAAAATTGGTGTTTCAAGAAAAAAATATTAGTCAAGGCTTTGCGAAGTTGTGCTAGAGAATGAAAATGAACAAAAGGTGTGAGTCGGAATCCCCCAACACCTGTGAAGAAGTTTCCAACATATTGGTAATTCTGCCTAGATTGCAGATTGCAAATGAAATTCTATGTTTTAAAGGCAGCAAGGGACCACCATATTCCTTTGGTTATGATTTCCTGCATAATATAGCTTCAGACTTTCATTCAAGAGAATTATTTTTAGAAAATCATGTAGTCTTAAGACTTCAAATAATGGAGAAACAACTACCTTTCTATTCCATTAATTCAGATTATTAACTGACACATACCATAAAGGATATATACACTATAAGAAGGACATGGACCTGCTGGAGCAAGTTTAGAGAAGGGCCATGAAGGTGATCAGAGGGCTGTCATCTCCTATGATGACAGGCTGAGAGAGTAGGGGTTGTTCAGACTGAAAAAGAGAAGGCTCTGGGGAGATCTTTTATCAGCCTTCCAGTAGCTAAAGGGGGCCTATAACAAAGCTGGAGAGGGACCTTTTACAAGGGCATATAAAGACAGGACAAGGGTGAATGGCTTTAAAATGAAAAAGAGTGAGTTTAGATTAGGTATGAGGAAGAAATTCTGTACTGTGATGGTGATGAAACACCGGAGCAGGTTGCCCAGAGAAGTTGTAGATGTCCTATCACTGGAAGTGTTCAAGGCTAGGTTGGATGGGGCTTTGGCAACCTGATTTAGAGGAAGGTGTCTCTGTTCATGGCAGGGGGTTGGAACTAGATAATCTTTGAGATCCTTTCCAACCCAAACCATCCTATGATTCTTATCAAGTTGATATTGTCCAGTTTTAATTTCTTACTAATAGATTGTGTTGTCTGTCTGTAATATGACATTTTGACTAAATACCTTTATTTCCTGAAAAAAACGAACCTGTATTCTGAGAAATCTTCATTCCCTCCGGATGCTTGCTGACAGTAGTCAAATCACAGTCAGTGGTCTATAAAAGGTAACAAAAACATTTCTAATATATTACTGTTCCACATTGTTGTACCTGATCATTTAATTGACAGCATTCAATTCATGGAGATAAAATTGCTTTTGTCTCTTATTTCTTCTTTCTCTCTTACAAAAATTCTCTTTTTGCCTCCTATACAGAATTTTCTTATAGAAAAAAAAGGTAAAGCTAGATTGTTAGTGCATCATATTGCCAGCAGATACTGAAAATTGCCTTTTGTCAAGATGTTTCTGGGTGAAATTTGTCTCTCAGTTTGTAGCAATGCACTAATAAAGCCTACCTAGGATGCATGTTATGAGAACACTTTCTACGCAGAAAGGGTAAAGGGGGGGATGTCTTTAAAAAGTGAAGTAAACTAGGATGTTCTCTAATACTACTCTTTTTGCTTTTTATAGAAACATCTCCTTCTCCCTAGCTTGTTGCATCCATTAGAGGCACAAATAAACAAGTCAGCAAGCATCTTTGCTCACTTATTACCTTGTTCTTAAATCATCTTGGAAATAGATTCCCTACCTTAGAAATATCAACCACAGAAACTCATTATATTATGTATGATGATCCTGTACCAACCCTCTCTGCCTGCCCTGTCCTGTGCAGGGCACAAATGTGTCCCTGACATGCCTCTCAAATACACCTGCCCTGCCATCACACCCTCCCACTGGTACCTGAGTGCTGAAACATACCTTTCTTCACAGCTAACCCACTTTTTCCCCATCTCCCTGTGCCCTGCACCACAGCCAGCCCTGGCCCCAGACCCTCCACACCTTGGCCCCTTGCTACTGAAATATCTCTTGAAAGTACTGGTCCTCCAACCAAAGAGAAATTTAGTTGGTTTAATAATATGTACAAACATAAGTAAGTGGGTTCAAATAATATCTTATCCCTATTAATTTTGTCTTATTTATGTTTGGAAAATGTCTAGATCAGAAGAGAAAACCTACTAGTGATATGTCCTTAGGTGGCAAGGCTATATCTCTGCATATCCTCAGGAATAGAAGGCAATTCCATAGGTAGTTCTGACAAATCCTATCCCTCAAACAGGAATCACCTTGAAGGTCTAAAGACCAAACAGATTTCTTTAGAATACAGTCTCAGATTGAGTCTCAAAATACCTAAAGAAGACCTTTCAAAAAGTGTTTGAGAAACTAAATGTCTGTATTTGGACTACAAATTAAGAATGCATTCTATTACTCAGTGTAATTTTACTGCTTTGTTACTAGGGGACACCCAGTCATACAAATGCCCTGAAGCAGCTCTTCACAGGATAAAGGAGTAAATATGGTCATGCAGCTGAACTTTTGCATTTGCTGCTAGAAGCCCAGAAACTAGAAAAGAGAACAGCAAACCTTACTCAACACACAAGCCCCTTTTGGTAAAGGAAAGCCCTTGTTTATATAAATACCCATTTCTAGCAATTTAGAAGCAGCTGCTAACCACAAGTGTTTTAATTGCCACTGCACTATTTCAATTACTAATCTCTGCTTTGTTCCTACCTCTCTATGGATGTGCTGTAAATTATTATAATTTGTTATGATGGACAGCATTAGAATGGCATCTATTAGCACTTCTATTTAGAGATCCTCATAATGTCTATTAGCAACCCTTGCAGGTGATGACAATGATGGAGGGGAGGTACACCATCCAATGTCTACTGTGAGTAGTAATTCAGGCCACTGAGTTCTGAATAATTACTCCTTTTTTCTTCTTTTTCTGTCTTTTCCCCCTTTTCTTTGTCTCTCTTCCAGACATAAATATCGTAATATGTAAGCAAACTCAGTCATGCTAAAATCCCTGTAATAGGGTTCAGCAGTATTTTACTACACTCAAAATTATTTAAAAATTTAGTATTTTACAGACAATGAGTTTCTTATATGTTTAATGATGATTTTTGGTTCTTTGTTTAAAATACTGAAAGAGAGCAAGTTAAGATTTTAAAAGGTTTTAACAAGCAGTAGGCTTGTTGCACAGTGGGTGGCAACACAGAGTAGCATAGAAGAGATAGCTTTTCTGCAACCTTAGTGACCCTGCAAGCTGCAAAAATCAATAAGAGAATCAAACCAATTAAGGGGTACTGAGAAGTTTGCAGAGGCTTAAAATGGAACTCAGGCATACAGCCATTGATTTATTGTCATAAAGTGATCTCAAATAATAGATTTATAATTCATTGTTTGTCACTGGATTTTTTTTTTTTCTCTAAAGTAATCAAATACAAGGCCCTCTTCTGATGCAGGTGTGTTAGGTAATCATCCTTGTGAAAGGTGCTTTTGTCCTCTTTGCTCTTTAAAATACTTGAAGAATCACTTAGACAAAAAGCAAATTAATGAAAATGGTGTATGGCTCAGTAGGTGAGAGCATTATTCTCATTCTATTTCTGTGTGGGTGGGAGGAAATGTAAATGTTTATAAAAAAACTAAAATTGCAAGAAATGGGCTTCCTACTATCACTTCTTCCCTAGTGATAAATACTTTAGAGAGAATTCTCCTGAGATGTGTTATGGTCTTCGATCCATACAGAGGGTGGCACCAAACCTTGCTCATCTCCAGTACATGTCCATTCTCCTAATGACCCAGCAAGTGTAACACCTCTCCCCTCAGCTGCTTTGTGCTCCTACTCCCTCACAAGACTCCTTTTTTCTCATATGTGCCCAAACAAGATGGTTTCACTCTGAACCACAGGGAACATTGCAGCAAAGGAGGTGTGAGGTTTCCAGGATCTCTAATTACAATGGTACAGGACACATCACTTAGTGAAGGTGTACTGGTCTAGGGCACCAGCTGTCTGATGTTCACTTCAATAGCGCTGGTATAGGGGGGGTCTCCTCCTCTGCATGTTTGAACTGGCTTCACACTGCAGAAATTTAACCTCTTTAATTCTGATGTTAAATAGATACACCCTTGAGTGGAAAGGTTCTTCCCTTGGTTTCACAGCTAGCTATGCAGGAGTGATAACTGCTTGCAGTCAAGATATCCCAGCCATTACACAAGGCAGTTGCCTCAGTTTGCTTTGAAATACCTCCAGATTTTTGGGAAATGCTCCCGAATTATCTCATGTTTCAGCCTCTCTGGCATCCTTCCTGGGTAATGTACTGGCTGCCCTTTCTCATTTCTTGGACAATGGAATGCTCCAGCCCAGTGCAGGTACTCTCCCTAGATATGAATTGTCCTGTGTAGCCTGCCCCAGACCTCCAAACTCGAAGCTGCTCTGGGATACAGCTGAGCAATTCAGGAGCACTTTGGCAACTGAGTGGCTCCATCCTGTGCAAAAAGCCCTTTCTTTCTTCACTTTGTATTACATTAGAAATGTGTGATTCTACCAGAGAGTTAAGATGCAACCGTGTGATCCATGTCTCACTGCCCCCTTTGTTCTGGTATATGACCAGGGAACTCTGTACCTACACCAAAATACAATTTCTACTCTGAGCTTTTTCTGATCTTTTTCTGATCTCTGTTACTGCTGCCCTGCCTGTGTCCTTTTTCTTCCCGAACAAGATCTATTTGTGGTATGCAATTTCTCTGTCTTGCTAACACAAGCACAGGGGACGTATAGAATAAAATACAGCATAGCTGACAACCGTGGTACAGGGAGAGGGGCTATAAAGGCATTGGAGAAGCAACTGAACTAGGATAAAGTATAACTGGATTTGGGAATGAGGAAAGAGGAACAGTGAAAGATCATTAACACAATTGCTCTGCTGCTGCTGGTATGTGAAAGAGGGTAGAAAGAACTTTTGGAAAATGCATCACAGCTCTTTTGGAAGTAATTGCTTCTCTGCCAGTCTTCACATCTTCCTTCATCAGTGCCAGCAGTTGCTGTGCAGGGTTCTAGGGCTCAGCACAGGCAGAGCAGGCCAGCAGGGCCATGGCTGGCTGACAGCCTCACAGCAACCCAACTTACCTTGTCTTTACAGGTCCTGAAAGTTGCTAAAGACACAGACAGTTAACAAGATCAAACTAGAAATTGTGTGTCTGGAGAGAACACTCAACTTAATACAGCTTTCTCTAAAAATACATCTGAGCTGCTTGCATTCCCTTAAATTTCTCCAAACACATCTAAATTTTGCCTTGGAGGTCTAGAAAACACTTTATTACTTTGGTTATGCATGATGGGAAGTTCTGAAGATTATTTAGTTAATATTTTCAAGCACTTTAAAGATAACACATGTCAATTATATGTTACAAGTAGCAGTAGTTACGCTCTTAGAATGTTCTTTTTAGTAGAGAACCAGGTACTTTAGTTAAAGATGAGAAAACAAAGGAGAATAAGCAGTGATGGACTAATTGCTACCGATTGCATTCCAACACTTTGCGTTTACAGTCAGCCAAGATCTGTTTTCTCATCTGTTTGGTGATTTAACTATGTGACTTCCCCAAAGCTAGACATCATCCCAATAAAATTCTGATGCATTTCCCTGGCAAACTTCTCCTTAAATTACTTCTTTTCCATTTACTAAAATACAACCATTCATAAATAGTCAATTCATTGATCCCAGTGACACTGTGCAGCTTCAGCCCTGCTAGCAGCTAAGTGACACTAATATTATATTGAATTTAGAAAGCAGCTTATTTGCACGGAAGAGCCTCATTGTTCAGCTATAGTCTGTAGTCTGTGGAAATTAAGCAGCAGCTACTGAATGTGAAGACCCATGAGCTTCGTATTTTGTAAAGTTTTCACTCTGAGTGTGCTAGGGCAATAAAAGAGCTAAAATGGTGTATATACCAGGTGGTTTCACAAGCCCTTATCCAGCATTTGGCATCATCCTGATTGTAAAATGACAAATATATTTGATCTTTTGCAACATACAATTGAACACAAGAAAGTAAAATATCCCCCATTCTCTCAAACACACAAAAAGGACCTTTTGAAATATAAATATATTACAAAAATGGGGCTATTTCTTGTTAAAACAGCGCAGTTATGGCCTAGTTATACAAAATCAATAGGCACAATATATTTTTGGTGAAGAACTATGTACACATTTTTGCTAGATACTAATAATGGTATCAATTTTCTAATTAAAATGACAATAGATATTACTTTAAAACTGTCTTAATGTGACTGATGCAGTTTCATATTGGCTAATAATATTCCTCCATTTGTTTCTCACCCATTTATATGCTACCATTTAGTGTTAGTGAAGTGTGACCTTGCCAGATGTGCCTGCAGAACTAAAACAAGGGCACAGAAGCAGTGAAAGCCTCTCAAGCCCTTCAGCTAATTGACATTACTGTGTGTACAGGAGGGTGCAGAAGAACAGCAGAACAGTAGTTTGTCTCTTCACCAGACTTTTCACTGCAAAACCACAGTCATGGCATCCTGCTGAGCTGAACTGCCTTTGTCAGGAGACATTCCCTCTGGTTTAGTGTAAATTTTTAAAGATTCAAATTTTTTATTGACAAGAGGATTTTAGTCTTTACCATATTTACATGTTTCATTAGAATCCAAGCAATTGTCCTGGGTGAGATTATTAAATTTCACCTTATTTGGATTCAAGTTTTTTGAAAGAGAGAGTGTAAGACTCTCTCTTCCCTCCACACACACATCCTCATCCAAAGGACACCTTATGAGAGAAAATGCCCAATAAGACACAGTTTTTTAAAATAGTATGACATGCAATTGTCCAACTTCTTTTGTTTTCTTTTTTTATAACTTCTTAAATACACAGCTGGCCTTTGCTTTACATTAGAAATACATGTGGACACTGATGCTAAAGTCCAGAGGGATCATTCATGTCAGGTATCAGCTCCTCACACAGGCAGTCCCAGCTCCAAAGGTGAGAGATGGGTCTGCATCTATACCCATGCCTCAGAGCTTGGTGATAGCACCTAGAAAACCAGGTTCTTGACTACATGTATTGCTCTTCTCTGGACAAGACCTCAAGGATGCTTCACTGGTGAACAGGCTGGGAAACCATCTAGTCATCTGCAAAGATAATGCACTGTCTTTGCTCTTGCTGTAGTGCTCAGTGAAAGGAACTTAATCCTCAAACTACTTCTTTTCTCCTCAAAAACTTCATGTGTTGCATAAGGCAGGGACAGCAAAAGCCAGGGGTGCAGCAACGTCCTGTGTATGAGCCACACAAACATGGCTGGGGCCATGGAGAGGAGTTGGATGGGGCAGTGGTTGGACATGAGCGGGGCAGCCTCAACAAGATAGCCCTGCAGTAATCCAGGACTAGCTGACTGCTACAGGGATGTAAAGGTGAGCAGCTGAAGCTCAGCAAACTGAACAGATTTGAAATGAAACCTTTTTTAAGTAGGGAAAGTAATAAGCCATGGAACAAATCGTTACAGATGAAGTGTCCTTGCTGCCACCACTTGAAAATGTAAACAAATCTTGGGTTTCTTTTTGAAATATTTGTCCTGTTTCCTCCACCTATTGCAGATGTTAAGACTGGATAGTTCAGATATTAATGATGGGAGGGATCTTTCTCCCTTGCAATACACAACAGCGAGCACAGCAGCTTCTTGTGCCCTTACAATAGATTGATCTATCAGTCCCATGACATCCATCAGTTACCAGACACATCTCAAACAGACCTGTCAATTGTTCATTTCACATCATTTTCTTGACATGAGGAAGGAGTGGATAACGGCTGTCTTTGTTGGCAGGAAGAGTTGCATGATAGTGGCACAGCTGATGAGCAAAGCAGTCATTGCTGAAGGCCAGATTTCCATGCTGCTCACAGTGAGGGCCACTTTGGTCAGCCTCCAAACACCCAGGGCTGACCGAAGCATCAGAGGTGTGCCTGCAGAGCCCAGCTTCTGCTCTGTTTCACCCAAAAGAGAGACACAGGCTCTCAGATTACACTGCATGGTAGGTGGTGATGGTTTGCTTAAACTGCAGTCTCATGGTCAAACCACAATGGTGATGTGGACACACACCCACTATCATGGCACAGAAATGCCCCAGTCCAGGAGAAGACTTGACTACGATAATAATCAGCTCTGGGTCCTCAAGAAGCAGGAAAAATGACATCTTATGATTCCCATGGGCAATAGTATGACACTTTGATATGGACTTGGACTTAGTCTTGAGATGATAGCAGGATCTGGCTATCTAAATGAGGGACACGTGTTTTTTTAATCTCTAAGACGTATGGTTTAAGTCAGTTATGTAAAAAGAAAAATATTTACATGACCAACTCTAGAAATGCTGAAACATATGGAACATTATTTCTAACAACCTGAGAAAATGTTGCCTAATAGCAGTTCTTGTCGTCTCTTTAGCAAGGCTAATCTTAGTCTTCATTTGTTTTCCAAATGACATTATTATTCAGTAAATAGAATATGAAGCCAAGGAACAGGAATTGCTCAATTCCTGGCAAACTATTCTCATCTTGTTCAATAATCATAATTATAATGATTTTATTCATAAGTCACATTAATTTTTTCCCTATGGTAAAATTAAATGCAATGGGAATTGAATTATCTGTTCCCTAAATGCAAAGCTAGAAGCAATAAGTCTTGCTCTGACATGAAACAACTATATTTATGCTCCAGATAGTCAGTGACTGAATCAGAAATAACTATTCAGATGAACACTGGCATTCAACTCTTCCTTTTCTTTTTGTTTAATAGCAGAACAAAATGTCGGTCTAATAAATTAAAGCATCGAGATCTTTGTGGAGACCCCACAATGTCAGAAAGATTGATACTAACTTGCTGGATGCAGAGTAATCAATGTCATCTGAAAGATCAGAATCCAAAAGCCAAATATCACACTAAACAGATTGATTTGTGCCATGTTTTATTATAAAACATGTGCCATCAAATCTCTACATTTGCACCAGCCTGAAGGGGACCAGTTTTAGGACGAAAGTTGGTGTGAACATTTTGCTGAATTGGGGTATCTATAAAACCAAAGCCTGGATATAATTTGCTGATATTTTAGTTTAGTAGAAAGTTCTTACAACTAGAGGGAATGCTCTGAAAAGCAGACACCCAAGGTAACTGCCTGGGGTATGAGGTTAGCAAGCAAACACATCCTCTTTGTTCGCTATTGCTGAGTGAAGGTATATTGGACCGTACCAGGACACTTTCTGAGGGAAGCAGGATAATAATACAAAAGCCAAATAGTCTCTTCCCTTTGGAAGTGAATTTTGGAGGAGTAGGGCAAGCAGCAGCAGGCAATCTTGAGGCTTGACACAATCCCGAACCTGACAAAGGACACAGAGAACAAGAAGTAGGAAAGGATGCAATGACTCAGATCAAAAACCTGCAGCCTTGGGAGCTGAGTGACTGATGTGTTTGCAAAAGGCACTGCAATTGTTTTATATTTGCTTGGCATTTGTGAAGGGTCAGTCTTTCGGGTTTATACCTGTCACATGCAGCAAACTGAGGAGATTTGAGGGAAGAAGACTTAATAATAAATCTGCTAAGGCTCTATCAGTATTAAAGGTTCTATAATAACAGTGGCAGCATTTACCTGAGGTATCTGAATTATTTTGGAGAAATTTTCATGTATAATTTATGGTTGTGATGTTCAGCAACTTACCAAACCTAAAACAAGTTTGATTATGCTTGAATATTATATATTGCTTTAATCAAGGTTATAGCATGTCCATGACACGACTCTTGGAGAGCAAATGTCCCCACCGGTGCTTTGAAAGAAAAATCAGTTAAATGCATGGGATCATTAAGCATAAAGAAGACGTGTAGTCCTATCCAGATATCGTGACCCGAGCCAGCAACCAAGCGCCACACAGCCACTTGCTCTCTCCACCACCAGCGGGATCGGGGAGAGAATCAGAAGGGTAAAAGCTGTTAAACGCAGAGGTTGAGATAAAGACAGTTTATTAGGGAAAGCAAAAGATGCACACACAAGCAAAGCAAAACAGGGAATTAATTCACTGCTTCCCATGTGCAGGCCCCAGATGTTCAGCCATGTCCAGGAAAGCAGGGCCCTATCACACATGACGGAGTCTTGGGAAGACAAACACCATCACTCCAAATGTCTCCCCCTTCCCCCTTCCTCTCCCCACTGAGCATCATGTCATATGGCATGGAATATCCCTTTGCTCAGCTGGAATCAGCTGTCCTAGCTGTTTCTCAGCATCTCATGCACTACCAACTTTCTTGCCAGTATGGCAGTAAGCAAAGCAGAAAAGGCCTTGGCTCTGTGTAAGCCCTGCTCAGCAATCACAAAAGCATCTCTATATTATCAGCACTGTGTTCAGCACAAATCTAAAACACAGCCCCATACCAGCCACTGTGAAGAAAATAACTCTATCCCAGCCAAAACCAGAACACCAGGTTGTCATAATACAGTAATAAAAAGAGTTTACCAGAGAGCAAAGCAATACAATCAGGCATGTGTCGTTGTGTCTGTCTCACAAAGCGTATTTTCTGTAGTATGCTGAAATTTCCTAAAGTTTTGCCAGATAAGTCCTGTTTTTAGGATAGCTTGAGAAAATTGATGCTAATTCCCACGTAGTGTGAGACAGGGAGACTTAGAAAGACAGCACCAAAGTACACACCACGTCACCCTACTCTCCTACCACTGAAGATGGTGACAAAAGCAGCTCTGGTGAGGTAGATGTAGGATAGTCTGATCTGAAATGTGTGGAGCTAGGAGGCCACACTTAACCCCTAAGGGCTGAAATGCTCAGTGTAGGCAAAATGCAACTAGGGTCCAAAACCATCAAAACCATACTGGGCACTGAGCCGTCTTCTAGAAATGATCACTTGGCTTGCTCAGGATTCTGCTTTCTGAATATGAACCTAAGCAAAAAATGACGTCTATTTCTTTATTTCTCCGTCTTGTTTGCAGCAGACTAGATGTCAAGAATCCATGTCTGTTTAGTTCATGTTGAATTTATGGCAGAAGGAAAATGTGATCAATGTTGAAGCCACATTACCTCAAATAATGGAGTTAATCAACTAGTTCAACATAGAGCACCATAGAAACAGCATGTTTAAAAGAAATACAAGGTTTTGATTAACTCCCTTGCATGTATTGTATGGATATGTGTGTGTAGCATATGTAAAGGTTACGTTTATTTATACTTGCTATGCCTGTGGAGTACCAGATACTCCCTTGCAGGAAAGAGTATGTCCTCTTTTTTGCTATGAATTTACCTCTGGAACTACACATGGAAGAACATTAAGATTTACAAAGCTATTACAACTGACATATTAAATTTCATGGGCATATGTATTTTAATTGATAACCATAAAAGCGGTGCAGTAAAGGTTATCTTGCAACTATATTTGGAAATTGCTTTCATAACATCACTTAATTTCTCTAGAAGTTATCTTTAATCAAAGAAACTCTCTGATGATATTATTACATATATTTTATCTGAAAGTGACCCTATTTTGTCGTGTTGGGACCTTATCTTATGCATGATCCAGCAAGAATGGGAACTCACTTGCTTTCCACAGGTCCTTTTGCTTCATATATCTTGCCTAGATTTTCTATCCCCAAACAGACTAATGCAAGTATAGAACCACTTGCTGTGACGTACTGAAATCCCTGATTAAAAAATGGCTGACGTGTAATCATGTCCTCAAGCAGCTGACTACAAAATATTAGAAAATTGTGACAGAAGGTTGATTTTTTTCTCGTGTTTTTGTATAATAAAGATTTTTGCAGGAGAAAGGTATGTTGACTGAAGACCAAAATAATATTGTAGTGTCACTTACTACATATAATATAGAATTTTTTTCATCA
Organism: Lepidothrix coronata; assembly: GCF_001604755.1. NCBI lineage: Eukaryota > Metazoa > Chordata > Aves > Passeriformes > Pipridae > Lepidothrix > Lepidothrix coronata. The sequence goes on along the minus strand of NW_016690239.1, from coordinate 4,604,494 downwards.
TTAAAAATAGAAGAAAATAAAGACTCTACTCTCTGGCTTGCAATACTGGGTCACGTCTCTTCCCAGCCGCGGGTGGACGGCAGCACAGTTTGCCTCCCTTGTGCTATCAGGTGTCCACAACCTGAATAATGGTATTGTGAGAAACAACAATTTAAAAATCTCCCTAGGGTGTATTAGTGCATCAACATATCAGGGAAGCATAACAGCTTGGAAAATGATTTGACTGGCAGTTTTGTCATTTCAGTCTGTGTTTTCCCTCCTCCCTTAATAAAACTTACTGGCTGTTCAACTGTGCAGAGCTGCAGGGAGGCAGGGGAATTTGAAGGCTGTAGAGTTGTCTCTAAGGGTGTCTGTAGGGGTGGCTGTAGTGGTGTCTGTAAAGGTGACACCTTTTTTCAACATGATAGTTACCATATTAATTAAATAACATATCCAGTTGTTAACAGATATTGTTAATGAACAATTAATTGTATCCATATTGCACATGAAAGCACAAGTGTTATAATTACTTTCAAAAATTAGAAGGATGTGAAATGAGAGGCCTGGTAATGCTCGTCTTGTTTTACCTTCAGTGCTCTTGTACAGCATGTCCCCCATACAGCCTGTGCTCCAGATCCTAGTTATGAGCCATCAGACTGTACTAGTAACATCTAGTTACAAGTACACGTGGAAAAAACATAATGAAGGGTCAGTAAGAAAAGTTATAGAGCAAGTATGGACAAACCAAACTGCAACAACTTGCTAAGATCAGATGATTTCCAGCCAGCATCGATAGTAGACAACATACACAGAGTCATGTATTTGAAGAGAGATGGCCCTACCCTGAACAAGTTCATTCATTTAAAGGTACCAAGAAAGGGGTGAGAATAAATGATCAGTTTTAACAGTAGAGTGGCTACCAGGGGGTATGAGTGATGCAGTATAATCATAGACAATCTGGAAAAGGGGTGAACGGTCAAAAAAATGAACCAGACATGAGGAGTTATAGGAAACAAACAGAGAACAAATCAGAGAACATGACTGTGCCTCTGTAGAAATGTATGATGTGTTTGAATTTGACTTGTTTATGTATTTCTAGTCCTCAGATTTCAGCCTACAGGGGACATACTGGAAATGGAAGAAGTTCAGAGGAAGGATGGTTATTGATACAGTGCAACTTCCATTGAAGCACTGATTAATTACACTAGGATGCATTTGCTTAACAGTAAATGAAAAGGGTACTTCCTCTATAAAAGCTCTAGTGACCTGGACAGAGTGAACACAATAGTGGGGAAAGAGTAGATGGACTTCAGAAGAAAAATTTGTATGCCCAAAGCAAATCAAATCAGGCTTTTTTTCCCCATGATGTACAGTAAAACTGTTACTCCTTGCTGCAGAATTGTAACTTCTAAGTGTGGCTTCCATGGGACTAATGAGACAAATTCGATGAAGAAAAATCCATTGACAAAAATTAAATACAGAAGTATTTCTGTCTCAAGAAATGTCTGAGGTGTAAATTTTCAGAGTCTGAAATGGTAGAGCCAAGAGGCCTCATTCCAAGCTTGCCCTGTGCTTTTACTGCTCTCTAGCTGCTGGGCACTGCTCAGGGCAAAGCCCCGGGCTGCCTGTGGTTGTGGTCTGGCCACTATTACCACTCCCATCAGAAAAAGTGTTGAACAATAAATACACTTTCCCACATTTTACAATAATTATTTAAATACAAACATGAGAAAAGAATTGAAAAAATAATAAACTAACAAATGTTTTACAGTGCAGTAATGGACCCCGAGGTAGTCGCTGTCCTGCTAGGGTCTATTGGGGAGATACATTTCTATATGTTTTGTCCATCTGTGGTAGGCTTAAACATTTTCACCAATGATCAGCCTGACAAGACAGGGGCTTTCTGCGAAGTTTACCTGCACGGTTCAGCCTTGTGAAGGGATCGAAAGTGGTGTTTTATAACTGGCCCAGCTCCACAACTCTGCTCTGCCAGTACAGAACTGATTGGAGGCTGGAGGACCACCATGCTCATATTAATTTACCAGCTAGGTTAAATAAATTTTTTTGCTTATGTAACCAAATAAAATAATTGCTGACCTTTATGCTACTATTTGCAGGAAGTGCACTGGGGCTTTGTTATTCTTCTGTTATTTCTTAGGATTGATTCAGATTAATCAGAAAGCTCCTGAAACCTTTACATAGTATTAAAGAGATCATGCCAGATAATCAGCACCTTTAGTCCCAAATTTTTTACTGCATAACAAGTATATATCCTTTCCTTTCCTGCTCTGGGAACTGCATTTTCAGTGAATTAAACACATGGAGGCTGAAAGGCTCAGAAAAGTAGAGCTATATTAAGGGGAAAAGAAAACAAACACTATCGAGTGGCTGTAAGTGACTTCAGAAACATATATTCTCCCTCTGGTCCCTTGTTAAAGGCCAGGCAGCCTTGATGAAAACACATCTGACTCAAAAGAAGAACCTGCACACATTGAAAAATCTGTTGTATAGAAAGAGAGCAAGCATTGCAACAGGACTTTTTTGGGAAAAATGTGTGGATTAAATATGAAGAAACAAGTAGTTTCCTGAGGCTGATATTTTTACTCATCTTCTGAGATCAAATACCATGTGATATATTTAGCATATATCTTATCTCACAGTTGTGGGTTCAAAAATCCTATGGAAAGACATCCTACTAAATTCTGATGTACCTTTCTAGAAAATAAATGTATCCATTCCCATTTTTTCTTGGTGTATGACTTCTTTAAAGGTTTGTGCTTGACTAAGTCTTTCTCCTTCAAAAAGTAGACATTGAGAAAACAGCACTGCCAAGAAATTCTAATCAAGATTTAGAAGAGTCTGTTGCTATGGAAATAGCCATGGCATAGCATGTTCAATACGACTTCTGCTGCAAAAAAAAGCAGATTGAAAAAACCAGGAAAGTCTTGCCTGAATACAATAAAACAACAGAGTAAACTAATTGAGTGAATTATATCAGTGATAAATTAACGGTGAAAATTTAGCCTTTAATAATTATACTTTCATTGGATCATTTTTACCTGCAAGCACAGGGACTGCGTCCCCCCAGGAAGGGTGACTGCAGCAGAGAGGGATTACTTGCCCCCAAGCATCCAAAATGAGTTCACTATTTTGCTGAGTATATGTTTAGTTTTGGAGGTTGTGTCTGCTCTCACTCGGCACTGCTGACACCAGGGTTGAGAAATCATGACTTAACTCTTCAAAATATTAAGTAGTTTTTCAAAAGCAAAGGCTCCCTACTCCAGGGGAGTGTGTGCATGTGGGCTGCAGTCAGAGCTACTGATTATTCTCATGAACTGGCAGAGCCCCATGTAACCTCAGCCCCACAGAATTTCAGCTCCACAGAAAGCCTATGGTAGTTTATTCTACATCCAAAATTAATCCAGATGCACTGTCCAGCTATCATTTCTATCCCATCAAGCTTCAAGACACAGTAGAGCCTGCATCTCCAATCTGCCCATTGACAAGCCCCCTGTACCAGTTCTGTCCTTTCAGCTCCACCACATCCCATCCATTGATTCTTGCTACCACAACAGCCCTCCTTTTGTTTAGTTTGATCTCTAGTTAAAAGATTACTAAAGCTGAAGATACAAATTATCATTTGTGCCTGGAGACCTGATGACCTTGGAGGTGAATCAAATGATTTGCACCTCCCTCTGGTCATGGCTCAGAATGTTCTATGTTCCAGGTAGATCTCATCACTTTGACAATGCTTAAGAATGTGAAATCAATTCAAACACGAAATCTCAGTTTATGGAACAGGAGCTGAGTGGCTCTTGCCAAGCATTATGTGTAGATGCACATCCATTTTGGGGCAGTTAATGGACATATGGAGATTATGAGCACAATGGTAACTGAACTCTTTACAGAAATGGCTTTACATCATTTCCACATGCTGTGCAAGATTGCCCTGCGCGTGTATAACTCTGTATGTACAAAGTGCAAACGTTGCTTTTCTGGGTCCTCTGTATCTGAATATCTGATTTTAGATCTAGGCAATCATCTGACTGCTGCAAAACCTTCCTGCAAAACTATATACTTTTGAAGAAAGATGTGATACCTGATGTACAACATGGAAAAGCCCATGTTATACAGGGTGCCTAAGCCTAGTGTGGCAGATGGATCTTGAAAGTCTTTGGCCTGTCTATTATGAATCCACGCCTTAACATCCAGCTGATCCAGTGCAGCTCCTTGTAAGCCATCTTATGCCAGTGATGACTATAGTGAAACTACTTTTAAAAGCTAGAACAAAATTGTCTAGTTATCTTAACTGAATTTTGCACCTTTTGATTTAACCTGATGTGGCCTCAGGAGGAAGAAAGGAACAGGAAGAGTTAAGTCCAATGTTGGTAGAAGGACATGCTCTAAAAGCCTGATTATCCAGATGGAACAGATAAATCTGTTACTCTTTCTCTAAATATCAACACTGCATAATTAGCAGCTGCTAAAATAATGGAAGCCAATTGAAGAAAAACATGGTATGCTCTACATTCATTTATTAAATACCTTATGTTTCCAAACAGAGCTTTCCATATTTGCTGCAAAACTCTGTAGCTTCATGCTTTACACAACTGAGCAAAGATGACAGCACTGAAATGAGCTATTACTATTTCCATCAGGACGATATGGGGAACTAGTCTGTGTCTTTGAGGCAAAAATATATATTCATCAAATGGAAAAGCTTTAAAAAGCAGCACTATCTAAGATATCAGCATCCCGTCTCCCTTGGAGACAGCTAAACCCCATATTTATCTAAATTATCTTGGTAATATGACAGAGTGATTGCTCACTAATGGTCAGTAACAGTTTTCTTTGTCATTTTCCTAGTCATTACCTCCTCAGAATGAACTCCAGAATAAACTGCTGATGCATCGTGACTAGAATATAAAGCGCACCATCACAACAGAGACCATTTCTATTAAACTCACGAACCCTTACATTGGGCTTCTGACATTTTCATTTACGAAAAATAATACCCCTCTATTACAAACTCTGATGAGCTTAGAGATATTTTATGCTTAAAACAGAAGTTATATTTATTTTGCACAGCTGTCTTCTATTTTGTTCCTTTTCTCCCCACAGCTATTTGTGCACAGGAGCCACATTCTCTGCGAAATGAAGAGCACGGCTGTAAGAGGCTAGTTTTGTAGGTACTGTATTTCATAGCCCATACATCTGAATTTTTTAATTTGGATGTTTAAGTCTGTTTGCCCTTTTTCAGGAGCTGGAGAAAATCACTGATTACACAGTCTGCCTGAATCTCATTTCCCCTGCTGAGTCTGAGAAAAGCCCCCACAAAGGGCTTGTGCACGTGGCAGCTGCTTATTGACTACTACTTCTCCTCTCAAAGAGTGGAAATTTTCAGTGCTCTGATCCATTGTCTTTATTTCAAATTAAATGGAGCTGATTTGTTGAGCTGCCAAGATGGAGGAGACAAAAAACTCGATCAGAAGTAGTAAAGGAGCCAAAGTGCTGCCATGTGAAGCTGCATGATTTTGAAACAGTGCATCAGCCTACAAAAACAGCATTGGAGTGACCATAAAGGAGTATCCCGTCCTCCCCAGTGTCACACCAAACAGATGCATACTGATCCTTCTGGGAGTCCTAAAGGCTGAAGCAGTGTTGAAATGCTGTGGAGCTTCTACACTGCATTGTCTGACCTTTTTTTCTACAAGAGGGTATCCTATCTGATTGCTGGGCAAATGGACATAGACAACATGGGCAGCCACAGAGTGACAGAGGTTCTTCCTTCAGTGAGTTGTCAAATGCTCCTCCAACCTTGCAAAAAACACACACACAAATAAGCTATACCTACGAAAAGCTATCAATATTTTTTTTTAAGCTCTGCTGTACTTAGGAGGGAGGAGAGAATTACAGCACACTCTGACTCCTAAGAAAGTGAGGCCCACCTGAAAAGCCTGATATTTCTGAATCATTAGGGCACAAGGAATAAAAGAGATCAAATTTCTCTTTCTCTTGCAACAGGCTACCAAGCCACATAATTTCCCTTGTTTTAAAGAAAATTCCATGTACCTTTGCTAGCCTACCTTTACTGTGAAGTTCAGGTCAGGACCATGGAGGAGTTCAGGTCAGCTTGATCATGAATTCAGGTCAGATCATTGGACTTCATGACCATGGAGTTCAGGTCATGTCCTCGGTTTAGTTAATCCCCAGGTGCACAGTTTACAAAAGAAAAACAGGATGCAGAGCCTCTTGAGGTGCTTTTCATAGCTGACCCCCAAGAATAGGCAGTGGTTACTTAAATGAATTCAGGTTTTCCCAAAAAGTGCCTTCTGGCAGCATCATGAACCACTCTACCCCTGGAGCACTGGGGCAGAGAGCTCAGGGAGGGGCAGCCTTGACCTGGGCTTCTCTGCTGAGCCTCATCCCAGCGCTGTGCGATGCTCCCCTCACCAAAGTTTTGGCTTGCTTGTGCAAGTGGATGATGCAAAATGCTTGCTGCCAGAAGCTTTCAGGCACAATACAGATGTATTCTTTCATTTTTAAAGGGAAGGGAAAAGACATAAAGTTGAGGTCTGACTGTAATTAGACTTTTTGAGTCCAGGTTGCTTCATTCCTGTTGCCTTTCCTGGAACACAGTGGTGAAGATTTGCATATTTCTGTGTCTATGCAAACATTAGATCTCCTTGGCAGGCAATGTATTTACCTGAGAGGGCAATGAAGGACTGGCACAAAAAGGAAACATTTTTCCTGCCAAAGTATTCATGCATGGCTATTCAAATTCTGTTTTCTTACTTTCAAAAAGCTGTCTACCATCTGAATGTGATCAGTCTCCTTGAGGGCTAAGAAACAAAATGGTGCATCTGCTTCACATGCTGAATGGGCCATGAGAATAAGGCTAGGAAGTCATCCCGAGCTATATGAGTCCTGTCCACATGGAGTGAGGGAGTTATGGCTTCAGCATATGCAGAAAGGATTTCCACTACATCCATGAATTACCATCGACTTACTTGTTATCTACTATTCTGAAACTAGATTAATTGCTAAATTTTCTGGGTGCAAGGTAAGAAACACAACTAGAACCTAAGATTGTAAGACCCAACAGGGTGAGCTGGACAAAAGCTCAGGTTAGCTCATTATCATATCTCCAGTGCCCAGCTTTGCATGGGTATCCAAATGCAGCATTTTGTGGCAGCAACTGATTCCACAGCTTAATTATGGATTCTGTCACAGATTGCTTCATCTTTTGAGACTTGCTGGAAATGTCATTTAAGGCCCTTTAGTTGCTACGTATGAGAAACAGTCACTAACTTTTCACCTTCTCTATACATCTCTCTCCCAAGTCAAGGGTTTTAATCTGATCTTATATGGAACATATTCCCATAGACAATATTTGAATGTTAAATGAATAATTTGCAAATCAAGTAAATTAATGAAATGTTTTTAAATAAAGCTAGTATGCCTAAGAAGAATAACTATATGAAGATGGAGATCAGTTCACATAGTGCTGAGACAGGTAAGATTATTTTTACTGTTTAGTCCTCTGCTCTTGGGAAAAATTAAACACCCAAAGATTTGAAAATATATATATTGCAATAAAGAAGCAGTAAAAATATCAGCAGGAACCACCTAAGTATATGTGGGAGAGGTGAGAGGAGGCAGGAGGAAAGGGAGAAGGAGTTTAAGCTAGCATAGAAAATTCCCTCCCCAAAATCATTGGAATGCAATAAGAAATTAATCTGTTCTATATATTTCCCACTATAATGAGCTATTTTTGCTTCAGGCTGCCAATCAATTCTGCTGACAAAGACTCCAAACCTTCAAATGTCTTGCATCACTCTCTTGCATGAACTAAATTTTCCAGTTAAATGTAATAGAGGGTTAGGAAAAGATATTGAAAAATGTTGCTAAATTTATCAACTGGAAAAGTGGCAAGGGCTAATTTATAAGAAAATAATTTAGTTCTCCAAGGCGATTTAGTCTCTCTATCTTTCATGACTGTGTCTGAAAACTTAGCAGGCTATGTAAGCAAAATCACTCTTTTCAAAATGTGTACCAGATCTGCAGACAGATGTTTTGACCCTTAAGGAGATTTTAATCCATGTTTGCATAATCCTGAACCTAATCTTCCAGGTGGTCTTGCTGGAGGGGGAAAATGAGGTAAAGGAAATAGTAATACATGAAAGAAACACCAACTTGGCAAAAGGAGAAGTCTCATAACAAACTCCATGCCTGGGGTATGCCCCACTGGTGTGACTACAAGGTGCTAAAGGGGATTTTCACCCAGGAACCAAAGGCTGGGGTACCTCAGGGCATCCCCTCTGGCAGTGAGAGCACACTGTTATCACTGCCGATCACATGTGGGGTGCTTCCTTTGCCAGAGTGGTCTCTGAAGTGGAAAAAAGACATCTTAACTTTCAGTATTTTTATTATAGATGTATTTGCAGGGAAACCGAATTTTTAGGAAAAGAAGTTTCAGTGTTTTGAAAATGAATGGGAGACCTTTTTGACCTTAAATGACATGCACAATTCTCTAATCCTCTCAGAAGCAGCCTCGTCACACCACACGAACCATTCAGAGGAACTCCAGGCCACTCTAAAATCAGGGGGCATATGATTAGCATTAAACCAAAAAGCATTTTAATCCTGCTGCAAGATTAAAAGGGTGCTGAAAAACAAAATGGTATTCCTGTTTCCCTCTGAACAAAATATTTCATCCGATAACAGGAAGCTCTAGAGAAGAAACACCTGCACATTGGGATGGATGAGTGTGTGGCTGGAGGACTTTTCAACTTTTATACATCCAGCTATTAACTCCAGGGTGGTTTCTCCAACTCTGCATCGGTATCACTGAGAGCAGACCCCGGGCTCCAGCCATCAGACCTTGCTCAGTTCTCAAATGGTTTATCTGTAGCTCCCTAATAGAGAGGCTTACAAATAAGTGGCTCAGCTTGGTAAAAGCCACTTTATAAGCTGCCTGCTACAATACAAAGCTTCCTTCTTTGATTAAAAGATACTGAATTTATGGGAAGACAGCAGTGGTATGCCTTCCTGATGGTGGTATGCCTTCCTAATCAGAACACACTGATTTATGAGAGAGAAAAATGTATAGGTTGAGTCAAAAGCTTTTGATGAAGCTGAAAAATATGCTTTTAGGTATTTGTAAATTATTAACTACTTCCTGGACACAAACTGAGCACTTTTAAAAATATCTCCATATTTACAAACTGTAAAAACGTGGTCAAAGTTATCCTATTTAATTATGACAACTAGCTGACAGTCAATAGCCTAGACTATTGCTTGGTGCAATGGGATCAAAAGTGCTCTGAAAGTGACTATTTATTTAGGCAAGAATGAAGTATCTTGGGTGATGAGGCTTCTATTTTTCACAACCACAAATATACCTGAAGCTCCTAAATGCAGCCCATAGGCTGAAAATATAAGGAGTTATTACTGCCTTGTTGTCGATACTTTGTTATTTTATCTGTATAATTTGGTCTTGAACCAAAACTGAATAGGGATTTGCCCTTACTGTCTATCAATTTGTGTAGTATTTATAATACATGTCCTGGTAAGAAACAAAATACAGAGTGCTGTGATAAGATGAAGTACCTATATTTATTTTCGTCTCCATTTTTAATAGTTCACGGCAATTTCTATTCTATTTAGTGGAAATTATAGTATATTGATGGAAGATGATAATTCAACATCTTGCAAGACAGGAGGCAGAAAAATCAAAGGGAAACTTGCAGATTTAGCATCCTTATTACAATATAATACTACCAGAACATATATTTTCTTTTTAAGATATTCCATTTAATTCTTACTTGCTTTGGATTCTTGGATTTAAGAAAAAAAAATCTTAGCCACCACTTTATGGGAAATGTGCTGGTAAGAGGAGGAGCCCTGGTGCTATGGTAACAGAGCTGCATGCCTGTGTGAGCCGCACTGATGCGAGGACCGTGAAACACAGGCTTTGTTCCCATCGAGTTCAACTGGAAGAGCTTCTGTCATTTCAAGCAGCATGAAATCACTCCTTTTCTTTCTATGCCAATGCAGGATAGTATTTCTCCAGATAATTTCCCTTCAAGGTAAAATTTTTAAGGAAGCACGGATGCCAATGGGTCTGTTAAATTGACTTCTTTGAAAACACCTCCTTTATTCAGGGTTAAACACTCAGATACCTACTTCTGCTTCAGCTGTATCTTACATTTACTCGTGGTTCTATTACTCTACTTTGCAAATAGTCCATGAGATGTAAGGAACTAAATGTATATGCCAAAAATCTGAAAAAGACTTACACACCTTGCCCTGTATTTACCAAGTGCCCAGTGGCCTTGACAATCTGCACTTTCAAGGTCTAATTTCAGGCACCATAGTAGATGTGTACAGGCAGATAGCAATTCCTTCATATCAAGCTTCAATGACCACTAGTAATTTCTAAAAATGTAAGCTGCTGACTGCATGGAAGTGCTCGTGAGATAGAGGTCCAGTGGTGATTGACAATAGGTATCTTCTGAACAGCCCTCAAACCCCTAAGGAGATTGTCTGACTTGAACTATAAACCTCTTCAATTATTTCTTAATCTGCACTTACTTTCAGACTCTGAGACAGTTTTACTGAAAACAAACAAACAAACAGAAGTTGCTAATTTAAAATTGATTGCAAATGCAGCAGTACAACTAATTATGCATAATGTCATAACTCCATAAATTGGTCACAGCAGAGAAGGGAAGCATATGTGTAAGCTTGCTGTTTCTAAGGTGTGTGAGGTAGACTCAATGTTCACTTTAGGAGTTTAATTTGTCCACTATGTCCCCAGAACTTTAGGGGAGGGAATGCCCATTCTTTCTAACTTCTGTATCGCGTGGAGAAATATGCTGTAGGTAGAGACCCAGCCCACCTCAAGTGGGGGCCTTACTCCCTGCATCGACTGCTTGAGGAGATCTGAGGGACCACTGGGCTCCTCCAGGAAATGGAAGGGGGCAGGAATCACCCCTTCCACCAACATAAATACCCGTAGGGGTATGGTAGGTGCCATAATGCCCCGTGGGTTTAGTCCAAATGGTTCTCTTGGGAGGGCTGTGTGCTAGTTAAGGCATTGTGCCAGGGCTGCAGGACTGGCTCAGATGGGAGGGATCAGACTCCATCTCCCACGTTTTAGGAGAGTGTTGAATCCACCAAAACAAGGATACCCAAGGATGCACTGGTTTTTTTGAGTGTGATCTGCACAGGAACCCTTGAGCCACACAGCCCAGTGAAGCCTGCAGAGGAGGGCACACGACGGAGGACATCCACTGCCTGGGGTAGCTGAGGCTCTGTTCCTAATCTGGAGTGCTTCTCATTCATTCATGGTACCATGCAGCCTGGGAAGCTGGGACCAGAGGTCCAGCAGAGGTAAGGAGGGGATAAAGCACAACTTTTTCATTGCTTTAACATACCTTGTTGTAGAGAAACAGCCTCATGATTTTAAAATTGCTCTAGAGCAAGACTGCTTTCATCTTTTACCAGACAAGATAATGGTTGGGGTGCTCATTTTTCCCTTTTAAATGAAGAAGACAAATGGAGACTGCAAATGACACTATGGCCCTTTAAAAAATAAAGACACAAATATTGAGCAGCTATAGTGAACAGTACTTCCGTACAGACCTCCAGGTACATGAAAACCAGCCCCAGTGTGATATTGGAGACAATAAAGAAACAAGATTAATCTCTTTCAGAGATTTTTTTGGAAGAAAATTAATCTCTTTCTGTTTGCAAATTGTTCCTCGGAAAGTTTTGCCCATGCCTGCATGCAGCTATAGCACACACAGTGTCATGGCAGCAGTTTCCTCAGAAGTGAAGAATAGTTTGAGAGCAAGTGTTTACACATTCTATATGCAACACAGCAAGTATCAATGCAGAGATAAACAACAATAATAGGATGTTGCTCATGCAACTTCCTTCAAGTGTTTTTTCATGTTATTAGAGAAGAAAATTTGGGCTCCAGAACTCTGGTAGGACTTTTTATTTGCTAAAAATTAAGCAAGTGCAAGGAGTATAGCAACAAGTGGGCCCATGTCAAGATAAAAATATAATAGGGCATCTTGAAGATATTTGTCATGACTTTCACCCTGCCCGTGTTTACGGCTAGGTGCTGCCCTTACTATCCTCTTCTGCCTCTCTAGTTTCCTCCTGCAGTGCTCAGATAGCCTTTGCTCTCAGGGCCCTCAGGAGTGGAAATGTGGAGCAGCCATTGCAGGGACGAGCACAGAGCTACTTCAAAAAGTCACTTAGAGAAGGAGCAGCTGAGAGCAAGTTCCCTTCAGTCAAACACGTGTCTGATGTACTGATCTAAAAATAAACCTGTGCAGTCTGTGAGATGTGCCAGTCCCTGACAGCCTCCACCTTTGATCACTGTGTCCTCACAAGGTGTGGAGCAGTGCAGTTGCAGAGGTTCACCTGAGCTGACCAGAGTAAGCCTGCCTATGCCCCCACAAGTAAAGCAAGTAGCCACTGAAAAACAGAGGCAGATCCTTGTGTGGGCTTGTGATGGTGTGATGGTTCAATGCAAAGTTGTCTAGACAGCAGCCTAAGACAAATCAATACCTGGAATAAGGCTCATCATGCTCCAATAGCTGCTGCAATCTGCATAGAAAGACTCATGCTGGAAGAAGAGGACATGTGTGCTCCTGAGGAAGAAAGCAGTTAACAATAAATTCTCATTAAGTGAAAATTATTTGCTGATGAAAGATTGAGCCAGTTGGCAACGGCACAAAAGATGGGCGTATGGCAGAGAAAGAGCACATAATGTTTCCTAATAGATTCAGCTGAGGTTTGTGGTGGTGAAGTACAATGTAAGCAGCAGAAAATACTGCAGCTTTGCTTCCAATCACAGCTACTTTTTATCTCCTTTCTAAGAGGAATATCTGTAGGAATATTGACCAATATTCCTACAGAAGAAAGGCAAGATAGATCTACTGGAAAATAGCTGGAAAGACTATTTTTCTGTCTTTAATTAAATATTATAAAGAAGTACATTTCTGAGAGAAAAATGTGCTTATATTATAGTGTGGAATTTCTTTTTCCCAAATGTGTTGTTAGGCTATCAGAGATAAGAGCATTTATGATTTCCCACATAGATCTGATGAAACAGCTTTTTAATTTACATTTGAAAGAAGGAATTGCATGGATAACTTATGCAAGAAAAATAAGACAGAAAAAAAGAAGAGCATTGTAAAGCTACAAACACCTCCTGGAGTTACAATGGAAAGAAGAGTGTTCACAGGTCACTGTGGCTTTATGCCTGACAAAGGGCAAAACAAATTTTGACCATTTTACTGTGGGTACAAGAACATGCATCATGTGTTCAGGGATGAGGGTGAGGGTTTTTATTACTGAATAGTGGCTTCCCACCATGAGTTAATGCCTCTTTATGTGCAACCCTGGCAAATAACTCTTCCTCGACAAACTTAAGGAGTGGTAGACCCACACAGACAGAGCCTGACTCGCATCGATGTCCATGGGTCCTTGGGAAGCTGATCTGATGTCCCTCAGGACCTTGCCAAATCAATCACCTCTGGTGCTGTGTTCCTGCATCCAGTGGAACTCTGCATGGAGATTGCCAGGGATACTGGCACAGAGGAAAGATTTGCATTCCCACTGCTTGCTCTTGCCACAACTAAATAACTGAAACCCACAGTGGGGAGGGTGTCTGCCTGTGATGCTCTGCCTCCTGCCACCTGATCTCCCAGCCATTCAGTCCTTCCCTCTGCTTTCCAGCCAGCAGCAGCTGAGAGCCAGCAAGCCCCAGCTGGAAAGGGAACAGCCTGGCCGAGACAGAGTGAGTACCATTATTTAAATGAAGAAAGTTGGACAGTTGTCAATGGAAAGAAAATTATTTGGAATCTAAATCTAACTAAAAGAAACTACCCAGATTACGGATACTGTAAATTGGATTAAAATTAAGTCCTATGGGAAAATCAATGGAAAGTGATAAGGAAGTAAGTCAAAATGACAGCAGAAAGAGGCAGATGCTCTCTGAGAGCTTATTCAAGAGATCCAGTCAGAAGTAGAAAAGAAAATTTAATTGAGCCAATCCAAATCTAAATGGTAGAAAAATAAAGGGAAATTGGAAGAGATTAGAGAGAAAGCCCATGGAAAATATTTTTAAGAAGGCTACAAATTAGTACAGAAAACAGAAAATGGAGGGGAAATTAAAGAAAAGAAAAAGGCAATTTTAATTACGTCTTAGAGCAAGTGAAATTAAGTGCCTGAGAGTAGGGTTTTTTATAGGATGCATTTGTTTACGTAGAAGTAGACTTTGATAGACGTGCAGATGTTGTTTTTCTGAAAACAGGCTGATTTTTTTTAACCTATATGTGCAATTACAAAGCCTCTGAAATGCATCTGTTCTCACTCCATGCTCTGAAAACCACCTTTTTTTTTCTCTCTCTCTGTCTTTTCCTTTACAGGTTCATCTCTTACAGAGGTGCTGCTCCAGGCTGTGGGAAGCTGGAGCTCTCTGCATCCTGCCAGCCTCCTCCAAGGGGCTGGAGCACAGGGAGCCTGTCCCAGTGTGAGGGAACCTGTCACCTCAGGAGTGAAAGGCTTTATCTTTCCTTGGCTACACCTACAGTACCACTGGATGTCACTGTTGTTTCAGGAAAGACAAAATCTTACTGTGATCTTTTTGACAGATAACGTTTGGTAAATAAATATATGTGTATTTATATTCTCTTCCCCATAACTTTTCTGCACAAGGATTGCAACCTCGATGACTATTTTACAGCAACTTTGTTCATGGGTCCCTTTGCGGCACTCTAAGATATCTTTTCTGTAAAGGATTTCTTTTTGCCATGGTAGATGTAAAGCATGGCCAAGCTGCCACAATAAATTTCAAATTTTTTTTTTTTGCTTCCATTTATTATATTTCCTGTGAAATACTTTAACTCACCGCATCTGGACTGATTGCAGCTGTGTTGGAGTGGAGGAGTGAGCTGCCTGCAGAGCAGCAGGATCTGCTGGTGTCTGTCTGCAGCCCAGAGAGCTGGGCACTGCCAGGGCAGCGCTGTCCATAAATCAGGATTACCCTGGAGGTGTCTGCTTCCCTCCACTCTTAAGAGCACTGTGCAGAGACTCTGCCCCTAAATCAGGCACCTCCTGTACTAAGAGTCAGTGAGAAATTCAGGCCCTATTCCTTATAAAGGAAAAACCTTTTCCCCCTCTCCCCCATCAGTTGCCTGGGGTGGTATTTAGATGGTCAAATGAAGACAAATAACTCTCTTTAAAGTCAGTGAAGAGGAACAGGCAGTTCCAGGAAAGTGATTCATCCCATCTGAAAGAACACTTCTAGCAGATAGGTCAGGCAGGTAAAGGCTTACAGGCACCTATTTCTGCCAAGTCACATTGCATGAGCCTTCAGTGACCTTTCAAGAAGAATCCCAACACCTCTACAGCAGGGGTATAGAGATCTTTTCTACTTAAACTTCACTCCACCACTGATGATCTTTCAGCCAACTTTCTACATATTTCCCTAATGCTAAACATGTCCAAAAAGGCACATGATACCCAGTGACTCACCCCAAACTGCCCAGCAGGATCTCAATTATCTCCCCTTCTCAGGGACTGAGTCAAGAGAGGCCTTGATAGCCCCTGTTGAAAACATACCAGGAGTTGATCCAACAATACGGCAGTATGGACAGTGGCATTGCTGTGCCCAACAAGGCTTCTGGTGCCATTTCATTTTCAGTGCTGCAGCTTAGGTGAAAAAAAAGTATATTTCTGTCGGTGGCAGGTACGTAGACCTCAGTTTCCTCACTGTCCCCAGCTCCCAGAAGTTCATCTGGTATACTGAGGACAACACAACTGTTGTTGCCTATGACAGGACATGAAATACAATGCTAAGAAAGTGGTCCTCTATTTGCATGAAAATAGTCCAGCTCTGTTAACTGTTCTCCATCTCACAACCCATATGAATTTCCAGAAACAGTGTAAATAAAGAAACTAAGGAATTTCTGATAGTTGCCTGTATCTCTTCATGCGTGAAAATAAAAATAAAAAGAGATAAAGCTTGAGAATTAAAGCCCAATTATTCCAGTGAAGAGGTAACAAATTTGGGGCTAAAGGTCATGAATGCAGACTGGCCTAAGAGATTTGCTAATTTTAATTAAAAAGGATGCTAAAACCACTAGGAGGAATAATGCGTGCTGTGCAAATTGAATAGGAACACTCCTCAGTCCCTGCTGTTTCTGGCAGTGCTATTTTCATTCTATATGCATAAATAAAGGATTGTGAAAAGATTACTGTCATTTAGTAGGGCACAGCAAAATGTCTGAATCATGTGAAGTTAGTGTCAGGGAATCAAAATTATAAGACCTTTCCAAAAATAAGGCTTTCAGGGTAACTGCTTGGAGCAGGGCTCTTCTGGGGTTTGATAGGCAATTCCCCCATTTATCCACAGCACAAACCCCTGCCATCACCCGCGTCTTTGGGCTACTGGTACCTCTAGAGGCAGCGGAAGGAAACCTGTCTCCCCAGTGTGTGCACAGGCACGCTAGTTGCATCTTCTTCGTCTTATTTTGATTGCCACCAGGAGGTTTGTACCTGCCAGGCAGTCTCGGGCACTCCTGGGAGGTGCGCAGTGCGCCGGGGATGCAGCCCGTGTTCCCCCCAGCCGGGATGCTCAGCACACCCTGCTCGCCCGCGGGCGCGTTGTCTGTCGGCGGCTGCCGTAGAGCCCAGGCTGCTGTGCTGCCTGCCCAGCCACAGCCCGTGTCCCTGCAGGCAGAGCGGCACTTGAATTTTGTGTATAAAATTAAGCAGCATGCAGAGTGCTCAGAGACACGTGCGAGCTGTGGGGCAGGGTGAGATTCCACCGCTCTACCTCTTCCAGTGCTGATGTGGTTGCATGAGGCCCCACGGGTGTAGGGACCTAAGTAACATCCCTTCACCCTCACTTCTCCCCCTCTGGCGCCACTCAGGACAGAAGGTAATGCTAAAAATGTCAGTTTTTCTATATCCATAATTATATGCATTTTTTCCCAATTTGTTGCCATTATTCCCATCACCCAAAATGTGATTAGTGATTTACAGAAGATGGAACAAGCCTGATCCTGCTCTCACGTCAGTTTACTCCCAAGCTGTTTCATGGTACACATTCCCGCGGCAGCCGTGGAGATCAAATCCGCTTCACGCTCGGGCACTTGGAGATTGTCATGGGCAGGGAGCTGAGAAGCTCTGTTCCTTCACGCTCCACAGCACAGGGAGGCTGGGAGGCAGACACAGCCCGCCCTGTGCCGGGACTCAGCCGACACGGGAGCTCCTCCTCGCGGCTCTTTGCCCGTCGAGGCCACCCGTCAGGGAGCACCAGCCCCACTGGAAGCCTTTCGGGGGGGAAAAGGGACACCCCGGGAGCGGGAAGCTGACAGCATCGCTGTGCGGCATCCTTTTAGAAAGCTTTTTGCATTTGCTGTTATCTCCGCGAGTCATATGTATGCAAATTAAACACGGCTGGTAGCCGCTAAATAGGTATTTCTTTCCAAAACTATCTGCTCTCTGGGGTCCCCACCTTCTTGCGTTTGCAAACTGCATCAGATGCCACATAAGAAAGACATCCTCCAAGATGTGCTGACACTAATACCAGTTTCAGGCAAGAAGTTCCCAGCCCTCCCTGCTTTTCCCCTTTAATCTTTTTTTTTTCTTCGATTTTAGGTTTTTGCTTTCACAATTTTAAGCAATTAATTTTTTGGCTCCCACGTAGGATCAACAGGTGTGGAATGACTGGCATGGCCTTGATACGCTCCATCTGGTTGCTACTGATAAGGTAATCCTTCGAGCTGAGGGCAATATCTCCAATAAGCTTAAACGGCGGCAGCACCCTAATCTATTTGCAAGAGAGAACAAGCCCTGCAGCCAACATTGTTATTTCGCAGGAACAACTGGGCACAGACAGCACTTTCACAGGCGCAGTGGGGAGGCTTTCACCCCCCTATTTTTCCCTTGGGAGTGATGATTCACTCAGTGCAGTTGTACCCTCTCTCTCAGGAAAATTAAAAGCTTTGCTTTTAAATTTGCCCTCCCCCCCAGCCCCATGATTGCTGAATCAAACCAGTTATCGCTTTGCTTCTTTACATCCATAAAATCATGGCTCCTTATTTAATCTTCCCCAAAGCAATGGAAAAAAATGACCGTTGGCTTTGTGTTGATAATAAATATTATTGTCTGTAACTTCCATAAAACTACGACAGCTGTTGAGTTCTGATGTTGGATGTGATGAAAGCAATGGGGTGTGCTTGGGGTGCCCTCTACAGATGAAGGGTTCTGTCATCTCCACACAGGTTTTGGTCTGTGGTCACAGCCAAGGAAGCCGTGCAGGCACACTGAGAACCATCTCACCTCCCCTCAGTGTGTTGTGCCGGTTTGTGGCATGAACCACGCAGTGTCAGGCCGACAGCATCACAAACCTACGCCTGCATCTTTCCTGGCGCCCATTTTGTAGGATTTCAGCCAGCAGCTTTGGAGCTTATTTTATTGGTGATTTCTGTTCTTAGCTTTCACCGTGTGGTTACCCTGTTCAAATACCTCTTCCAGTTTTCTGCCGACCAAGTCGTGCTGCGGGGTCAGCTGCGGAGCCGAGCCGCCCCGCCGACGGCAGCCAGACAGCCCTGCTGTAGCTCCTTGAGGAGCCACGGGAATTAACAGCTTGTATCCTCTCCTCTGGGCTGAGGAAAGGGCATTTTTAAGATGGTCCCTACTTAGAAAAACAAGAGAGAAGCGCTCTGGCAGACACGTTTACCGACGCGCAGGACGGGGTGATCCCGCACTCGTCGCACAAGGGCACAGGTGTGACGGAGGCCCCTGCGGAGCTGCCACCCCGTGCTGAACATCATGGTCCAGTAATGAGCCCAAGCAGCATCCCTGCAAACACGGCATTAATTGCGTCGAAGGGAGTTGCGGCATTACTGCATCACACTTTGTACCTTTGCTCCTCTCAGCCACAGCCGTTTCTGCTACGTGCGTGCACAGTGAATGCGCTTGGCTGTGCCCGAGCGGGCACAGCCGGCAGCAATCCCTCAAAGCAGGAGCAGAGAGGAAGCGGGTAGCATCCGGGCTCTCCTGCACAAATAGTTAAGCTTTTCCGGCTGCTGCTGGTGTCAGACATTACCCCATCTGCTGGTGAGCAAAGCAATGAGCTCGCAGCAGCCAAGGGGAGTTCTTGCATCACGTCCCTTCCTGTGGGAAGGAGACGTCGCAGGGATGTCTTGACCATTTCTGCTGCTCAGGGCTCCCCAGGGGTATTGGGACCCTCTCGTCCTGCCAACCCACTATGGGGAATCCCTGTGCCCCCACCTGTTGCACAAGAGGGGCCAAATCCAAATGGACCCCAGAATGTGCTGGGGGGACCGCCACTGCCCCGTGTAATGAAGGTACCGTGAGGCTCAGGTGATGGCCTTACTGCAAGATCCTGAAGTGAAGAGAAGGGGAAGACACCATAGCAGGAAGGTGGGCAGGTGATCTGGGAGATGTGGCCCTCACAGAGGACCATGTGGTGGGAGATGAGGCTGCTCTCCAGTGAGGAGTTGTAGCAGCAATGCTGGGCTATAGCTGGTGCTCACCCCTCAGCTACAAGGAGGATGAAGCCAGGAGCTTCAGTTTCAACCAAATACATTTTTTCTGCTGACATGGTTTATGTCATTCATGGATTTACCAGATAAAAAGTTAAGATTAGTAGATTAAACATGCATAGTTGATTCTCCAGAGAGAGCTTCATCTCTGTTATCTCCCTTCTAAATCTGCAAGGACATCGGGACACAGAGACAAGACCTTCAGCTCCCAGTTAAGAAACAGGTAGTGACTCTGACAGCACTTTTAAAATGGACATTTTTGAGAAGAAAAGTGGCTCTTCCTCTTCCCTGCTGTCTCCCTGCCCAGCTCCAGGCAGCCCCAGAAAGAGGGCTCCAGCTGCACCCACCTCAGCACCCCATTTTTTTCCATGCCCCTGCAGACTCTCTGCCACACTGAGCCTGCACTCATGTTGGGCGCTCAGCTGAGATGCTCCTGTTTGCACCACAGACAGCAAGTGAAGAAGGAGTGAGCATCAGTAATTACATGGAACAGCTTACATGATGCCCATATACATGCCTTTTGGGACAAATGCAGGGCACAGAGGTGATGGGAGAGGTCTGCATGCTGTCAACCCATCTCAGAATAAATGAATGAATAAGGCCAAAATTCTGATTACTTTTGCACCTGGGTGCTTCACTGGTGTTAATTACATGGTGGAAATGGAGGATCCATGTAAGCAAGATTCAAATCAGACATTGATATTTAGCTCTGCTTCAGGTCCTCTCTATAGGATTGCTTCTATCAAAGTGAAGAATGAAACAAAGAGGGGAAAACCTAAATAGTGATTAATGAAGAACAGTCCTTATTTAATCACAGCTTTCAATTCAGACTTTATAATTTAAACTTCAGTAATTGTCTTCATGATTTTGGCATCTGCTCATCCCAGCCTACACACTATCTTTGAACTAACAGCATGGCTTATCTTTGCAATTAAGCATTCAGTGTAGCAACAAATCTTCAATTTGGTGTGAGTCACTCAGCTGCTAAATCAAACAATGTGTTACTAAACAAACCAGTTTCCTCCTGACCTCATATGATGATAATAACGACTTGTGAAACCATCTTGAGATTTCTTTGGTATAATTTGCTGCTACTTTCTGACACACTCTTTTTCATCACTGTAACTGGGTTCTGGATAAGAAATGAACAGTACACAAAAAATTGATAGTTGTTATTATCATGGAAATACCTTGAAACCAGTTGCTAATAAAGCAAAATAATTTTCTGTAGGTAAAGGCTGTAAGTACAGGGTAAGCCAAAGTTGCAACTGCATCAGCCTCAGTGGGTAGCTGGGGATCTGGACTCCTGTTATGAGGATGGGAAGTGCTGGGTGGACAAGGTGGACACTCCTGGTGCAAATGGGATCCCCATGCCTCCATATGGCAGACACACACGTGCTGCTCTGCATCACAAGTGTCTGTATGTGCAATCAACTAATAGAAGTAATTAATAATCTTCATCTTAATGTAGTTAAGATGACATTTGGAACCAAAAGTTACCTAGAAACTCATTTCTGTACTCAACCAGAGAAAAGCAACGCTGGGGGGCCAGTTGTGATGTGCAGTCCCAGGACAGGCTGGGCTCCCAAAACACACACCATTATTTCATGCAGCTGAAATTTCTGAGAAGCTGGATTTGGAGTCATGGTGGATGCGGGCAGTTGTTTACCCTGGCAGCACTGCCTCATTGAACCATACATCCTTGAAGTCCATAACACACAGAAATTGGTAGTGTCCTTTTGGGTGCTCAAGCTTTTAGTACTCTTCCTCCTCAACCCTAGAAGCCACCAGAGATCCACCACAGCATTTTCTCAACTGTAGCTGAAAATACCTGGGAGGGCTTTTACTTCAAAGGCCCAGCTGCGGGACACGATAGCAGCTCTGAGTGGGTTTTGCTGTTAGCTGCTGACACAACAGGGTCAGAGGTTGTCCTCATTTTAGGCAGCAGCACAGGCTGCAGCATCAAGGTGACGCTGCTGCCTGCCACCTAGGCCTGTGTCTGGAGGGCTTCCTGAACCTCATTGAGACTTATCTAGTAGACATGCTATTGCAACAGCAATATTTCAGTGGCACTTCTTCAGTGGCATACTCTCTGCTTAGCTGAAGGATCCAGGTAGAAAGTCACTCACCTTTCCTATTCCTACCTCTCATACAGCTCTTTGTTCCTTGGCATAAACCTGTTTCCCTCCTGCAGTGAACCTAACGCACTCAGGCAAGTTCTCACATCCACATGTCAGCTGCTGTCAGGTGAATTTTGTACCTTTTGAGCAGCACAAAATGACCTTGGCAATTTGAAAAATGTGATCCAGAAGCTGTTCTAGAGTCAAAATGTCATAGTCATGGTGCCTTCCTGTATTCAGGAGAACATATGCATCTAATCATAGTATTTAATTAGCTTAATTGGGCTTTTCATTGTACTGCACTGCTTTACTTCAGTTCTCAAAATGATTTCTAAGGGTTAAGATCCTCCTTTTACCAAAGGAGGAGCTTGTACGAAGCAACAGAGATTCAGTGTTAGATATGGGCCATCACCTGCCTGAATGAACCCTAATAAATAGGCAGGAGGGAGCCACTTACTAGCATATTTTCACATTTCAATCACTGCAACTAAGGTGAAACAAAATAAAGTCACTCAGTTTTTGATAGCAGTGCCAAGAGAAATAGGCTTCATGTTCTGTATTCTCTTTAATTATTGCCTTTATCTGGCTCAGGAACTACATGAGGTACAGTGAATGCTACCACCTACAGCAGAGCTGCTGATCTGTAAAAAAGCAGTATGATCAGATGACAGCGGGAAAAAGGCAAGAGTTTAAAAAATCATTTGTTTTTTATAGCAAGAAAATAGATTTCGGAATAGATGAAACAGAATAGGTTGCCACAGAAAAGGCAGCCACTTGAAGAGATGCTGAAGAGATGACAGATCTCACTTGTTTTGGTTACATGCATTTTAGAAGTTTCATTTTGCAAACCTTCACCTTCATTTGTACCACTGACTTTACCAGCTTCACTCCAGCAGCCCAGGCTTTCCCAGAACAGAGTCCCTTCCCAGTTGTTCTGAGCCTGGAAATACTGCAAAGTTTCCAAACCATCTCATTAAAAGACAAAAATCAAATTTAATTGACTTTTCAATGGCAGCATGATGGGTATTTTCAATTTGGTACCCACAGACTGCTCTTGCATCTTGTTTTCATGTCCGTCTTCACAACTAGAGGAATTTTTTAAAAGGCAAAAGCTGAGATGTTTGTTTATCCTATGTCTCCAAGATCTGGAAGAAGCATGCTGCATGTCCTGGTAAAGACGGGTCACACAGCTATAGGACTGTTCATGCCATGACACGTAGTCCTAAGGAAGTGGTACTGCATAGATCACACCTCTCACAGACATTTCTTAGAGATGATTGAAAGACAGTTCCCTCCAAACTCATGTCAGTATTATTAGCAGAAAACAAAGTAATTTCATCTAACCCCTTCCAGCCAAAATCAGTTTAGCCATTGTGAGTGGTAGGTTTGGGTTGGAAGGATACTCCAAGCTTCACTGTTTACTCCTCCTGACCAACACGCCTAGTGTGGAAAAGGAATCATGACCAGGTGGGTGGCCAGGCAGTGAACACTCTGCCACCAAAGTCACATCCCAGTTCAGGTTTTCTCCATTCCTGCACATGTTTTCGCCATCATTTCCTGAATGCTTCCAGGAACCACCCCTGGTGAGAGAGCCAGCCTCAGAAATTTGGGGTTTCATCAACAAAGGTTCTTGATCAGAGACCACGAATGGCCTCTCTACTCCTAAACAGCCATAGCTCTATGAAGAAATCTGCCTCTGTGTGTCCAATCTCTGGTATTCACTTTCTGATTTACCTGTTGGGAAAAATACAGTCAGGCAGATTTCCTTGCAGAGAAACAGCTGTAGGCACGTGGCAGGCCAAGTGCAAGTAAGTCTTCAAAGTAGCTCTTTAGTGTTCTCAGAAGAAAAGTGGGTCAGACCTTGCTGCTTAAGTCTTCTGGGACTTTGACTTTAATTAAAGTGTAAGATATCAGCACTTACCCTCACCTAGACATACAATGGAGGAGATGTGCTGCTATTAGTGCTTACAGATTCAAAACCCCAGGCTGGGAGCTTCTAATTCCTGGTCTTAAGCCTCAAGTCACACAGAAACTGCATTTGTGACTTTATGAATCAATTCAACTGATGCAGAAATAATGTGCCAGGTGGAATGACACCAAAAGGGCTTTCCCTTGCGCCGCTGACCAGAAGGAAGCTTCCCAGAGGGAGATGTCATGTTATTCAGGCAGCTTTTGCTCCACAAAATCCTTGGATTTGGCAGTGCCTGATCCTGGGAGGTCCTTGTGGAAGCTACCAGGCTACTGTAGAGCAAACTTGAACCCCCAGTCTCTTCTAGCAGAAACTGGTATTTCAGCACAAATGTCCATGGCAGCTATGTAATAAATTGACTGTTAACAAGAAATGTTGTCAAGAGAGAAGTGTCTGAGGGCAGTGAAAGGCTGACAGGGAGACGTGTGGGATGCTGGAGCTGGTGGTAGGGACTGGAAACTGATGTCATAGTGAGTGGGGAGATAATAGATTACCTCATTTCTACATTTTCAAGATGTGAGAGGGATATGGCAGCCTTAAAGAAAAGATTTTCAACTGCTTTGTGCAATTTATTTTAATTTCTTATTATGTCAAAACAGCATTTTTCTTAGCCTGACTAAGTTAGTACAGTTTTATCTGTCTGTTTATATAGTGTTCTACCTGTACTCTGCCAGCTCACCCAAATTTTTCAAATTTCTTTTATTATTTTGTGTTCTTCTAAAATCTCAGTTCCTGGAGATAAGGGGCATCCTCAGCATTTTAATTTTTGCCTTTTTTTATAAATTCTAGCCAAAAATAATTTAAAAAAATCCTCAACTGCAATATTTGAAATGCATTCTCATAATTTAGAGGATGACACCATATTTTTCAATACGTAACTTTCAAAATATTTATTGATGCTGCAGAAAGGACTGAACTGCTCAAATACTGTGACTTTCATGCCACATATCAGTTTTATTTTCTGGATGACAAATACAGCCTCGTGCAAGTATTAGTCTGTATCTAACTAGTCTGTTCTAAACAACCACGATACCATTGTTAACGTTCTTCCCTTTGGAGTTTTTAATTATCCTAAAGTTCTGTTCATTTGGAAAACATCCATTAAGTCTATTCACCATTTCAATGAAGCCAATAAACCTGAGAGTACACTCAAGTATATGAATAACTGACAATTTTTATTTCTTACTCAGAGTGAAGTTTTCAGCAGTAGCTGAGCAGAAATCACAACTGATAAAAGATGTATAATCAGGTAACTATAAGTTCTCCTGTAGCTGACCCTGCCCCTGTGCTGGTCAGATGGTCTCACTGCTGCCCAGAGGCAGTCCTGCCCCTTGCCCAGGGGAACATGTCCACAGCTCATGGGGACGCTGTCAGGTGCTGTAACAGGTGCAACTGGTCTTTCAAACCTCACAGTTTTCATCTCTTCCCCAGCCAGAGGGGAAGGGGAACTGTCACCTTCATGAGTAGTTACATTTGCTGATGGGTCTGTTTTCCTCCTTTTATGTACACAAGCCTGAAGCAAAATGCCCTGGATATGGTGGACAGGTAGATGATGCTTAAAGATCAGCAGATGCTACCTGGTGTAAGAACTGGAAGTTTGATGAGCTTTGCATGTTTATCACCAATTTCATCTGCTCAGGCATCCAGAACTACATGTATAATCTGACAGATCTCTGACACGTTTCTGTGATACATGTTCTGCAGAAGAGTGAGTGGGGAAATGGTGTCAGAATCCTGACTGGGCAGCCAGCAAGGGCAATGCTTATACATCTGGTGGTATAATACAAGAAGGAAACCAAAATGCCTCATAAATCTGTATTGTAGAGCTGCAAGGCACCCATACTCACAGCTGGCACACTTCAGGATGTTGAATCACTTAGATTGAATATCCATAAGGATAAGCAAATTGGTGATTACAGCACCTGATTTAGTCTGTCACCATGCCACATGTCCTAGAACATTTAGTTACCTACTTTACACTTGTAGAGAGAGGCACCAATTTTAGGAGCAAACATTTAAGGTGGAGCTATTTCAATTACTATTTTCCTATGAGGCACAGCACAGCAGACTGTATTTGTGTTCTGGGCTTTGCAGGAAAGGACATGGGCTGCCAAAGGAAAAGCTAACTAGGCTGGTTCCATCTCAGTGGTAGCACAGAACATATTAATACACAAGATGGAATTGGGGGGCTACTTTAAAATGATGATCTAACAGCTAGCTAGTATATTTTGCAGCTGGGATCACTTACACTCACTTGGCAACAGTGTTCTGGCCATGCTGGCATCTCCTCAGCATAGCAGTTTGGCTTTGTTTCATTTTTTTCTGCAGCTTTTCAATGAGGAAACCAATTGCAGTTTTGCTGCATGAATGCAGGAGCATCACCAAGGTCAGCCAAGGAGAAAGGCTCACCCTGTTGTCCTCTGATGGTCATGCACCATCTGGTAGTAGGTTAGTATGCATTGTATGCATGGTATTCCAATGACAGGTGAAGCAATCGTGATCTGGCTTATGTTACGCAATGGAGAAAGCAAACGACATAGTCCTCTAGATGTCCTCAAGGCAGAAAGAAACTGCTTTATTTATTCGTATTTTGAGGCAAAATAAAGAAGCCTTACAGCTCTAAGAAGAGTTTCCCCATCCTTTATCATGGTGTTATGTTAAGCTGTTTCAGTTATCCTCTCCTAAATTTGCATGCAGCTCTATAATTAAGCTGGAAGTCAGTGGCTTAGTTGTCTTTGACTGCATGGGCCTTTGGGGGGGTGGGATGCAACATGAGATTAATACAAATGCAAACCTAGTGTAGCGAGTTGACCCTGGCCGGATACCAGGTACCCACTAAAGCCACTCTCTCACTCTCTCTCTGCAACTGGACAGAGGAGAGAAAAAAAAAAACAGCTAAGGATTCATGAGTAGAGAGAAGAGCTGGGAGAGGTCAGTTATTGATTATCTTCACTGGCAAAACAGACTCAAAGTGGGGATAGTACTTAAATTTATTACTAACAGGATAAAAGCCAAAGAGTGAGAAATAAAACAGTCTCAAAAACACCTTCCCCCCACCCCTCCTTCCATGTTCTCTCTCCTCCCCCCCAGCTCTGCAGGGGGGTGGGGAATGGGGTTTACAGTCAGTTGATGTTTCTGCCACTGCTCAGAGAGAGGAGTCCTTCCCCTGCTTCCGTGGGGTCCCTCCCACGGGAGACAATCCTTGATGGACCTCTCCAGTGTGAGTCCATCCCTTGGGCAGCAGTTCTTCCCAAATTGCTGTCCTGTGGGTCACTTCTCCATGGGGTGCAGTCCTTCACGAATGAGCTGCTCCACCGTGGGTCCCCCACAGGGGCCATAAGTCCTACCTGGGAAAAAACTGCTCCAGTGTGGGCTTCCCTCTCCATGGGCTGCAGCTCTCTGGCAGGACCTTGCTCCATCTTGGGCTTCCCACAGGGTCACAGCCTCCTTCATGCATCCACTTGCTCCAGCATGGGCTCCTCCGTGGGCTGCAGGTGAGTCTCTGCACCCCGATGGTCCTCCATGGGCTGCAGGGGCACAGCTGCTCCACCATGGTCTGCACTGCAAGGGAACCTCAGCTCTAGTGCCTGGAGCAGCTCCTCCCCCTCCTTCTGTGCTGACCTTGGTGTCTACTTTGTTGTTCCCATGTTCTCATTCCTCTCTTCCCTGGCTGGAATTCTTCTGCGCAACAACCTTCTGTTCTTAAATGTTATCACAGAGGCGCTACTACCACTCCTAATTGGCTTGGCCTTGGCCAGTGGCAGGAAGCCCATCCTGGAGTCAGCTGGCATTGGCTCCATGGGACAGGGGAAGCTTCTAGCAGCTTCTAACAGAGGTCACCACTGTAGCCTCACCCCCCGCTACCAAAACCCAGCCACAGAAACCCACTACATCTAGATATCTACATACACGTATATCTGTGAACTAAGTATGAGATCTGCATTATGGTGGATGGAGTCAATAATGTTGATGAAGCATAGGGTGCAACTGAGGCTGTCACAGATTTGGTTTCCCTGGCAGAGTGGGATACATCATGCTCTGGCTCCACTGCCCACAGTCGTGTGGGTTGTTTGGGACTACGGACATGAGGCTGGATCAGGCACCTATGTTCCCTCTCATCTCGATGCAGCTGAAATAAGTGTAGCCCTGACCTCACTGGTCCACATTTCAATGTCTCAGACATAAGCTGAATCCCATCCTGGATGAAATGTAGAGTTCTCCCTCTTCTGGAAACCTTGCAGGGCCTGGATATCACAAACACGACTGTGCCTTCACCTGGGGCTGTAAATGACCAGCACACCTGAGGACCAAGGCACTCCTGGACATCCCTGCTAACTCCCATGGTCATGCTGCAATTTCAGTCAGTGAGGAGGACTTCTGTCATTGTATTGGTTGAACAGAGGCTTTGTGTTTGCCAGAGGCTGCATCTGAGGCCCAAGTGCAGTTATCTTTGTACTGTACGTATATACATGATTAGCTGGGTAGCTTTACCATTTAGCAAGCAAAATATTATGCTGAAAATAAATGGTTAATGGAATGATTTAAACATTAAACACAGAAAATGCTGCTTAAGCAAAATTATATAATTTTCAGTCTTTTACTTAACTTTGCCATCTACAGTAGTGCTTCCACCAGATGTCACCCCTCTGCCTCCTGGCTTTTGTAGAATATTATATTTTGTCAGGAGCTCTCAAAAACTGGGTAATTAATATAATTTTCTCTTCTGTTTCCCTGATGGTTGTTTAGCTCTATTGTCAGTAACCAACTGGCAGTGAAATGGCCTGAACTCAATTTCTAAGTACTTCAACTGAAAGCACTTGATTGATACCAGTTCAAGACTCCATCTGGCACCCAGGAAAACCTGCAGCTCACTAGCTGTGTACCACAGCAGATCATTGGTGCTCACTCATCAGCAAAGGGCTCCCAGTGTGAACACAGCTGGAGTAGATGTGCATTTGCAGAGCTACCACCTGCTTGCTGCTCCTCACCCCAGGGGCACCAGCCATCACCTATCACCAGCTACCTGTGGTATAGGTGTGCTGTGATGGCATGAATACCTACCTGGCTTCAAGAAGAGACGTAAAGTATGAATGTTTTCTCCAAAAAGGCTTTATGAATTGTACCTGATGGCAGACAGCTCCCAATATGCATGACCTTTTACCTGGGATGAGTGTTGGTTTTCAGGACAATTTATGCTTACTACAAGACTAGCCTAAAGGCCTCCTAGCTGTTTTGGTTTATTCTGTAAATTTGCCTGTACTCCCGATGAAGCAATGCTGAGCTGTCCAGACTGGCTTTCTGCACAGCAAATCCAGATCCATATACTAGCTCTTCACTCATGACTATTCAGGACAGTCAAGGTAGGAAGATGTGGTGGTATTAATTTCTCAAGGGCCATTCTAAGTTTGCAAAGGAAGCAGAATGTTTATATAACATTGTCATTGACTAAATTCCAGTTTTAGATTAGAGGAGCAATCAATGGAGCAATTTCATTGCTTGTCTATTACAGAATGCAGGAGGGCAACTTGCAAATGATAATTTGTCCTGGCTGATGGTAACAGAAGTGTGAATGATTATCCATAAATGGGCACTGTAGGCATCACAAATGTCCTCTCTGTGTGTACTAGTTTTGGCTGGGATGGAGTTAATTTTCTTCATAGCAGTCCATATGGTGTTTCGGATTTGTGACCAAAAGAATGTTGATAACACACCAATGTTTTGGTTGTTGCTGAGTAGTACTTGCAAAAAACCCATACATTCTATACCAATTCTTTTGCTCATGCTCCCCTCTCAGCAAGTGTACTGACAGTGGTCAAGACTCTGTGAAGGGACAGAGCTGAGATAGCTGACCCTAACTGACTAGAGGGATATCCCACATGGTACTCAGCAATAAAATATGGACATAAAAAAAAAAAAGAAAGAGGGGATACTTGGAGTCATGGTGTTTGTCTTCCCAAATAATCGTTATGTGTGATGAAGCCCCGCATTCCTGGAAATGAGAGATTTTGACTCTGGGGTCTAGCTATCAGGTGCAGAAACTGCTGGTCTGATCAAAAAAGAAAAAGAGATGTGCTGTATATCTCAGAAGAATGCACACACAAAGGTCTGCTTTTCAGACCAAGAGATAACCTTTCATCTCCATCCACATCTACACCTCAAAAAGATTTAAGTCAGAAAATGCGCAGATGCTTGGGCTCTTTAATCCTGCTGACAACTGTGGGTGCTGGATGGATTTCTTTGCTGGGGCTACGAGTGAGCTCAAGCAGCGATACCAAATCACATGTATTATGGTGGCTTGTGGACATGTGATCTACTTGTTTCTGTGTCTTTCAAAGTAATTTCTTTACAATGTCAAAGATGTTTCTTTACATTGTCATCAGTTTCTTAGCTTCTGTGAAAAAGCCAGGGAGTTGGATTTGATGGGGATTGCAGAGAACACAGAACTGGCTGTTTCCCCTCATATTCCTGGCAGGACTAGCTCTGCCAATTGGCACTGTGGGCAGCCGTGGCAGGCAGAATGGCTGGAGCCCTGCTCCCTCTCCATAGTCACCCAGGCTCCTCCACCTTCCCTCCTCACTCTATCTCTGCCTCTTGGATAAAAGATTATTCATATTTTCTCAAATCTTAGGATGAATCTCTCTTTGAGTAGATCAAAATGTGAATGTTTGCATCCTTTTGAGAAAGTCTAGTTTCCCATGGGCCTAGTGTGATCTTTTCAGAAATTAAACAAACAAACAAACAAACAGAATCAGTGTGAGTAAAGAGTATTCCTGCACTGCTACTGTTACAGGAATACTGTAACCTATTTTAACTTACGTTATAGAAAGACAGGATATATTCTAGAGTTGTGACCTTTAAGATGTTGTCCGTATCTGTCCAGTCATCCTTGGTATTTCTGTTGTGTCCATGTCTGTGCCTGTCCCATACTCAGCCTATCCCTGAGATTTCTCGTCTGACTTTCGAAAATCAAAATGCAAAACTTCAGCTGAAATAATCACCTCAGTGAAAAATCAGTGGCTCAAGACAGGCCTTATAAAGGGCAGTTCGCTCCCACCTAAGGCAGGCATTTGCAGAGGACAGGTGGCTAACTCCTCACTACAGAGGCTTCATGTTTTGAGGACTAGCATTGAGATGCCACTCACTGTCCAAATGAGATCCACAGCTTTCTCTGCTGACCCACTGATGAGGAAAACATCTTCCTCCCCTGCAAAAAGAAGAAACCAGAAAGTGCAATTGCACCTGAATTTAGTTCCTTAGTAGTGTCTCTGGGGAGGGAATGGGGGAGGCAGGGGCTGCTGTCTACCAGTCCCCCTTGACTGCTAGGAGCCCCATGGCTGTGTGACACCTTGGGGTGTAAGCCCAGAGTCACAGAATGTTTGGGGGACCCAACAGCCACTTTGTCATTTACACTGTTTTGTTCACAGCAGCAGGAGACACAGTTAACATTCCCCCAAGGAGAAAGAAGGTAGAAGATCTGATACCAAAACTCATTGCCACCACCTTATGAGGGTGATGTCCACCTGTGATGACAAGACTGAATTAAGCAAATTCACATTATTATGACAAATACATGCCAGATTTGGCCAGACTCTACCTTCTAAAGTAGAATTTATTCCTATTGGAATTCTGTTTTTTCTTCGCTACTGTATTGGGAGCGGGCAGAAGATGGGCATGTAACTGTGGAGGTCATAACTTTTCCCAGATCTAGATCTGGGAGACATTTCAAATGTAAACTAAAGGGGGGATGGGGAGAGGTAGCAGCTGCCAAAGCAGAACTAGCCCTGGCATCCACATTCCTTCCCCTGGGAGACACCCTGTGATGCTCCCAGGGATCAGAGCAGAGAGGAAACCTGCACTGGGCACCCAGCCAGCACTTGCTGTCTGGCACATTCTTCAGAGCACAATTCATTTTATTCACCTCTTGCCCCATGTACCAATGGAGACTGGTTTTAGGGAAACATCTCACGCCTTCCTAGGCCCTCACACACATCTCCAGCACTTGCCCTGTCTTGTAACTGTTTGTCTCTGCAGCTGTCATGATATGAAGGTTTAATGGTCTTTTAAAACTGTTTTATTCCAGGTATTCTTGCTTGGTGTCAGAATTTGTAAGGTTGAAATACGAAGCCAAGAATTTGGGGTTTGGGTTATTCTCACTCTGGCCTCTCATTGAACTTCTCAGCTGAACATCTTTTAGTGAAAGCTTCTTTCAGCTTACTGAAAGATGCTGTGATCTGCCTTGGCAGCATCTTATTAAAATGCCAGGAACAAGATCAACAGCTGTGCTGTGATTTCCATTTCTGTGCTGTAAGTGTATGACATTTTCTCACTCCAGCCCTCCTACCACCACACATTGGACCTCTGAATGTCCCTTCCAGCCTAAGTGAGGCTCTGATTTTATGGCTGCTCAAGCAGAGACCTCTATGCACAACTCTGCAGCTTGAAATGAATTACACATAATGAGGGCATTTCTTAAACAACATGTCCTTTTGAGGTATGTCAATGCTTTTAGGTTTCTTTTCATAGACTTTTCCTTGAATAAAATATCCCACAACCTTTATTCTAGTCACATAAAAGATTCATGCATGTCTTCTTTTGAGATGAGTGAAGAGAGGCATAATGTATGGGAAAAGGGGGAGCAACACTTAATATGTTTCCTCTTATGTATACTGAAATTAAATATAAGAAGTATTTTATATTTAATTTATCACCATAATACTATCTAAATTATATGTGCATGGAAAATTTATAGACCTCCTTTGCCACTCTTAGTCTCTCTTTTTCTTTCTTCCTAGAAATTAACATATCTTGGGTATTTCCATTGCTCTTTCCCCAATATAAGAAAATAACTAACGCAATTTTATCTACATTTTTTGGGACTTTTTTTCATTATATGGTTTACAGCAACTCAAGGTGGAGGGGGTAATTTTCCATAGGCAGGTACTTCCACTGAAGGAGGCAGGATTGATACGCTTAAGACATTTTGCTTTGCAATAAAGCAGATTTGGAGGATGACTATGAGGGCAGACTGAAGGAAAGGGAATATTCTTTGTAAATTTTCTGTGGAAAAACAACTTCAGAAGTGACTGGATGTGCTTGTCCTAAACCCACCTCTCTCCCTCAAAACATGACTTAAATGCACATGATCTCACACCCTTTGATCAAAGACAAAACCTTGAAGCCCCAACAAATATCTTCTCCTGGTCATCTGAAAACTCACTGACCCTTCTGGTTCATTTTACCTTCCTACAGGGTCCAAAACTCACACTGCAGAGATTGTGGGCTTCCCTGTCATCTTGCATGCTATCCCCATTCACCACATTTTTCAGTTGCTCCCTGTGCACACCTCAGTGGACACCATCTCCACGGCTCTGTCAGGACCACCTCTGCCACCCAGAACTGCCCACCTGCATCTTTCATAGCATTAAAAACTTTCTCATTTTGCTGATTTCATACAAAGTGCAGTTTTTGAAACTGATACAGAAAGAGAATGTGATAGACAAGAAACAGCTGCCATTGTGAAAAACACAGCAACAAATCCACGGGTTGAATTTCAAATATGAAGAAAACATGTATGGCCTTGAGGGTTTCAGCCACAGGACGAGCAAGGGCTGCTCGTCCACTCACCTGCACTGCTGTTCTGACAGTGGGTGAATGAAAATATTTTTTAAAAGCTGTCATTTTTGTTTTGAATCCTTTGTGCACAAATTTTGCAGGGTGATTCCCAGCTCTTGTAGGTGGAGCCTTGCCAAATAACTGCTCACTTTGTAGAAAAGTTCTAGTATAGCTCCTTTTGATCACCACTTTTTTAGTGATAGTCTCTTCAAACAGTAGCTGCAAGATACACTGATCATCTTAAAGACAACTTTTTTAGACCTTTTTTATGCTTTCATAATGTGGGGAATGAAGGTGGCTCCAAATATCAACAGTACAGTATTTACACTGTCACATCTGGCATTGTCTCTGTTAGTCTCTACTCTCCCTCTGTTAGTTCCTGAATATTCAGTTTTCCTCTTTGGCTGCTATCAGGAAGAGGGCTGAGGTTTTTCTAGGACTCTGGGAACTTTTTCTCACTTACTCAGGGGCCATTTTCTGTTTGAAGCTTGTACTTTGTCTCCTGCTCATCTGCCATCCCTGCAGCATAGGTAAGGCATGACCACCCTCATACACCATCTGAGGGGATTATGGGGGCCCCTGCAAAGTCTGGCACCTCAATGCCATCAGCAACTTGGCATCATAGCTTTGGCTATTTGTTTAAAATTAAATCCTCCATTTTTCAGTTCTACATTTGTGTTCACTAACTTGTAGGCTAAATGCCATCTTGGAGTAAGAGGCTAAGCATGGAAGTCATAGGTGTTCCAGGTGTGACATCTCCACTGTCTGTCTCTGCTCTACTTTTCATTCCTTTACCCCTGTATTTTGACAAAGGCCAGCTTCTGCTTTTATGATGAGACCCCCCAGAGCTGCATGTGATGCTCAGATAGATGCTGTTCCTTTTCTCTCTGCATCCATTCTTGTTTGAGAAGATGATTTTATGGGGGTAGGAAGTGTGGTGCTTGTTAGCCCGTACCTTAGACAGATACAGTTAAATAGTCCCATCCTCCCACTGCTTACAACTGATGTGATTTTATGTCTGTTTGCAGACACATTATCCTGGATGTCAAACTTTTTTGCTGGCATTCTTTACTTGCAGGGTCTCAAAAAGCACCAGGACATGAGCTGTAGATGTTGTGATTTTGTTTTGTGTGATGAGCTCCCTTGAGCCTCATGTGCCTTGCGCCCAGGAAGTCCACGGAGTTGCTCACAGGAGCAAAAGAAGCAGCAGGCAGCACATACAGCAGAGCATGCTGAAGTTAGTAAGAGTCTTTTAAGCTCCCACCTTCTTTTTTTTCCCCCTGTTCTTTATCCTTTGCTGTCCAGTGCTTGCAAACCCAGCAGTATGCTGTGGTGACTTGCTCTTCCCATCCCATGCCTGCTCAGAGGGGGCTGCCACATGAGTGTGATGAAATGCCTGCTCACACAGTTCTCTGCACCAGGGCTGAGCACTCGAGTCTCAGTGCCTGTGCCCACCTGTTGCAGCAGGGGTCAAGAGGCAGCCCTTGGAGCACTGCACTTCCCTTGCATGGTCATCTCCTAAAACTGGGGTGTAAAACACCTTCCTGGAAGCACAGGCAGTTCCTTTTATTCTGATCACCAACACACCACCTGGAAAAAACTGGGCAGTACAGTAAAGAGGAGAGGCATAAATACTGCGTAGCATCCTTATATATTCACTCAGTTACCTCGCATCTCACTTTTCTGTTATTTTGTAACCATCATTTAAATAAAGGAATTTTTCCTTCCACTGCCATCCACATCTTTTACTTTATGTTGCAATGGACTTGGAAACCACTTGGGGGAACTTTTCCCATTGCAGTTAATTATAGATGAAAGGCTGTGTTGTCACAAATACCCAGTGATCTGACTCAGCGGCTTTTATGAGCACTGAATATCACAGAAATCCAGCAAATTTCACTAAGAAATGTCAAATGCTTAGGACATTTGCAGATAAAGCATTCTTTAGATTCCTTACTCTGATCATATAGTTTGGGAAACTTTGAGTGAGTGCCTAGTTAAGCACTGAAGTAGCTCTGAAAGACCTTTTCTAAAGTCTTGAACTGTATAGTGACCTACAAAAATAGGGAAATGTTATTTAGTTGCTAAACAGGATTTTGTGGTCCTGTAAGATAACTACTTTGAACGGTTAGATTAATGTCGTGCTAGAAATTGTTCAGCATGTACCTGTGCAAATCTTGTAGGGACTTTTTCCCCTTAAAGCTCCCCTATACATACTATTGTTCGAGCCCTCCTACGCAGGCGGTACGAGTGGAATGAGCGCCGGGAGCCTCC
This sequence comes from Lepidothrix coronata, assembly GCF_001604755.1. NCBI lineage: Eukaryota > Metazoa > Chordata > Aves > Passeriformes > Pipridae > Lepidothrix > Lepidothrix coronata. Next base: position 4,568,936 of record NW_016690239.1, on the reverse strand, counting down.
AGCAGCAGCAGGGAGCTGCAGCAGCGCCTGTCGCGGAGCCGCCCGGCGCGGCAGAGCCGCAGTAGCGTCACCAGGTGGAGCCCTGCCCCGCGGTTCGCCTGCAAAATCCTCCCCGAAAATGTGAGCCCGTGCCTTTGCCGGGGTGAAGTCACATTTCTTACAAACGCGGTTTTTAGGGAATGTCCTTTGAATTCAGTTTTCAGTGCTAAATGACACTGGGGTGCTGTGCGGTGCCGCTGTGCCCGGCCACGGGATGCGCAGCGAGCGGGGAGTTTGCAGGGAAGCGCCCTGTGCCCCCCTCACTTACAGCCCTGTGAGTCGGCCTACCTGCCGCTCCCGGCTTCCGCGATGAATCCGCTTCCAGCCCGGCTGTCGGGAACCTGGCACTGCCCCGGTGTCTTTTGGCCATTAATCAGTTTTGCCCCTCGAATGTTCCCCTCGCTCCTGCCCGCCGGTGTGTGCAGCCTTGTCCAGCCAGGCTGCCCAGAGCACGTCAGATACCAGGATCACAGCATTTCTTATGCTTCTAATGAAATCAATGGAGATAAGGTCCAGGGCTGAGGTTAAGCATCCATCTGGTTGCTATCCAGGACTGGGGCCCTGTCTTCCTCCTCCTCTTCCTCCTCACCTCTCAGGGCCAAGGGGAAATGCTCTGAGTAGAAGCATTTTTCTTTGTGAAGATGTTGAATTTTGTGGCAGAGGCTGCAGTGTCAGTCACTAGACCAGTGCCCAGAGTGTATGTGGCCAGAAGAAACTAATGGACGGACATGCATGAGAAAGAAGAGAGGAGAAGCAAGGTGAGGTGGGAAGAGGAGAGGAAAGGGAAAATATAAAAAAAAAAAGTGAAAGGAAGGGAAAAGGGAAGGGATGCAAACTGGAAGCCAGAGGGACCACTCAAAGTGAGATCTGCTGTTCCTTAATGCATCCTTCAAGAAGAGAACAGAGATGCAAACAGGTGTGAGGAGTAGTAGTCACAGAGGATTTTGTTAAAAGTATCTGCCATAAGGTAACTCTCCACCATTGAAAACATGAGACTAAATGCAACACATACATGCAAAGATAATTCCAGTATTTAGTTTTCTTTTTTCTTTTTAGATAAACACAAGGAAGGTCTGATATTCACTTGCAGAAATCATTGCTCCCCTGGGAACAGTGTACCTGCAGTGTAGCTGAAACATCTCATGGTCTTCTGTAATTGAACTTGAGGCATCCCGTGGTGGCTGAGTGCTGTTGAATAATCTGGGGCTGTCATGTCAGCTTTTTAAAGGCAGGAAAGCATTTTCTTGGACTGGGATGAAAGTTTCTAAACCACAGCCACAGATGGAAAAGAGACTCACTAGCCACTAGGTCACCCACTGACAGCCACGGCTTGGGGAAAAGCTCCACAAAGTGATCAGGGAGGAGGCTGGGCATCAGCAAGTACACTTTTAGAGAAGGGAAGGTTAGAGAGCTTGAGGGAGGAGTATCTGCCACTTTGCTGCTATTTTAGCACTCTGCATCCAGCAGCCAAGCTGATCAAAAGCAATCAGGACTGGGGTTTGATGGCCTAAACTGCTTCTTCTTTCCAAAGTGTATTTCATCTATGCCTCCCAACTGCCCAGCTGTGGGAGAGCCCACCTCTGAGAGAGGAACAAGCAAACAATCACCACTGAATTTTTGGCCCTCCAGCCTGCTGCTTTCCTTGCTGAAGCCAGGGAAGCACTCCTTTTGGCATTGCCCACAACACAGGCACAGCACTCCTTAGGATGGGGGAGCACTCCAAGGAAGGCCCTATCTGCCCATTTTAGCTGCCTTCTGAACCACGACCAGTGCTGATGGTCCCTTCCTCTGGCTTCTTCTTCCAAGAAATCTATATAAATAGTTATTTGTAAGGATTTTTTTTTTGCAATAAATATGGTTTTGTGGTGTTTTTCAGGTCATTGGATAAACTTCAGAGAGTCAAAGCACAGCTGGGCTTATGCAGCTGCCCTTGATGGAAGGTCATCATTAGGATTTGCAGAAGTTTGCACTATAAAGACTTGGCTTTGACTGGACCATCAGGGGATTTCTGCCCAGGAAAAACAACAGATTGTCATTTAGTATCTCCCTGGTATGACTTTAAACAGTTAAGAGAAATCAAAAGCTTAGAGGCCCAGAACTGCCTGACCAGCTCTTGCAAGGCATCCAGTTTGCTCAGCAGCATTGGGAGAACTGGCAAGAAACCTCTCAGCTTCTGGCTGGGACAACTTGAGCCTGAGAATTTATATCATTCTTTGAAATGTTTGAGTCACAGCAAACATTATTTCTATTATGACAAATTTTTGAATAGAGATTGAAATGATAATTTTTCTTCTTGCTGTAGGAGTTCAAGTTTTTCTTTGCCTCCTAGTCTAGAGGCTTAGGGTTGCCTGGTTACTCTGACTCAGAAGCTCTGTGAGGTATCTCTTAGTGAAGAGATACAATTTGGCAATTAGAAAAGCTTGATTTGTCATCTAAATGTAGAAATCCTTAGGAAAAAATAACCATTTGAAGAGCAGTTGTACAGAAAGCACAGTGAGAAAACTCTCAGAATGTACATTGGTACTGAACATTGCTGGTTTGCTTATTGTAGAGGCACAAAGGTCATTAATAATATATGCAATAATTAGGAATTTTTTTCCAGTGTTCAATTAATAGAATTCTGTTCACAGCATATATGAATTGCAAACGTGATCAGAAAAGCATTTTTGTTGAAGAATTTCCCCATGGACTAGCACTATAAAAAGACACCATTCAACCAGCAATCTGTTCATCTTGGGCTGGAGTTAAAAGAGCTTGATGTATTTAGGTGAGGGCCTCAGCACAGCCAGCACAACAAGCTAAAAAGTGTCTGCTTAAATGAGCATGTGGCTACATATGTATTTATATATAGTGCACGTGTGTGTGCATAAATGTGTGCAGATGTTCTTATAATAATTCATTTGTGCTGATGTGGAAATTTGTGATTGCAGAAACTATTTTATTTTGCAAAGTATTTCCTTTAGAATTGAGACCATGTTGTTTCAACAGTTGCTTCATAGATGCCCTTTAGTTGTTTGCATTTTGATGAACAGCAGCAAACACTTTAAGAACAAGGAATGGCGTTTAATGATTGGGAAGGTGGGGAATGTTTGATGAAAAACTGAGATCTGTGGACCGACAGTTTTGCTTGGAGGTCCAGGAAGCAGAAAGTCTCAGCCAGAGTAAACTCTAAAAGGTCAGACTTCGATTTAATGAACTTAACTTTCAAGAAAACAAGCCTTTTTCATGCAGAATATCCCCTCAGGCTCACTGTATTTAACTAGCAATAAATGCAGAACAAATAGAATGACAAAAAAAAGTCCTGTTTTGTAAATCCTACCATGTTTTTAACCTAGTGCCACCACTACAAGCTTAAGAATAAATTTTAGATACTTCATGCTGTATCTACTAGGGGTAGGGTAAATCTATGGTATTATCTGGTTCCTTTATATCCTTGTGTTATGCTCACTACTGTAGCCTACACTACCAAGGTCTGAATTGTTGTCTGCAACTCCTCCACCAGGTCTGCTCTCACAGACTCACTTTGGACACAGCTCAGTTGCAATGGGCTGCTGGCTTAAACACCTACACGCTGTTGGGATCTCCAACTTCTCACAATCTGCTTTTTGAGCTCTTAAAATGCATTCGCTGTAATAGAGAAACAAAAAGCAACAAGGGTTTGTCCTTATTATTAAAAAGTAGGGATAACTCAGGAAAAACAGACATCACCCAGAATTATTATCAGTGGTATATAAGTGGGTGTAACAATCATTTTAGATCTGAAATGGTGAAACTGTTAGGTAGTCATGATACTGTGAGCTTCTTGCCAGAACTTCAACAAAATAAAATTGTGCCTCACTAATCTCTTACATGAGTTTGTTGGGTTTTGTTTTGTTTACTAGAATCAATTGCAGTTAATGAAACAATCAGCATAAATATTTTTTCAGCGGGGCACAAGGTGAGCCTACAATACTGTGCACTGGAGTGATATGTAATCTACTTACTAAGTACTTACTAAGTACTGTGGGAAAATTCCAGTGAAATGAGATAATTTTCAGATAACACTGCCCTCCAAAAATATTTATATTAAAATACGAGAAACGGAGAAGAGTTCAGGAAGCCTTACTGCAGCAAAGCTGGGTGAGCAGTGAGGTGGGACTTGGCATGCAGAGTGGTGGTTGGCAGGAATAATTAGAGAGTATGGCAGTCTAAATTAACTGTCAGTTAAAAAATAGGTATTTAGTTCAGGTGCCTGAGGTGGATTGTGGGTTGCCTGTGGTATCTCCTCTCCTACGCTCCCTAAGGGGCCCTACAAGCTCCACATAGTCCCAAGACAGGCAGGGCCCCAAGCTTGGCAGCGTTGGGTTGAACCTCCACCCACATCTTCCCTACCACTCAGCACGCAGTGGCAGCAGGGAAGGGAGCAGGGAAGATTAGGAAGAATCACAGAATCATAGAATGGAAAAGAAAACGGCATAAGAGGTTGCACTGAGAGTTCGTTGTTGCAGATCGCAAATCATCAATCTGTCTGTGACCAGAAAAAGGATTTAAAATCTGGTCACCACAAGAAAGCAGGATTTAACATCAGGAAAACCAGCACTAGGATACAGTTGAGTGAGTGAGTGAGTGAGCCACCTCCAAACAGGCTGCTTATTTTTTAATGACTTATGGAAGCAATACTTGCACCCTCCCTTTAGAATCTTCCACTTGGTTCCTTTCTGAGTCAGTCTACTGGGTCAGAGGCATATGGGAGAAGAGATATACGGAAGCCAATATGACAATACTTGTGTTTCTATGTTAAGATTCAGTCACGTTTAATAACATTATTCCAACGACCGTTATAGCTTTGACTGATATATCTTATGTTCTATTTTCTGAAGTTAATATCCATGTTAACTCTATCACAATATAGAAGGAATTTCATCAGCCTGGTTTGTATGTTTTCACTGACCTCATGTATGCAATATAATTTGTCTGTACAGACAGTTTATTTAGGAAGACTTAATGAGAAAACGGCAAATCAGAGAGGCCTTATATTTTTATTCCTGTCTGTAAACACTATTTATTTATTAAGAACTACATTTGCCTTTAATCAGAAATATGGTCTCTCACATCTTTTGCCAGTCATGTTTTGACTTACAGAAGTTGCCACAGTAAAGAGACTTTGCATTTCCAGGTTGTCTTTCTCCAGCAAATAACCCAAACATGGTATTCATGGGATTTCAGTGCTCTCTATTGCAAAGGAAGAATGGAGCAATAACACCGAAGTGTAAAGCCCAAGGATAAGAAGGGTCTGTTTTTACCCCAAATTTCTCACAGCATGAAGTGCTTCTTTGTTAACATGGGAAGTACCATGGTACTCAAGGAAGATTCATTTAACAAAACCACCTGAAATACACCCAAACTCAGGCACAGGAAAAGCTTTTAGATTCAAACTTGGATGTCACAAATTTACAGAGAGAAAAAGAAAACACAGTAGAGAGGAGGATGATTTCCCAAGTCCTGAGGGATAGATACTCTTTTACCAGAATTCAGGAAATACAGTTGCCTCAGTGTTAGCCTAAACTGTAGCACTCAGAAGGATCAGGCTAGTGGCAGGCTGCTATCCTCTTTTCTGCAATTCTGATTTAATTTTAGCATAAGAATAGGGATTTTATTATAGTTCTTTCTTGCTTAATGAATTATCAAAGTTTTCCACAGCTTTGGATGGAAATATGCTGGGCCCAATTTTTTTTCCTAGTCTTTGCCCAAATGATGCAATCACAGCCTCCCAGTGGAGTAACATTACTTGAGGCTCAGAGAAAGAATAAATAAATTACTTAGAGGCA
>NW_016690239.1:4525909-4562903 GCF_001604755.1 Lepidothrix coronata | reverse complement strand
CATCTGCATACATAGCTGTGAGGTTCTGGCCTCATAATTGGAGATCCTTTTTACAGATTTATCCACAGCCTGGTACACTTCTGGCTTCCTACAGTGAACTAGTTTACCCCCTTTTAAAAGTCACTTTGTTACATATCTGGTGCATAATATTAATGATGTTCTCAGCAAATGAGAGGAATTATAAACATCAGTGATGATGGAGAAATAATCAAGGAGCAGGAAGTTTCTAATGGGAAAATGGAGCCTCCCACAGAGAATTCTGCTTAAAATATCCTCTTTCACTAATTGATACGGCCACTGGTGTTAGAGATGTTGTTGTTTTGCACCTGATTTAAATAGAGTTCAAGGAATACTTAAATCAGATATGGAATTTGAAGTGTTTATTGTGTTTTTTCTGAAAGAGTGTTGTAAAAAAATATTTTAGAGACCCTGGGAACTCAGCAGCTAACACCAGTGATGCCCCAGCTGTGTGGGAAAGGGCTAGAACAGTGCAGTTTCACATTGATAGGTGGCCTAAATACTCACCCAGGTATATCCATCTCTGCATGAAGGAAAAATTTTGTCAATTGCCTGGATCGTTACTTCCCAAAGACCAGCGCTATTGGAAAAGGAGGAGGAGATGTGAATTAACTCACCTGTGCAGTGAAGGGCCTCCTATGGAATGTGCAGTGGGGTGGGTATGGATCTCTAAGATTTCTGAAATGTAACAAAGTCCAGGCTGGGTTTCTCAGGCTCCTCTGAAGGATTAAGTGCATATTGTAGTGGATTTTCTTGCGCCTGAAGCTGTGAATGCAGAGTGACAGTATTCACATAGGACCCCCGGGGACCCTTGAATCCATTCCTGACAAAAAGTAGGCTGCATATATGTGTTGCTGCATGTAGGAGTTAGCTGCTTCTCTGCCGTGGAAGTATCCTCCTCAAAGCTATTTTTGTACAGACGCTCTTTCTCTCAGTATGTGCAAAGCCTCAAGTTTTAATTGCCTTCTCATGTTTGAGCTTTTTATGATCCTCTTTAAAGTTATTTATTTAATACAAATTCATATAAACAAAAGCAGATTTTTTCCAACTAATAAAGTCCCTTCATTTAAGTAAGGAAACTAAAGATACAAATTTCTATCAAAGAACTACTTATTTCAAATGTCCTCCTGCATTATTATTTCAGGATGTAGGAGGAGTGGGAGAGGGAAGAAATGCATTTCTTTTTCATTCAACCACAGAGGTGCAAAGGAGTGAATCTGCTCCTCCAGCTCCCTCCTAGCAAACAATGGTTTTTGGACACAGCTTAAGATAACTTTTTCATCTTACTGATGACTTCCTCAGCATTGTTGAGTTCCTCAGCATTAACTTTGAGGAAGAGAAATAATGCTGCACAGAGACCTGGCTTAGTCAGAGATGGCAGCAATAGCTACAGGAAGCTTTTTTATGCCTTTCTGAAAGCAACATATCAAAGGGTAAGAGCTAAGCTACAGAGGATGCTTATTGTGGCAGGACAATAGCACAGACACCCTCACTTGAGATGGTGAAGATGAATTTTTCATGAAGCCTTTCATACTGCTGCCAGAAAATGTCATCCCATTGAATGTTTTCATGACAATGTACTGATGTACCTTTCCTCAGCAGGAGCTTCTTGAATTCATAATGTACACCTGGTCAAACAAGAGACGATAACTCTCCATGATGCACCCATGTTGCCATGATCTCCAAGCTGCAGTCACTCTTCCTAGATTTTTTTAATTAAGCTTGAAAAAAATCCACATAAGCAAGCAATGAAACTCTCCACAGAACAGGTTTTTTTATTTCTCCAGCTCTCCCTAGTCCTTCCCTAATGACAACAGGTTGTGTGTTGCCTCAAAGAACACATATCTCACAGAAGCTCTGCCAGGAAGAAGGAAGTCAGATTGCTGTTGCTAGAGGGGCAGAGCTGGGGTTTCCAAGGTATTTTAGCTATGCATTGCCTTATTTTCAAAAATGATCATATTTTAGATTTAAAATACAGTCTGAATTCGTAAGTTGCTACAGTTTTTTTTGTGACTTAAAACATTTTGGTTCTCTTCAGGCTGCTGCCACACATGGTGAACCTTAAACATGTTCAGTACAATCCTAAGAACACAGTATATTGCCAACATCAATCAAGACTACAGCTGCAATAGCATAGTCATCTATAACACTCATGCACAAAAGGTACATGCATTTTGTACATTGGTAACCTCTGAATGGGAAAGTTAACACCATCAGAACATTCCTCTGCTCTGGGAAAAACACTGCCAGATAGGACCAAATAAACCAAGACAGAAGGATACTTGGATTAGCATCTCATATCAGAGCACATTGGAGTAGATTGGCTTCCTTTTACATAAAAGGATTTCTCTAGAACAAGGCTGATGTTTGAGAGCTTCTTGATGTTTCAGTCTCTTGTCTAAAGATTTGCCTGCAAAAAGCAGCAGTTCATTCCATAGTGACTCACTTTAGCGGATGGAAGACAGAAAACCTCCCCGACAGCACTTTATTCTTAGTCACAGTTCTCCGAAGCAGCATCTATTCAATGTACATGGACTGTCATCTTACTTGATCAATTAAAATCTGGAGCATTGCGTAAACATTATCGGAGAAAGGCTGTAACTACAGTGGTAATGGGATACATCTGCATAACAAGAAAGTAACATGCAGTACCAGATTCCTGCTTTTAGAGATTTTGGTTGAATTTTTTTTAAATAACTGCTTTCACATATCAAGATTTTTAGGCAGCATCTAGGAGATAAATCAGGGATAGTTGGATATAGTTGTGTATAATTCTTTGTGTGCCTATGTGTGTATTTAAATGCATTTTATATATATATACACACACCACTCACACACATATATACATACATGTATTTACATATACATTTTATATATAAATATATACAAAAACATGCAAAACCTAGATTTATACATAAATTACTATGCAATTGGGATGGTTATTCATGAAAGTATGGAACAAGAGAGAGACCTTAGCAGAGAGTCGTGTTCTGCTGCCGCCTGCCTACTGTCATGCTCCCAGATAATTTCTGAAGTCAAAGCAGCCTTCATTGGGCAGGAGAGCACAGTGCAGTGGAGAACCCAGGATGGGCAGCAGACAGATGGTGAGGAACTGTAGGCACAGGGACAGCACTAAGAACACTGACTTCACTGACAGCAAACTAATTGAATTGGTGCAAACTTAAGACTCGCTCAAACATCTATTAAATGTTTCAGTCTTATTCAAAATAATATTAAAGTGGATAATTTTCATTGTAGAAAATTAGGGGGGGAAATTACAGAAGTGTAATTCTGTAATTACCCACAGAAGTGTAATGAAAGCTTAACAATTAGAGATATTGACAAACCTGACATACACAGGTGTTTTTACTCATAATTAAGTAGTAATCCTGGAAAGATTACTGGGTTTCTTCCCAGTAACCCTGGGAAGAAAGTGTGGCTTTCTCAGTAAAGACAACAGTGATGACTTTTACTCTAGTTATACTTTAGACATGTAAATCGTCAACATTGTTGCTTGAACTTGAACCTTAACATCCTTCATGTTCAAGAGACAGAAATTAGTATAGCAACATTTAGGTTGGAAAAGAACCTTAAGACCAAGTCCCAGTGTTAACCCAGCACTGCCAAGTCCGTCACTAAATCGTGTCCCTAAGTGCCACATCTGCACATCTTGTAAATACCTCCAGGAATTGTGACTCAACCACTTCCCTGGTCAGCCTGTTCTAATGTTCTACAGGAAATTTTGGAGAGTGTTTTATTTGTTCTCTTAGATGTGGAGTTTCACTAATTGTGTCCCAGACTCCATCAACTATATTGATTTGATCTTTGTAAAGGGGACCCAGGGAGACTCATAGATAGAGATGTTGGCTCCAACTCAGATGGATATTATTTTGGGTAGTCTTTGCAAAGAAAGTTGCTGATACTTCCCAGGTTTCCTCAGTTCCCTCCCTCATCCCTCCCCCACACCTTTCTTGTGGAATTGTCTCTCTTGCTTCTTTTTTTCCCCAACTCCTGCAGCACAAGAGAATCATGGGTCCTCTTGGTTCCCAGAACAGATTTGGCTGGAACGTGGTGTGAACGGTGGTTCTCTTGGTGAGCCATTGTGATCTGTACAGCAGGTTTGACAGAAAGCTCTATTTCATCTGCCTGCACTGGGCTCAGGCCCTTTCACCAGGACATGATGCCAACACCCCCCTGCCTGACGTGCAAAAGAGATGAGAGGAGCCTGAGCAGCAGCAGCTGCACACTGTGGTGACAGAGCACACCCCAAGGCTGTGGAGCCGTGTTGCCATTTGGAAACATTTGGTGCCACTGTGTTCCTGAATGAAGGGACTGACACAAAAGTACTGTCCTTGCACATTTAGGCAGGGTTAAATAGAGGGTTTAAATAAGAAAGCATTGGAAAGGAGGTCAGGTCTATCTGCTTGGGGTTCTGGAATCTGTTTCTTGAGTTAATAAGGCCATTGGGGGAACATTGCGTTGTGATACTGGACCACAGTGCATTACTGATGCATATTGTTTACTACACTGATGGTTGCTATGGACTGCAATTATAATGCAGGGCAAAACACAACATGAATGCACAAAGGTATGGATATTAATTTCTCAACGAAAGAATGATATTTAGTTGAGTGGTGTAGAAGGTTGGCTTCAACAGCAAGCAGGCTAGCTATGTATCTTGAGAGGTGTGATCACACTGCATATATCACACCTGTGCTATGGCATAGAAGTTTTTGAGGAAGAGAAAGAGCTTAAATGGTGAAGTAGATGTGCTGATTTAGCTCAGTGATAAGTGACATTTCAGGGGCAGAACAAAGGAGTGGTTAGATCTCTGAGTGGGTTGGAGTATGATGTACCATTTGCACCCTCACCATTGATACAATGAATCTCAGATGCTGTATTACCTTAACTCTACACTTAATCGTGCAGAGTTTAAAGCCTAACTTCATATTAGGCATGACCTGCCACAACATTAGCATTATGATCCATACGTTTCATGGATCTCCATTCTCACTGTCATACAGATTTTCACACTTGGCAAATTACAGATCCCAAATTAATCATATCCACATTTAACAGTTTTCAGTGCTGCAATGATCCTGTATTACCTAGCACGTCATACCTATGATTAATAGCCTTAATGTTCATCTCACTATACACATACATTTTACCTGATACTGATATTATGCTGCTGCCCTTCATTTCAGTACTTTAAGGTATTCCTTCAATGTTTAAAAACTACATCAGTTTCAAGGGAAATTGCAATCCATATATTATTTAAATAATTTTAAGCTTCAAGTAGCTTTATATGACATCATTTCAATTACATCGTTGATCAATATATAGAGCATTTACTCATAAAAGAGAATGAGTTAGTCAGATGTACAGAGTTTTCAAGGTCACTATATTGTTAATAAAACCTGTTAACTGACATAGGCATTAGTCATAAAGCTGAGTAAATGTAATGATTAAGCCACTCACAGCTCCTCACCATTCTGTTATATCCTGTCTTCTAAAGAGACAATTTTTATTTTGGGGCCTAATTTAAACCTACTTAAGTCAGTGGAAAAACTCCCTCTGGTTTCACTGGTATTCATATCAGACTGCCACTAAATAACAGAACCACACTCATGAAAGGAGCAGACAACAGGCTGGTAATTCAGGCAGACTCCTACACATCAGCTCCTGGCACAGTTTGTAGCTGTAACGTTCATCTCAGCAAGACAGATGGAGCTTGACCAAGCTCTAGGTGGAACTGTAATTACATTTTATTCCTTCAGACACCTCTTACTGCAGAAAGCACAACATTTCCCTGCTGCAGAAAGAGTGGAATAATAATTGTTTGGACTTGATGGGGGTTTGTTGATCCCCTAATGGTAGGCTGGTACCCATTTGCTGGGTGCAAGGGACCAAATGAGAGTATAGATACAACATGCAACCCTACAAAATGTGCAATAAACAAAGTAATCAGGACCCAAATGGAGACACTTCAATTTAATGAAATCCCTACTCAGCTCCTGGGAGAGATTACAACAGACAAAGTTCCTTTTTAGTGATAAGGAGTACATTATTTCTGTATACATGACCATTCTATACTGAATATTAACAGGTATTATGTATTCTGTTTAAAAGCAAAGAATTTGTCTGGCCTGTGTCTTTCTGCCTTACTCAGAAAATCACCAAGGTTTTAAGATTAGGTATTTGAAAGATCCTTGCCAAATGAAAAGTTGGAAGGCTGGAAAGAAGACTAAGGCATTGTCAGTGCCAATATGTACAGTATAGGATGAATCATGTCCTATGTGGGATCCCACATCTCACCTAGTATGAGACATCTTGGATACCTCTAAATCTGAGCTAGTCATCCTAATCTTCCTTGGAAAATGGAAAGATGGCAACTACCTCCTATAGGCACTGCCTTTAGTGTGAAAGGAATTCTGCCACTGACCCCAGGAAGTATACTGAATAAATCTCCACTGACCATACAAGGGCCCAAAGAAGACTCACATACATGTAGATTTCTACATGGTGACATTCATTCAAGGCAGTGCCAACTACCCAGAAGCATCTGCTGCTGGGTACCACAAGGCAAAAGAAAGACCAAGTTGCCAGTACAGATTGCCATCAAAACAGGCAAAATCCCTCCCTGGCAATGCCAAACAACTGCAACACACCCTTGAGGAAGCCAAGTCTGCCACAGAGACTAAGGGAGCACAAAAAACCTCTGTGAGTAGACTGTACACTGCAGTCCCCTGTAGAAGCCCCACTTAGGGCAGCATACAAGAGAAAATGTCCAGTTAAGTAGACAACTTGCCAACTAAAAAAATACTTACACAACATGTATATAGGGTGTCTGCAGATCTCAGAGAGCGAGGCATTAAATTCACTGAAAAGTAATGGGGGACAGGCAGCACCTCATCTAGAAAGATGATCTGGTTAGGAGAAGCAAGACAGAGAAGTCTGGCATTAGATACAGCATATGAACAGTATCATCAGAATGTCACACAGCAGAGGGACAACAGCAGCAAGGTCAAAGGACTCCTCCTCCTGGTAGTAATAGTAATAAGGGAGCATTCAATACAAAATCCAAGACACTTGAAGGATGCATCCAGAAGGTACAGCAGACCAGCAGCAGAGACTGTCCTTCAGTGCGATTCATTTATCAGCATCACAGCCCCTGTCACAGCCAGCTGCTACTGAAACAGCTTTTTCTAAAGAAAGCAAATCTTAATCCAGCATGGTCCTAAGAAAGAAAAATCATGGTTTTGGGAGCTGGACCTGAAAGAAGCAGCAGTCTGTGCACATGGCTACATTGTTATCAACAAAACATTTAGAAAAAGGAGCTGGAAAATTCTCTTAAGAATCTGTAGTTTATGCAACAAAGAGCGGAGTCTTCCTACATTATTGTAAAGTTCATGTTTCATGAAACAGTGTGGATACATGCAGAATTTAGTTTCGTCAACAGAATTATTTTAATAACATAAAATTATTTTTATCTTTTTTATTTTTGTTTGAAAAGTACTCTTTACAAATCATAGACAATATCTCAATAGCTGGAAAATGGTGAACATTTTTTTTGTGTCAGTGATGTGTTCATTATACTCACATGATAGTTATCCCTCTTCCTATTTTGATTTTGTCTTTTTCTTCCTATAATCGTAGGCTGTAAAGACTAAAAAAAGAATAAATCAGCACTTAATTTTGCATGTGCATCTTTGTATAATTGCCACCACAACAGAAATTGATGCAATCGTGATGCCACTCCAGCCTGATTAGGGAATCCAGAAAGACTAGGGAAGATAAGGCAGAGGGGGATTCACTCAAGTAGGGCAGCAGTGTCTGGAGCAAAACACGTGTCCATGGGGAGAAGAGAATTCAGAGCAGATGTCAAGGTGAGGGGTGATGAATGTCTGGGATGTCAGGATGGAGCACATGGTCTTTGCTAGCTGAAATTATTTTGAAGCTGAATTGGAAAAACAGGGGGCTTTAGCAAAGCCACAAGCACAGACTTAGTGGAGAAGGCAGAGGAAAACTCTAACACGAAATTTGTGTCTGACACACATGGAAAAGCTGAGAATCAAAGACAAGGAAGCATGCAGGACAGATGGGGTAAATAAGATTTTTAAAAACACCTAGATTCTTAGGGCTTCTAAGTGTCTCTTGTTTTCAGTGTCCTGCTTGGAATCAACAGGTAGAGATGAAAAATCCCACTGAAGGAGAAGAGCTCCAATCAGGCCGAGCAAGAGCTGGACCTCAGGCATGAAAAAGGGGTTAAAAAGAAATATGAAAGACTAGGAGACATCTGTGCATCTGAGCCAATGTTAGTACATAAGCTCGTTTTGATCACTGTTTGTAAAGAAGAGGGGGAGAAAACAGTCCTTGAAGGAGATCAGCAGAGAACACTAGAAAAGAGGATCAGGAAATGCACCTAAAGCTTTCTTCAAGATCTGAGTTTACTACGCATGAAGGTTGTGACAGTGACATTAAATACAAACAAACTAGCTGCTCACAACAGATTTGATCTCCACATGGTGCCACAACTTAGCTTTCTTCTGAGCAGAATCAGCCCTGTTTAACAGAGCCCAGCTATTTTACTTAAGGGTGTAAAGAGGAACAGACTTCGATATTATTTATTTGAATTTACCTGGCTCCATGGAATTGAACAGAGGTTAAGACCTGCTGAAATTAAACAGACACACATAAAACTGTACCAGATGTGCCAGAGATGCAAATACTCAAGACCCTCCCTGTGACATTTGGATAGTATTTGGAGAAGCAAGGAGGATTTTTAATTTGCTCTCCACGTGTACACAGGAATGCTGTGATAGCAGCAGCAAGCTGTGCAGGTGGGCAGGGGAAATTCTGGACAACTCCTGACACTGGTGCTAAAAACCAACAAGTATTAATTTCCTACTTCTGAACAACTCAGGAGACTATAAGAATTTTAATATAGGAAAAGGTCAGGTTATTTCAACTTGGAGTTTGTCTGGGCTTTATTCATTTTGCTAAGGAAAAATGTAAATTATAAAAGAGCCAGGAGGAAATTTCTCACGGTATAAAATTGCTTACATTAAGCAAGCTTCCATACTTGAAAGTTGATAATAACCTGCTTTGTGAATCACCTTTTACTGTCATTCAACATTATATAATCCTTTGTCATACAGAAGGTGAGGAGCAGTACCATACATGGGTTTATTAATGCTATCAAAATTATCTAAAGACTGTAAGATTTTAACTGCATCCTTCTTCCTACCATCAGTAGGAAGTAGTCAGGTCTTTGTCACACAGTGATGGGAAATCAAGGCACAGGGAGCCTGGGAGTCAGACCAGTACCTATGTAAAAAATTTGCCCCTTAATGATTTGCCAAATATTACACTGGAAATTTACAGCTGAGCAGAAAAGTTAATGAGTGTGGCTTTGTCCTGGCTATCTCTGGGGGCAAGGGGGCAACATAGCTTTAGTCTGTATGGTAGCACGATTTTAAAACAATAAAGTGGGATGTTTGAAGAAGATAAGGATAATAGTGCTGCCATCTGCCCAGTACTTGAGCTTGGGAAAGTAACTCTGGTGATTAAAGGGAGCTGAACAGCCAAGAGAAAAAGCTGAAAAGAGCTTTAGTTTGCAGCACAATGCTTCTGGCCTCTGGCTGAAAAGACGGCAGAACCAAGCATAAGCCTCTGTGACATTTCCAATGAAAAGGCAAACCTTTTGTACTACCTGCAAGGTGGCAAAGGGCAGTAAGCACCTGGTGGGACCACCAGCTGGAAAGCAGGGATCTGAATGGGCAGTGGCAGCTCTTGAGATAATGAATGCTTTTTTGTTCCTTAAGGGTTTTGTATCAGGTGAATTGCTGACAGCAGGTTTCTCTTTCCCTGGTATGAATGTGAACCAGATCCTAACTTAACACAGGCCACCTAATTCAGTGGCCTACTTGGTATGAGCTTGTGGTCTCTCTTTGCAGTCCAGCTGAAAATACGGTTTGACAGTGTTTATACCGTCAAACACATTTTCTTTCATGTTTGGTTCTAATAACTAATTCCTGCTAGTGCAAAATTAATGCTGGATATAGTCAATGTGTAGTTCTTTGTATTGTTCCAAACAGTTTCCCACACCAACAGTCCACTTGGCTTCACATCAGCCTGTTTCTCCAAGCAGTTACAAGGGCATGGACTCTATTGCTGGCTTTGTAGATTTTTTTATTGCCATCAAACCCAATAAACTAGACTGTCAGACTTGAGTTTCCACAGAGAAATGGAGGCTAAATTAATTTCCTAGTGGCATTGAAAATCAGTAATTTCTATGCTAATAATTAACTAATAGTTTGCCTCTCATCCAGCAACTTGGTAACCTGTCCTCTAAGTCTTCTTTTGGGTCATATTAAGTTACAGTAGAAAATATGTTCCCCATGCGAGGAGACAACAAACAAGCAGAGGAAAGTGGGAATTCTGCTTAAAAAGCCCACAAATGCTGCATTGTTTGTTTTGTGTAAATGTATTTCCTTTTATAATCTACCTGTTTGACACTCCAAACATGCACGCACTTTGGAAGTAACAACATCCAAATAATTTACTTCCATAAAAAAGCAATTTACTGTGAGATAAAAGCAGGAACAGCATAAAATGGTGATAAAAGCCAAAAATCATATGCAGGCATGGAACTTCAATATATATTTGTGGTTTCTGCACCTTCTGTTGAAACTCACCCCCACTGGGTCAAATGCACCTCCAGAAAAAAATAAGTTTTGGGCACTACAAGATACATACTTGTTTCAGCTGAAATCACATGGGTTTTAAATAGACAGAACGTACACAGCAGTATTTGATCAATTAGAAATGTACAAAAGTTTTCTCTGAGCTCCTTAATACTAAAATAATTGGTTCTGAATAGAAAAGCAGTAAACAAAATCCTCATTGTTTTGTTCTATTTTCTCCCCCAGAAATGCTAGGATTTCCACTATCACATTTTTAACAAAATAAAGAATATGCAATTTTATCTCATTGTTTTTCTATTATTATCTGCTTGTCCATCATATTGAATTTTAATATTGTTCCCAAAGATTTAAGTATAATATCTAAATTTACAAGACAATGAATAAAACACCAAAGCAGGTGGTTTAGCAAGTACTTTAGCTTGTGTGTAAAAACGCTTGTTATACACAGATGAGGGCAAATCCAAAAACCTAATCCCCACCTAGGCAATGATTGATTGTAATATGACTTCGCAATTCCAGTGTTAATGTAGACAACAAACAGTTGAATGGAAACATTATACAATGCACAATTGCAATGTACAATTAATCATAAATCCTAAAAGGAAAATACATCTAAATGACACCTAGAAAGTAATGAATGTAGCATTTTGTCACCAGTTCTTACTCATTGCAATTTTGTTGGTCATTAAAATACAATAAATAATTGAAGTCATCAGAATAATCAAAATTGTATTTTAAAATATTTTACTATTTCTGAAGGAAAATTCCATGAATTGTGAAACTACTGCTTTCGGACTTTAAACACAAATACTTTTGTGAGGATAATGCTGGCCTTGCAATGGAGCCCCTGAGATACAAATCACATTTCGTAGGAAGTTCCTGTAAAAGGATCAAAAAATCATCACAGAGATACCAAAAGTGCTGTAAATAAAGGCAAAGAGAAATGTTGTAAAACAAAAGCATTAAAATGAATATAAACATAAAATATATTGTATACAGAGAAGCACTAGTCAATTTTGCTGGCTTACACAAATCCTGTGCAGTTGCCAAGTACCTCATAAAATATCATGTGGGAACAGAGCTGGACAGGTGGCTTCTCCAGTGCTGCTGTGATTTTCCTTTGATGATGTCTCCAAGATGACTGCTTTGGAACCACACGATTCTTACCCCCCTGCAGTTTAAAAAAACCTTTCATGGCAAAGACATCGTTATATGATACTATTTTTGGCACTGAAGTATGTCAAATCAACGTGTTTTTCATCTGTAGTACTGCAGCCAGTCTAAACTCCCTGCCAACATCACCTGTCAAGCAGTACAACTAATAGTGTTCAAAAAGATCCAGGCAGCCTCCAGAAGACTCACTCTGCCCCACTCTGACAACCCTGCAGCATCCAAACCCATCTCATCTCCACTGCTCTTGGCAGCTTCTGCGGAGCAGCAGGGGAGAAGGTACAGCAGAGAGCCACCATTACGGGTGTTTGCCAAGCCCATCAGGCAAAAACAGGTTTTTAAGTCTACTCCATGATTCCCCATCATTAACAGCAGGTGACCATCAAGCAGGGAAACAAGAGTTCACCCATGTGGGCATGACAACCCATGCTGTGGTGGATCTGCATTTGCTCTGCCTCAGAACATCTCCCCAACAGCCAAGAAGCAAAGACATAGGCACACATTTTATACCCGTAGACTCAAAAGACACCGAGTGTTTTGAATTTCATGAAAAGATTTCCACTGAGCAGGTTTAGCAATCTTCTCTTTTAACTGCTTCTCTTTAATTGCTACTTGTCTACTGGAAAACCCTGCCTTCTGCAGCTACACGGCTGCAGTAATGATTCTGTACTTTGTATATGAGCTATGCATATCTATATTATAGAGAAGATCATAAATGCATATTTCAAAAATACATGGCTATTTTGGGTACAATGCAATGTTTTTTCAAGCTTTGAAAGAATGAAAAATTTGAATCAACTCATATATCTAGCAATCTAAAAGCCAGTAATTTCATGGTAGAATGTCCAGGCTTTGATTTGTTTGTGCATTTTCCGTGACTAAAAGAGTTAACTCATAAATAAATGGGGAAAAAAAAAGAAAAAGAAAAGAAAAATCACCTGCAGAAATGGAGCGATAATGTTTAATTTTCCAAGTGTTAAAGAAGCAGAAGTTTGAATATTGCAACACAATGGCAGCTTGCCAACCAACGATCAATATCCTTTACTAAATTGCTAGCATTGTTAAAGCTAATTTCTGAGTTGATGAAAAAGCTCCTTGTGAATTGGAAAAGTTGGCTCCAACCCTGTCAGAAATATTATTTTACTGAAAAAAAACCAAAACGACATTCAGCTTGAAATAACTTCTCTGCAGGCAGGCTGGCAGCCCTGTAACCCTGAATCAAATCAACTGCCATTTTGAAGAGTTGCATTCACCTCCCCCCTCCCCCAGATTCAGAATTTCTTCATGGTTCCTTCAGAACCCAACACTGATTTTAAAAAAATCCTCAAAGTGTTAGAGAAAAACATTAAAATTTTTATGGAGTTTCTTTCAATTGTACATCAGCTCAAGTACTCACTCGGCATAGGCAGCTAAAACTTCTACCCAACCAGCTCCAAAAAAAAAAATTTCCTTCACTTTGTTACCATGATCATCTGGGCTCTGGAGGTCAGAGGAAAAGCCAAATCCTGTTATGGCAGCTGGTGTTTGTTCAGAGGGTTTGCCCACAGTTATGTATTGTCTAAATGAATGTGTGTCCTGTGCTCCTGGGCAGGAGTCAGAGCTACCTGGTATCCACCTGCAAGCCTTCCAAAGGATCATGTGAGGGGTAAGTTCTGGTAGTAAACACTTTTCACAGGACAATAGGATCATTCAGGAGGTCTCCAACCTGCTGTTCAAATCTCCAGGATCAGGGCTTTATCCAAGAAAAGCTCCAAGGATGGGAACAGCACAACCTCTGGGAAAACTTCTCCACTGTTTGACTTCTCACGGTGAAAAACTTTTCTGAATATTCATTCTGAGCCTCTTGTTTGCATTTATGCCTGTATTTCTCTTCTTCCCACCATGTACTGCCGTGTAGAGCCCATCTGCCTTCTCTATCCCCTCCCCATGAGTGCCAGCAGGCTGATGGTGGGACAACCCCCAGCCTCAGCTTCTCATGGCTGGGCAGGCACAGTCATGGTTTCCTCTCATAGAATATAATGGGAGAAGCAAGATGGTATTTGAAAATACAGCTATGGATGATTTCCAAAGCCACAAAACTTTGGAAATCATTCCCTTACTTCTTAAAAACTGTGCAAATGTCAGAAGTGGGGCTCAAAAGGCCACTATTAATTTTGACACCCTGCACCTGAGAGAGCAAAGCTGCTCTCAATTTGAGCTGAGCTCCATGGAGTGGTTAAAAGAAAAATCTCCAGGTCTTATTTTTCTGGACTTCTTGCTCGCAAAAGACTTGTATACAGTTCATTTACGGAACATAATTCCCTTCCCCTTCTTTCCCTGTCACGTCTCCTGAGATTCACAGCAATCTGTGAAAATGAGCTTCACAATTTATTTATGCCATATACAGAAGAAAACTTCATTTGTTTTAAGCTGCTGCATGATGGCCACCCTGGGTGTTCTGTAGTTTCTGCATGAGAAAATCCAGCAAATTCCAGTCTCCTAATTACCTTCAAATCCTTCATAATTTTATATAGATCTCATCCCCCTTTCTGAGTCACCTCTCTCCCAAGCTAAACAAGTTGCACTTACACAGCTGCCATTTTCTCTCTCTTATCTTTTTTGTTACCATTCTTTGTATCTTTCCTATATCTGTTAGACACATATCTTAGATGAGGAATTCAGGTATACACACATACCGTACAGATGAGCTGTAGGATTTTACAGTGACATGATAAAATGCCATCCAGTTACTTCCTGTTATTTTTAATATTGTAGTTGCCATTAAATTCAAAAAATAGAACAGCCTCTACAATTTTCATCTCAAAATTGCAACCACTGAGAAAACAGAGCTATTTCCTTAACCAGAAATCCTGAACACAGTACAAATCTACTCTAAAGGCTGATGTTAAGAAAATATGAGGAAAATCCAGAAAATGCTACTGACATGATCAGATCATATAAGCTGTAAAATTAGCTACTTTAGAATTTTGATGGGAAACCTGTTTAGCTTGGATCAGTAATGACTTCAGAAGACCACAACACAAAAGCCTGCAGACAGATTTCATATAAATGTGCTTTATTGCAGAGAAGTTACATTATTTACATGCTGCAACACATTACAACATAAATCTATTAAGTATTTCATGGTGGATGCTGTTGGTTGCCAGATAACATTGTCATAAGAACCACATTATAAAGTGAAGAGACTTACAGCTTTATATACTCTACAACTTGGAGTAGCTAAAATGTTAAAAGTCAAAGGCAGTGTTTGCTCAGGCCTGCCTGTTGTCATATGCATGCAAAAGCCTAAGGAGAGCAAATATAAAAGTATTGTCCGGTTTCAAGTCTATGATGCCACCAAAGCTGACGATAGGTGTGTACTGATTTATATTTTAAAGCGCATAATCTTGCATAAATTATACAAGTCTAATAAGATTGGTATAAATCTAATTCTTTATAAACCATGTCTTAGAAATAAAGGAGAAATGCAGCTTGCACATGCATTTAAAAGGACAACCTAGCAAATGTTTGTGACCTTCATGTTTATTGTCTTTTCTCTGAACAGATATGCTAGAAAACATCTTTATAACATATTTATTCTAGAGTTGCACTTCTCTTGGCTGAACAATGATAATGAAACTCCAGAAAAAGACAACTAAGCAATCTAGCCCATATTTGCTGGTGGAGAAAAATTTATGAAATACAGAACATTATTTATGTCTAACTTAGTATGTCTTCATTAAGCAATGTTTCTAGTAGCATCATAGTGAAATAGAATAGTTGTGTGAAGTTTGGCCCCTCATTTTCTTACATGTGAAATAATTTTAAGTCCCAATTGAATCTGTAGTCCAAAGATCAGTTTCTTAAAAGACTGGGGAAAGCTTTGTTGTCTTCTAAAGGAAAGTTCCCCAGTTGTGTCAGTCTTAGGGGTTGTGACTACAATGAGCCTAAAGAACCATAACAGACACTTTTTAAGAAGTGAAGGAAACGGTCAGGATGAAAAAAATCAAACCCAAACGAGAATATACAAACCAGTGCCTTCCCCGGTAAACCAGCTTTTTGCTTGCTGTGCAACTGGGCTGTTGTACACCAGCCAAGGATTGGGCTTTGTGTTTCTAATTAAGTTATCTTTTAAAAAGAGAAAGAAAGGGAAAAGAAACCAAGCAAGGAATTATAGATACATAGCGGTGGCACAGACACAATCATGCATGAAGGGCTTGATCCTGCCAGGAATGCAAGGGGCAGTGGTACTGTGCGGACACTTTGCCAGTGTGGATCCCCTCATCCTTGGTGTGCGCTGCACCCCAACACGGCTCCCACAGAGCAGGGCATGGGCAGTGTGTCCTTGCTCAGCTCTGAGGTTGAGGATGGAGGGCCAGACGAGCAAGGGCAAGAGGGTTGGTGCCTGCTCCTTGCGACCATCTGTCTCCAAGAGGCAGTGAGAACACACAAATATCTAGTTTCAAGATTCCTCCATGGATTCCCACTTCTAACGTCACTGCCTGGGTCTGACAAAGCACTAGTTTTGTGAGTCAGGGCAGCCTGCAATAAGCTGTCCCCCCATCCCGTTCCCACAAACCACTGCTAAGATGGGCTGCAGAACCTCCCTTTGAGGGTAGGGGAGGTGTGAGGTGGTAAGCATTTCATCAGGTTTAAAACTGTGTATTTCTCTGCATACAGGGTCAGTGTGCTCCTGGAGGACTCCTAGGAAGCTATGTTCCCAGGACAGACTTCTTCCAATACAAATATAGGGTTACTTTCTCTCTGAAGAGCTGATCAAGTCCCACTGAAGTTGACAGAAAATTTACAGACAAATTCCACTAGTGTCTGGGACTGGGAAGGGAGAAGCTGAGCACACCAAGTCTAACCTCAGCTCTTTTCCACACTAAGGACAGAGCTGGATTTGGGCTGCACATAGGATGCCACTGGCACTGTGTGTACAAAGTGGGTGCACTGATGTCCAAAGCACTCAGGCTCATATGTCTGACTCCCTTTCATGGGGGAAACAGGGATTCTGGGTTGCAAGGGTGCCAGTCAGATCTCCTAGGCCATAATTACACCCTACAAAAGAGGGGTGGGAGAGTCGGACAAGCCCAGGGTAGTAAAGACCTCAGTCAGCATGTCCTCGTGGTGTAACTGAGCATCATTCTGGCTAACCAGGTTGGCTGGGGCAGCTCAGCCACTTAATCTGGAGCTATGAGGAGAATTTATAAGTGAGGTCAATGTGTTTAGACAGCACCAAGACCTGAGCCAACTTGTCCCCAGCTGGCTTAAGTGTTGGCATATTCCAGATTAGGGCTTAGCAGAGGCAGTAGGAAGATCAGATATATCTTGATCTGTCAGTCTAGACATGCCCATAGACTCCTCTCCCTTCTAAAGGACAGAAAAAGTCCTCCTCATGCCCAGGTTGTCTATGCCCCTCTGCTCATTGCATTTTATCTTAAGCCACTTTTCTATGATGCCACAAAAATCAGTTTATACTACATACGTGTATGTGCATGTGTGTATTAGATATGACATTTATATATATATATTAAACATATATAAATATCTATTTTTATATATATTATATATATATTAAACAACACATTCTATTCAATCATCCTCAATTCACGTTCTTCCACTGAATCCCATCACTTCTCTCAAATTGCACAAGTTCTTTAGGACTGAGCTGTCTTTGTTTTGGAGTGCACTATGTATAGCCAGTTTCAGCGAACAGCACTTTACTGGTACTGCATTTAGATGGCTGGGGGGTTTTCATAATTACTGATACTCCTCGGAATCTTTACAATATGTCCTCAGGCCCTGATGGTGAACCATCACTAAGACTCATAGTTGTGGATGGGCCATTTATGAATTAAGCTCATATGCATGATGAGGACTGTAGCTATTGCTGAAAAGTAGCACTGTATTAAACACTAACTTTTACTGTAAATGTACATATAAATTTTAAAAAAATAAAAGCATTTTGGAGAGTGGGAGAGAAGTGCCATCATTTCCATTCCCATTACCTCTTACAATTGCATGTATGGGGAAGAGTAATATTTTGGACTTCTCACTCAAGGGCGAAGTTTTTGAGGTTTGCCATTAGGGGTAAACAGTACAGTGTTGTTCTATATAGGCTAGCTAATATACTTCCCAGAGCTGTCTGGTTTTAGTAAAGCAGGTGATCATTTCTGGGGTATATTCACTGTCATTGTCATTGTCATTCTTTCTTACCTTATTTAGCAGGATATGCTCAGTAGGGAATACTGAACAAGATCATCACAATCAATGTTTGAAGTAAGAGTTCTGTTTTGTTAGATGATATTTTCCAATTAGTAACAAAAAACCAGATAAGTTGTCCTAATATGCAGCTAAGACGACTGAATTTCCACTACTAACAAAGAACATTAACAGGGAAGTGCATAACTTACTGCATATAAAACTCCTGAATAATACAGTATCAAACTATAAATTTAAATAACAGAGAGTAAACAAAAAAATTCACTATATAAATCACAGGAAAGGAAAAAAAAATAATCTCCAAAGATCAAAAGAATTTCCTGATAAGAATTACGGCTTCCATAGCCAGTGAAAGATTACTGCAATTCTATATATAAACAAAATGATATTTTAACTTGCAATTAAAAAAAAGTATCTGCAGATTGCATAAATATATGTTGTTGTGTCACATAATATCAAAGTTATTTGCAAAAATTATACAATCTGGAATGCTTTAATATGAGACACAACGGTGTACTTAAACATATAGTAATAAGAAAATGAGAGCAACCATTATAGAAAATATTTTTGGGATGCATTGAGTTAGCAGTGCTATTTAGATTAAATATATAAAGTGAAAAGTCGTCATTTTAATAAGCTGCTCATTGATACCCCTTTCTGCCATCAGAACATTTTCTGTGCCCTACTTCTGCTGGATCTTTAAAGTCCCAAGGGCAAGTTAAAGCAAGTTACGGCATCCAGAAATAATTCGGTTAAGATCTACACTGTGCGTTTGTTACCATCATGTTATTTTTCTTTTAAATGAGAAGTGATTTCACAAAGGCAGGTTTCTTTCACTGACACAGTAAAATCCTTGGAGCAGGGACCATATTCTGGGCATTGCTAATCACATTGTTGGCACTCAACAAATAAATAATAACAACATCAATGATAATTTACTTCACTTCTACTTATTCGTAGTGCTGATTCCCTTGATTTAAGTGATGCTCCTTAGGAATTTTCAGATCCTTTTGGCCTAAGTCCCCTCTGTCTTTCCTGTTGTCTTTCTTCTCAATGTTGCTACTCTCCACAGTCCAGAAGCCTCTTATTTTCGAGGTGCTGCTGTTTTATTTGCACTTATAGCAGAGGTGTTCAATAAAGCTACACTTCTTTCTGCATTTGGTAAATCTGGTGTATCATACTCCCAAGGGCAGACTTCAGCTCGAGATGCTAAAGGTTGCTGTAAGTAACTACTTGGCTTATGGGAGTTAGATGAAAGCACATTTCCCTCGGAAGAGGCGTTTTTTTTCTGTTCTGCCAATTTATTGAGGTTTTCCTTTTCTGCTGCTTTCTGGGGCAGCTCCTCCCGCTCCCCAGCACAGGTATTAGGTGTATATTTATTAACATTCTCACACTTCAGCCCAGGAGTGACCTGAGACTTGGAATTTGACTGGTTTTTCTCATTTTCAAAGACCTGCTGCTCTTGTGTCTCCCGAGTGGCTGCCTCCACCTTCTCTGAGCTCTTTTGATTTGACTGTTGGTACCCCTCAGGTGTCTTCAGCTTATGATGAGTCTTCCCCTTTGGCTGGGAAGGGTGGTTTTTCTCTGCCTCTGAGGAAGCAATAGATACATGTTTTTGAGCTTTAGAGTCAAAAGGCACAGGACCAGGAATTTGGTCATATATCTCCCAAGGACAAACTTCTCCTCTGTCGAAATTGTCCTTGTGCAAAGACTTACCTGGGCCTGTGTCTGGATTTGCAGGTGTTTGACTAACCCTTTGCTGTTTAATAATTCCAGATTTATGGGCTTTCTTTGTTTCCTCAGAGTGGGTAGAGTTTTTCCTGTGGGAATCCTTATGTTCCCCCTTATCAGAGGCTGAGTGCTTTTTGCTGGCCTCCTTACCCTTCTGCTGAGGTTTATGAGATTTAGTGCTTTCTTCTAGACTTTGTGTTTTACCTGTTAGTCCCAGAGTCTTTTCCTTGGCACTAGCAATAACACTGAGGGATTTTTGTAACACAGACGTTCTTGGATGCAGAGGTTTCTTATCAGCACTTAAATTATGTGCACTTACTGATTTGCACACCAAAGGGACCGATTCAGTGGAGACAGCTTCAACTTTTTCAGGAGCATTTTTGGTTAATTTGTTACCATTCAAGGAGTCCAGGAGTGTTTTCTCAGCAGGTATAACTTCTGCACTTTCTGTAGTTAAGCCATTTGGTTCTTCTGTTTGATCCCTAACATGATCGTAAGTGCTGTGGGACTTTTTTAAGGAAAAGACCCTGTTTTTCAAAGTCTCTTCCTTTGGCTTTGCAGAGCTTGTGGAATCCTGTGCATTTTTCTTCAGTGTGGCCAAGCTCTTCACAGCACTGTGCTCCATCAAGTCCTTCTCATCCCTGGAGCACTGCCGGGTGACTGTCTCAGGGATTTCTGTAATACGTCGCATTATCGAGCGCCCCAAGCCCTTTTTAGAGCACCTTTTTTTCTGGAGATGTGGATTATTAGCAATCATCTTTTTCCTTTTATAGATTTCAAGCTGGGCATATAGTTTCTTCAACTCATCCTGCAAAGCAAAGTGAATGGCAAAACTAGTATGTACAGAGCGAGTACAGTCAAACAAGCAGCCTGATGAGTGCAAGATCTATTGCTCTAACAATGGCATTAAACTTACTTCACTGTCTTTTCTAATTCTTGAATTTGCTATTTCTCCACCAAATTGAATCCAATTTTTTTTCCACTTTAAAAATAAGTTCAACCCTCATGCACAAACATGTTACTTTCCACAGCACACATAATTCATATGCATTTATGCTGTATGTTTCACATTTTGCAATGCTGTGGTGTATGCTTTCCTGCTGATCTCTATAGCTATTCTTTATTCTCAGAATATAACCCCTTTTATCATGTAAAATAGGAATAATTTTTTTCTTTTAATCACGTTTTTAAAATTTTATCTATGCAGTTGTATATGCTTATTTATATGTTACATACAAATGGCTAATCACACTGAAACCAAATGTTGTTAGCACTTCAAGATAATTCAAAGAGCCTATGTAAACTGATAAACAGCTCTTGCTATGGATGATTCCTCCTCCTTAACTGCCAGTATGACTTTTACTGCAACTAATAATTCAGCATCTCTTCACACTAGTGAATAATTTCCATGAGATTTTACATGACCTGATACCACAATCGTAAGAGACCTAAGCTAGCCTTTTTCAGCCGGTATCTGCAAAGAAAGATAAATGCATGCAAATTGGAGTTTACTTGTAGGAAAAAGTGTTGTTCTTGAAAATGAATGCTATTCAAATCAGTTATATGTACCCGAATATCTTCAGGATCCAAACTATGTTCACTCCATGCTGAATTGATACTGCTGTTCAGATAGGATCCAGATCGACCCATATCAAGCTCATCTTCATAAGCTTCTGTAGCTATATCATCTCTTGGGTTATTGCTTGAATGTGAAAACTGCAATAAGTATTCATAAAAGAGAGGTTGCCATGAGTGCAAAAGTTTACTCCAACATCACTGTAAGAGCTTACAGCAGTTTTTATGGTACAATGATCCTTCTATAGATTTCATGTGATTCTCGAACTCAAAACACTAGCTATAATCTTCACTGGCATAAGTAGTGTCCTATAGAATATCAGTATTGTGTGGAAGGAACTCTTATTAAGATGCCTTAACTTGATAAATCTTAGAGATTTACATAAGAAAAAATTCCTACTTGTTTTGATGCTTGTTTAAACCTCTTTAAATGGCATTTCAATTAAGTTAGGATAAAAATAGACTTTCAGACAGTATTTTCAATTAGGCAGCTAAAACCGTAAAACACTATTTTGTATTCCATACAGCTTAATAATCCTGTGGAAAGCAATTTTTCCATTTTAGATCCTGACCCTGAAAAGGAAGACATGAGGTGGCCAAAAAAGGAAAAATAAAGGAAAAAAGATGGAAACTAATGAAAAAGGAGATAATTTTTCTCTTCTATGTTTTAGCAAATGCTTGAATCAAGAGTTGGAGAGTGTCATAATTTTTTTGTTCATATTGATTCACTCATCTGTAGTTACTATTGTTCACACAGTCATCTGTCTTCAGGAGTTTATGAATAGAACAGAACCTTGTGAATCTTAATTCCCTGAATTCTTTGGTATGTTGGAAGAAAAGCCTCCGCAGTGTTACACAGATAATAAGCTAAAAATTAAAATGTTGATCAGTAGTTATGAATCAGCTTCAGAAAGCTCAACAAATTTTCTAGGCTAGTTTAAACAGACACCTCTGAAGATATTTTATAAAGTATATGAATATAAAGTAGAATATATAAGACTATTGCTAAAGACCAGAAAAGTAATTTAAAATAAAACAAGATTATGCAGTATTAAGGCTGCATCCATGTATCCCCTTGTTGTGACTGTTTGATG
This sequence comes from Lepidothrix coronata, assembly GCF_001604755.1. Lineage (NCBI taxonomy): Eukaryota > Metazoa > Chordata > Aves > Passeriformes > Pipridae > Lepidothrix > Lepidothrix coronata. Next base: position 4,540,402 of record NW_016690239.1, on the reverse strand, counting down.
TATGTATATTTGACAATTATCAGCATACCCTGTTCTGACACACAGGCAAAAGATGGGAATAGCAGCTTCATTAACCTGAAAATTCTATCAACTCAAACTGCTTAATGCTCTTCCTTCATATGTAGCTTTCACCTCTACTCCTGACCTTCAGATTAATATGATTGGTCATTTCAAAAGCCATTATAAAATCATTCCCTTTGCTGGGGTACTGTCTTAAGAAGGATGCTCCATTCAAATCCTGGGGATCAGTGCTAGAGACAGGTGGAGCTTCCTGCAGTTCTCCTGTCCCTGGTGACACTGACATATTGCCACTTCAGTCTCAGTGCCCCATGGGAGGTGACTGCAGCGCTCGGAGCATTTTCTCTTCTCTTCCCCGACTCCTGTCATCCCCCTCGTACTGGTGCCCCTACTGTGTTGGCACCCAACACTGCTCCTGGCTCCATGTCATGGGCCATGTCTCCTCCCAGTATGCAGCATATGTCCATCTCAGGCTCTGATTTGCAAAGGGCTCTACTTTTTCAGCCTATAACTGCCCGGTTTAAATCCCAACTTCCCTGACTCATGGCTAGTCCAGTCTCCTGATTCTAGTTTTTCTATCCCCTTGCCTAAACTCTTTTTCTGTTCCCTGCTAACTCTGGCAGCAGCACAGTCACCCAAACACCTGAAAAAAGTATAGTTGGGCAGGATTCTTTCCTTCTTATATTAATCACATCAAAATTTTAAGTACTTTAAACTCCTGGAATTTTGAGAGCTGAAAGAAAGAATCTTTGAAAATGTGTAAGTTTTAAAAAAAACCAACAAACCAAACCAGCTTTTTAGGTAGATAAATAGCCAAATTTTATATCTTCCTTTTTTATCAGTTGCTTGCTAGATTTATACAGAATTGCTTCTGCATGACAACTTTTATCTGCCTTAGTCTTGGCAAAAGAAAAGAGACAGAAGACTCAAATACCTTAGGAATCAGAAGTAGCCCAACAGTGACTGTCACAGTCAAATGTGTGTGTGCAAAGAACAGCATCAGCATCCAGTCAGACTGAAGTCTTGAAACAAGAATGAATCTGAAAATAGAATTCAGGTTTGCAATTCACTGCGTTTTCTCCAGTGCATTAGATTTTAATATCTTTAATGTTCCTTAGGTTTCTTTTCATTGAATGGCCAAACACAACTAGTTTTGTTCTGTACTGCTTTCATAAAGACTAAAAATTACATCCACATGCTTTTCCTATATACCACATTTCAAAACAACTCAGAAAAAACCCAATCAACAAATCAAAATATAAAAAGAAATAACAGACCTTAAATGATACTGCTTATTCCATTTTTCTCACTGTATTGAGCTGTCTTTTTGTTTGGTTTATATTGTCACAGTTTCTCTAGCTTGAGCTGAGTTATGGCAGCTTACATACATTAAGGTGTGAAGGGATGATTTTAGGTTAAGTAAGCACACGTACTATGATAAAGTGCAGTGCACTTCATAAACACAGGATGTCCACAGATCGCAGCTACCAAGTACAGCTGATAAGCCATCAAAGAGAGAACTGAACTGAAATGCATTTTAGTGGGGAGCAGAGAAATGATCTTGACTGCAGGACCACCCAGCTCACTGCTGCGGGGCCCAAGAGCCTTGTGAATGCTTAGAAATGAGTGGCTGAACCTCCCAAACAAAACAGCTCCTTGCTGAGCTTTCTATAAGGGTGGTAGAACAAGCAGTGCAGGTAAAGCTAGCTGGAGCATGCTTGGCTTGTCTGCTTTAGTGAGCTCCCAAAGATAGAAAGAGTAAGCAATGCAATGGATGAATGGATGTACTGCTGGCTTGCAATTTGCAGGTTTACAAAAATCATTCAGACAGAAACGACATTTGCAACTTATCCAAGTTCACAGATGCACATTTTGCAGAAGCTTTTGTTAACAGAAATAGTCTGGCATGAAACACTGGTTTATATGCTGCAATAATACAGTCATAATTACTTGTTTAATACTTTGTAAATGAAATGTTTCATGAACACAATAAAATATTATCATTAATTATTTCTTACAGAGATGTTGCTGTTGGGATGTGCAGGGATATGAGGAGGCTCAGGCCTGAGGTTTAGCTAACTGAACACGAGAACTGATGAAGATGACATGAACTGCTGGATGTAACAGTGAACAAAAGTTAGAGGGATGGCAAGATTTCACAGGTGGTTAACAGGGAGTCATTTGAAAGATGGCCAAACTTCACAGGTAACTGAAGGATCTTTGAGGGAGTAGAACTTGCAAGGTCAGTAGTGCCAATGTAACCTATCAGTAACAGCATATATGACTGTAATTACCCTGCTAATGGCATCACAAATACCAAATTTGAGTACAGATGTAGCAAACTTGGACCAATCAGAAAAAAATAATGAGGGGTGGGTTGTTTATTTGGGAGAAGACAAGAATTGGGACAGATAGGTGATAAGGTAGGTGAGGGAAGAACACCGGAGACCTGCACCTGGAAGACTCAAGGTCTCAGCCCGTGCCCAGCTGCAGAGGAGGAACAGGACCAGGCTGTGTTGGGCCTGTGCTGGTCCATGTGGGCAGCCACGTGCTGTGTGTGACTGCACTGCAGTTGATGTGCTCAATCTGCAAATGGAAACAGTGGCAGCCAGATCCATCAGCCAGCCAGGAAAAAGCACCCACATCCTGATGCCCACTGGATTTGTTTAACCCTGAACAGATCCAACCCTCAAATTCTGTGAAGGTTTTTTGCTTGTTTTATGCATGAGATCTTGGCGGATTAAGGTATATGTGCCATACAATACCTCTGAAAGCAAAATAGCGCTTGTGGTATCCATTCAGTCCTACAGGGATGGGGTTTCTATTTGAATGAGATTTTTTCCATATAAATTTTGGGGTTCTCTGTAATATAAGAGAAAGAGTAACACAGAAATTTAATACTGTGCTGATCTGAAGATAATCCAGAATCCTCTTTTTCTGAAATGGGAATATTTTAAAAGGAAAACAAAATGCAAACAGTTCAAGGTTTTATTTAGTGCTCACATCAATCTTCTATGAGCTTCGGGAGTTTTTAAACTGGATGGTTGCCTTGTAGGCGTCCTTCAAGGCTCCAGTGCTTTCAACTTCATGACAACTCAGATATGTCATATAAATCTGAGTCCTTTCAATTGCATCCAGAACTTGGCAGGGAAGATGAAAGCAAAAAAAAAAAAAAAAAAGTAAGGAAATAGATTAAAACTTGTATGCAGAAATGGACATAATCTCAGGAGGGATCGTGTGCATTTTATTCATTCCTATCCATAAACACTACATGATTCTTCTTCAACAAATCAGCATGTATCAGACAGATGGCAAAGAATCAATACAAAATGTACATTAAAAAAAAAAAGGAAGAACAAGATCAGCAGACCTTAGGCTGGAGGCACAGGACTGTCAATAAGATAAACTGAAAGACTTAATCCTTTTCTGTCTCCTTCATAAAGCATGTATTAAAACGCCATATTTTCCTATTTTTCCCTTTTCCCCTCTCTTTAATCCAAGATTACTTTCATTCTGCTCTATTGTTAAAAGAAACTTGCAGCCCACATAATAGGTCTCCTAGTGCACTGAACTGTATCTTCTAACATGGCCCAAAATACAGTTTAGGAATATTAATTAAGGGGGGGGAAAATTGACTGAGAAGCTGTCATATTGGTTATAATAAATTCAAAAGTATTTTAACTGAATTTTACATCCACTAGGAATTAAAAAAAATACTTCCATCAAATATAGATTTTAAACAATAGCTTTGCAGATGTTTGTGATAGGGAGTAAAGATTTTGAGAGTATGTGGATGTTGAGACACAGGGTTAAAAGAAGGGGAAGAAAAAAAAAAGTTGCAAGTCTGAAAAATACAGTGAACTGTATGACAACAATAAGGGAAAAGAGTACCAGGAAAGAACTGAGATGAAGGATTTGCTTTGCTGATGTTTACTCAGAAGAAAACATGAAAGCAAACAGCAAGAAGACAGAGAGCAATGTGAATACCAAGACAGACCAAGGAACAGAGAAGAGTATTTGAAGACTGTCAATTAAGCAATGCAAAAAAAATGATCTTAGTAGATAAGATCTGTCAGGAGGCAAAGGAAGGTGTGAGAACATCGTAAGAAAGTCTTAAGAGTTTTTACAGGATGAGATGAAACTCATGTTATCTTGCTATTTTGCATTTTCTAGGACCAATTCATTTTTACAGGGTACTCTGTAGGAAAGGAATATATAGCAATTTTCATGTAGCTCTAGCAAAGACCCTTATCACCCAAATACTACCCAAATAGTTTAGAAGTATGAAAGGTAGAGCTCATTACAGACTTTAGAAGAAACATGGGCTTTATATTACTAATATACCATCATACGCATAACAATATTTTTATGTCAGCATATAAAACACTATGCTTCATGCCCAAACCAGTACAGTTATCTTAATATATAGCTGCAGCTCACCAATCTGTTATACACCAGGAAAAGTTCATATAAACCAACATTCTTACCTGCTGTTTTTCTAGGGGTACAAAACAGTGAGCAGTATGTAGACGACTGAAGACAGATAGCAGTTTTGCTATACCTAATTTATCATATACCTAATTTATCAGCTATATTGAAAAAAACCCTAATTATATAATTTCATACTCTTGAATCCCATGGAAACATTTTTAAGTTTAGTAATCTCTTAATTAGCAGAAACATATTTATAAGACCTTCCATTATGCATCCTATCCCATTCACCCATTTTAAGTTGTACCATATGAAACGTGAAAGATAAATAGTTAGTTACTAGATCTACAGATCACTTGCCTAATTGTATGGAATATAGCAGAGATAATGAGCTCATTGTGAACTGCAACAGCCATATAACGTGGCTCATGAAATGCTGATGGGACTGTCCGCACTGCATAGCAGAGATAAACACCCCACAAGAGGAATAAAAATTCAGCTGTGAGAAGAACAAAAAGAAATAATTTGCAATTAGTTTTATAGATGGAAGGAAATGTGAAGTACTACAGCATCTTCTGTATGTGTGAGTATCTATGCAAAGACAATACACATGTATATAGGCACACACATAGGCATTTAAACTCTTTCAGGTACTGTTACTGTACATCATACATTTGGTTTTAATTTTACACACTTTTTTCCAGATCAGGAACCTTTACATTTATGGTGTTTCAGTTTTTCAATTGACAAACTTTAAGACAATGTCTAATAATGTCTTGTTTGCTTTTATATTTGGTACTACAGAAGTCTGACATCATTTCAAATAGCAAGTATTTTTAATTGCAGGTCTGGTTCTTGTTATAGAGGCAAATACTGGTGCTATTACTAGACTGTGCTTTTTAAGACAACACTTTCATTTCAAAGGTTTATAACTCAGATATAACAATATATTTGGGTTTAAAAAATTCCTTTGTTCATGGTAATTAATTCTGCTGGTACCCATTATATGATGAGTCACTTCTGAGGGTCTAATGCAATTACAACAAATGACGTGTTTCTGTTAGGAGAAAAATGAGTAAGGGAAGAAAGAAGAAGGAGTAAAGGGTCAAGATCATCTTAAATTATCTGGTTAGAGCTAACTCATCTGCACCCAGCAGTATGCTGACTTCAGTTTCCACTGGACAGTCTGATGTGACATCATTTTGATTTTGATACAAATGAGGTGATTTCCTACCCATCTTGAAAAAACTCTCAGAAAAAAAAAACCCACAGCTCTGCCATGTGGCTATGAATAGAGCTGGTGCCTGTCCCTCTTGCCTTCCAGCCTGGGTGACAAAGGCTGAAAGTGTTTGAGTGTCATCCAGCAACGTGCAGTTCCATGTTAGGCCAGCATTACTCCACGCCAGCTTCAGAAACTGAGTGTGATCCTGTTGTTACTCATACACTGCTTTTGCCTTGTTGAATTTTAGCAGTAAAAGCTACAATCAAATGTAGTATAATAGAGAATTATTTCTTTTTCATACTTACTTTTGCCAAAAAATGTTATTGTACTGTAACTAAAACCAGTGATCAGTGACATCACTCTATGGTAGTGGTCAGCAAATAATTACTGGTCTGATTTAGATAAGCACACAAAAGCTTGTGAACCCCACCATTATCAACAAACTGAAATAAAACATCAGTACTGGATATCTCATGAGAAAACGTCCTCTGGTTTCTCCACTTTAAGTAGTACACAGCTGCTGTAAATTACCTATATTATATTGTTATATAATTTTGAAATTTCTAATTTTGCTATTAATTTCATGTAAAGTCAGTAAGAGACAAGTCTGGATAAAATGAATTCAGTTACATAGATCTCACTGTGCTGTGATAAGAGTTCAGTTTGAACTCTGAACAACACTTTGCATGTTTCTTAATGAAAAATAGATGGCCTCGCTCCGAGATCGTTGCTTTTACTAGATTATATCCTTCAGACACCCGGCAGCCCTACCAGTTACATAAACCCAAACATGTGAAGAAGCACAATCCATGCATATTGCTGTTTTTATGTTCTTCCTCACCAAAATCCCAACAATAATAAACCTTTTTATCTTTTGACTAAGTAATAGTTTGACTTGGGACCTTACTGAGTGTCAAAATGAAAAAAGCATGGTATGAATCTTCTGAGACTATGTGTCCTAGCCTGATTTTGAGCTCAACAAAAGTATATATGCAGGTATGTTTTTCCCACATCCCCCATACACTCACTGCCTGGGCAAACTGGCTGCTACTTCCATTTCATTTCTAAAAAATTAGCTATTCTACCAAAGAAGTCTGTTATTCTGGTTTCCTAAAACCTCCTACGCAGAATGACCTATCAAGAGATCTTGTTCCCAAAGTCTTTCCTGGCCAAGTGGAATACAAATTTTGCTTCAATGAAATAATAATAAAGGCTCTTTTACAAATGTTAGCAGTTTGGGTTTTTTTTCCCTTTAAGTACTTGCCTTGCATATGCAGAATCATGGCACTGAAATGTACTGCTCTTCAAAGCACTGTAATTTATTGCTTTAATTGCTCTGTAATAATTTAGAAGAAATTGAAAAGCAGAAAATGGTTAGAATTAGGCTGCTAAAGCCAAATCACTCTATCTTACTGTCCTATCTTCTGTGGAAACCCTTATTAATACGGCTCGGCAGGAACCCCCTGAACATGCCAGAAAACTTATTTCTTAATATTTTGCCTTTCATCCAAACTCCCCCTGCTCCCCAAAATGAGCAGCAGAACTGAACAGACAAGCTAATTACGAAATAACAGGCATACTCTGCAAAACTACCTGTGGTCCATTCTTCTTTCTCAGCTGAAGTGAGAAGAGCTCAAGTCTCTTACTGATTGAAAAGTTCAGTTACAAGTGCTAACAGAGGCTGAGAGCTTGAAAAGGTTTGGCTTTTAAAGGTATAAAAATTCCCATATAAACCTTCATGTGCTGAAGGTATTCTTACTTAATTAAAGAGTGTGGGCCGAATCTTGCTTATTTTTACAAGAAAAAAAACCCTACTCTAAGTTGGAAGATTTACAAGAATTATCTTTTTTGTATACAGAGCAAATGAAAATGAAAAGGCCACACTTCCATTGAAAAAACCACACACAACCCAAACATTTCATTTAGCTGGGCTGAGTAGGAAGGCAGGTAGCATTTGATCTCCAGATCTGATTAATTCTGAAAATTTTAGTTTTCAGTTTCACAATCATAGTTACAAGGAGTTCCTAAGACAACAAGGGGCAATTTCAAAGCATTAACATACTAAAGCATAACAGTAGCTTGCACCATTCAATGCATAATGCTTTTAGAAAAGCTTTACATATAGAGCAGAGATGGCACTCTTGTCTGCAGATAATAATTAGTGTGACATCTGGTATGCAACACAAATAGGGAATAGCTCTTAAAACACAAGGTAAAATAACAGAGTTCCTTTACTTGCTAAGCCCAACATTACAATAATTTCATTAGCAATGACAAAACAAAACAGACTGATAGAAGACCAATTTATTATCTAAACCACTAATTAAACAGCTTAAATGTATAATGTAAAAGCTGTGCTTGAGGGGGGAAATCAAGTACCTATAATTAGCTACAGACTATTAGTGCAATTTGTAATAAAAATCTGAAGGAATATCTTAGCATACTGCATACCTGTCAAGACCAAACTCAAAGCTCAAAACACATGATCTCGTTCCTATAAGTAAGATTTATCACAAGGCTTATAAATTACCGCATTTTACATATTAAGCACAAAAGCAAGAAAGCTTTCTTTTCCCCTCCCGAAAAATTACGGATATTCCTAGGAGAGAGTGTTGTCAACAGCTCTCTGGACAGAAAATGTGGAGTCAAAACAACAAAGCATAAAAGAGCTCTGAAAAAACCTGCAGTAGCTACTCTTTGACTGTCCAAACCAGGCATTCGGATGTCAGGAGAAAATCTCTGAGAGATAAGAGGTTAAGAAAAGGCGTAATTCCTTTAAAGGCATAAATGGATGTAGATGTGAATGGAAGGTAGGAGATGAAAATGTAAAGTGACCTCAATATGTCATGTGCATAAATGAATTAATCTTTAAATATCTCTCTTCCTAGTCACTACCTACTTCTTATCCACAGAACCTCTTATCTGGTCTTTGCATTATCTAATCAACCTGCTTAATATATTCTCTGGTGCTTATAAAGCAAAAGTCTTCCTTGTCTTTGTGATGCTGATCATGTTTTTAGAAAACGAAGCAATTTGGAATACTTAGCTTGATCATCCAATATACTGGGCCAGATTCATGTCTGATGCACTGGCCTGTTACAATGAAGAGTGTGCCATGTCTGCTCACTTGACATTTGTTTAGGCCATTGCTCATATTCTGCATCTTCTGATACTGAAGGACAATTATATATGTTCACAGTTTGTGATATGTATCTGTTGTTAGAAAAGGACAGCTTCAGGGTTGTTATTATTGACTCAAACAAACTTTCTCAGAAAATCTGGGTTAATATATTTACTAGGTTTTGCTAAACATGCAGTTGTCTGTATTGCAAATTATTCTTTCATATTTAAAACCAGTACAAGGTGAAGCTGTGTCCAGAGTCTGTGACATTTTCTTTCAGTGTCCATCAACCATGCTGTGTCATGCCTTGCATGGTACAGTGTGTGCAGCCTGCCCTGTGCCCACCTCTCCAGCCCCCAGCAGAAGGAAATCTCCACGTTAAACCATAGCCACTTCCACTGCCTGCTCTGCAGATGTCTGTACTTCATCTGAGAGCACAGAACTACAGAGCAAGATATGACAAACTGAGAGCGGTGATTGAAGTCACTGTCCTCTCTTTAAATATTGAAAAAAGTCATTGAGATTCATATAAGGAAACATGAAAAACCAAGAAATGTGAAGATGGACCTTGGAACATGGCTTACACACCAGCTCTTCTCAGAGGCCTTAGCAAAGTACTTCATCCTTACTTCTACAGCTTTGCTGCCTAAGAACAGGACAGCACCAAATAAAAATCCCACACATGCAGCCTTATGTTGCTCTCTTTTGCATATATAGTTTTCAGTTAACACTATCATTTCTTAAGAGACCAGACTTATTTAATGCATGTGACAGAGTATTTCCAAGGATAAATCAAGGTTGGCTAATGAAGAAATCTCTGTAATTTGTTGCAAATAACATCTAGATGTCCAGTGAATGAGAGGAAAGACTGCAGGGTGGGGAAAACCAGTCTAGTGCACATGCACAACTGAATTCTAACTTTGCCTGTGCCTCAAGCTTTTATGCATATGAAAAAAAACCCCACTCAAGGTCCCCATTGAATCCAAACTTTGCAGAGGTGATCACAGAGAGAATTTTTCTTGCTATTTGGGTGCCAAACAAGGCATTTTTGCTGCAATTTGCAGCAGAACTAAGCATGCAGGGCTGTATTTGTAGTCAGTGAGACCATACGTAAAGTTATATATAGATTTGACTAAGCTCTGTAACTGAGCCAAAGGCATTGCAAAATGGACACCCAGATTAAATGGACCATATAACCCCAATCTTACTGTGCCTCAGCTTTGCCTGTGTAAAATGGGGATAATGCCACTGTCATTGCAAGGTGACAGTGGAAATAAATTTATCCATATTTGTGAAAAGCTTAAATCCTAAACTGCGTGTTTTCTTCCTGCCATGGTCAGGAAAGCAAAGCAAGTTATTTCAGACTGTCCATCCTGGTTGCTTCTCAGTCCTCCTACCCTGGCAGAAATGCCCTTCTGTTGTGCTTCCTCATGCCAGCCTCTCAGTGGAGATCGCTGTGGGCTAGAGATCCTGAAAGGAGTTCCCCGGAGCCAGGACACCCATCCCCGTGCTCGTTTGCACTCTGCTATCCAAAAGACACTTGCAAAAAGAAGACACCCCTGAAGGATTAAAGCCCATTTTCATGACTCTGTATGAAGTTTTATGTGTGACCACACTTATTTGTTTAAAAAGCACCATCACAGGCTAAGAACAGGACACTGATCCCCAGAGATGGTGACCTGCTCTGCCGCTTTTCCTTAAACCAATAAAGGAAAGCCCATTAAAGCTGTGACTTGACTAAGTTCAATTGGTATTCTGAACTCTGCACTGTTGGTAAAACAGTACTGTTCCAACAGTTATACCATTTTTAGCTCAGATTTTGGAAACAAATTACTGATTACCACTCTACTTATATCCATAACACAGCTACAACAACTCATCTATTTCTCCACCACACTTTACTACATTTTAAATCCCATTTATTGAAATGAAGTGAGCTATGGATCTGGAAGCACAGCTCCTCCATTCGTTCATTCACTCAGGGTGCCAGCTGGAGCCATTTTAAAACTGGGAAAAAATCGTGTCCTTGATTGCTCCTGTGTTGCCAGCCAACGCAATATCTTCCTACTTCGCTGCGTCCAATCTCCCACCTGGAGAGTTGCACTGTGTCATAGGAGAAGCCTTTTTCTTCAACTGAAAGGATTTTCATATATTTCAATGAACTGTGATTACATGTGTAAGTCTTTAGTGTCAAGTCATTCCTAGCAAATTATAAATCACCAAAGGTTTATCCGTCTCTCTCACCATATCTCAGCATCATTTTAATTAGCTACACACAGCAATAAAAAGACCTATGTGTGGAGAAAGAAGTAATGGTGCCAATTCCAGACTTTTTTCCCTACCAGAACTTCTGTGGGTTGTGGCTGTGCAAGGCTGAGAAAGAAGAGCAGGGGTCCTTGGGCTGGAAGGGGGCACAGCATACTCTGTCCCCCACACAGCCACAAAACTGCCTTGCAGGTGCACTTAAAGCAATGCAAGGGACATGCTAACCCACAGTCTGTGGGTCCCATGGCTGGAGGGTGCCCTAGAGATGGCTTTTGCTAGCAATGGAAAAATATCCACTGACTTGAGTGTGAGCAACATGCCTAGGAGTCTCACTGCACTAAACATATGCCAGTGCTCAGGTTTAAAATCCCTAGGAACTCCCCTCATTTCTCTTAGCCCTTATACTAAAGCACTTTTTAAATTCTTCTACACAGATGTGCTGTTCTGCCTTATTCCTTCCATAGCTCACTGTTGTTATTAAAGTCAGCTAGCCACTCTTCCTGTCTCGATGTGCCCCATCATCCTCTTCACTTGGGTGTGGATGAAAGAGGAAGAACAGGATCAGAAAAATCTACCACTAGCAGCTGAAAACTGGCTGAGTGTGGGGCCTTTTATCTCACATCTTAAAGGGAATGCAAGCAAATGCCAATGGTGTCCAAAGTACTTGAAGCACTGGAAAGACTTGGAGTAGTACAAGTAGTGGATTCCAAGAGGGGTGGTGCAAAGGAAGTCAGAGCATCTTTCAGCCTCTCCCAAAACCATCTCCTCCCACAAGTGGCTTGCAAAAGCAGCGAAATATGGCATTTACCAATATATAAACATGCAGCTAAGGCAACCCAAACATGGTTTCCTGAGCAGAAATACTTTGTAGAAATTGTGACTAAATAAAGGGTCTGGAAATTCATCTACCATGTAACAAGAAAAACCAACATTACTGCAGGGGGTAATGCAATGCAAACTGCTCAACCTGGGGATTCCAGCACCACTCACCATCTTTGGTGCTCTTCATACTCTTCCAGATTTACCATATCCTAGAGATGAGTGACATAAACTGCACAGAGTGTTGGTGATGCAGACTGTGGAAGAGGTGTACGTGGTAGCAGAAGTGGCTTATAAGCAGAGAAGAGACAGAGTTGAAGGCACTTTGTAAAACAGTATTCTTCTCCTATTTCTGCTCCAAACATTTTATACATCTCTGGCCTTATCACTTAGAGCAAGCTTTTCACAAGGGATCACTATTTTTACATGATACATTTTCTGAGCAACTAATGTGAGAGATGAAGCACACAGTGATCCACACCAGTGTTGAATTCTAACAGGTGTCTCCTGGTTGTGCTTTCCATACAGGCTATAAATAGTACTCTGAAAAAACAGTCCCTCAATGTCTCAAGACAGAAACTTAAAATGGATAGCTACTGTTGACAATTCTGGCTTTAATCTTTGTGCATCAATACTAAGGAGAACATGCTTTAAAATGCCCATTTGGAAATGAACAGTTCTTTATTCATTGCATGCTCTGAACCATACACTCTGAATATGGCATAGGGCCACATCAAATAGGGATAACAAAAAGAAATAATAATCATTCATTTACTGAATGCAGCAGAGGGGCTGTAGAATATTTAATAAAGGGCCTCATAAAGATGTATTACAATGCCCCAGCTCCAAACTGTACAAGCAGTCTTAATGCACAATCTGTCAGAGCCTGTCCTGGCACCTCTTGCCCTCTCTGCAAATATTGTATTTGTTAAATATCAGCAAATGAACAGTGGGAGGGAGTTCTTTCAGGAACAGTCCGAAATACTCACTTTGTTCCTTTTCCTGGCTGAGAGCATGCAGTAATCACGAGAAAGCTTTGTGTTTGAAATCCTCCTGATGTCCAAGACCTAAAGCATAACCTACAGATGCGTGGGCCATGGCAGCAGCTCAGGCCAGCCACACAGGAGTAGCACTGCTCCTGTCAGCCAAGAATCAAAGAGGTTCTGGGGAAAAACACCTCCCTGTGCTTAGTTAAAACATTTCATTTATATCTAAATAAAACACTAAAAAATGCACACAGAATGCATGGGGGATTTTTAAAAACTATCCTATCCGTGCTGGGTGAAACTCTGGCCCTGATGAAGTCAGGAACATCCATCCACCAAGATTTCACCTCTGCTTTTTATTTGTCCTTGTGCAGGCATGTTTATCTCTCTGCTTGCCTTTCTCTCCTGCCTGGGGCTTTGTTCATTAAGCTTATTATTGTCTTTTTTTTCAGTTTCTGGGAAGTTCTTTTAAATCCTGTGCCTATATCTGTTTCACTTTCAGAATGCTTTCTCCTCAGGATAAAGAATAATAGTTTGATTTGTGACACTGCAAGCCCTTAGGTTTATCAGAAGTTTATCACTTGGGTTTTTTTCCAACTTGGAATCTGACTGTGACAGGTATAGTATACATTCAGGCTATAGGAAAAAAGCTTTGTGGGTGAGTGTTTTCAAGCCCCCAGGTCTTTCTCTACAATCTCAGACTGTCACCCATGCCATGGCTTGTCAATGATACAGATGCCTCAACCTTGAAAGTGATGCAGAAACAAACACAAAGGAAATAAAAAGAATCCAGGCAAGTAAGACATAAGCTACCCACAAGTATCCAACCCCAAGGAAAACACACGCAAACCCACATTATGTTATGTAGATAAAATAAGATTTACTGAATGCTAATTTTTCTCATCAGCATATCACAGAGTACAGAGGCAATGCTAGAAATGGTGACAACCTTTATGTCTAGGTCCCTACTTCTCTCATAGACAGCATCCTCTTAAACTTAATGGAAATGTAAATATAAAATGTTCACTGCAATAAAAGTCTCCAGAGTCTAAGTAGCATGATTAGTATGGAAAATGCTTCATAAATCCCAACTCCACTAATCTCTAGTAGCATAAAGGATTCATCTCATTATGACTTTCTAACAGAGCCTTGTTAATTCTCACTTCCCTAATCTGCGACCTTGAAAATTCCCTCTCTGCATTTCAAAGAAGTGTTGACAGCCAAGTGAAATAGGGAGGTATCCCAGCAAGGACTACAAGTAACAGAATATATCCCAAAACACTCACTAGTTTTATATAAAATACTGTGCCTAACTATATTAAATGAAATAACAAGTCTTTAAAAAATTGCTATTCACCAGCTCTATTTTAGCATTTGAAATCAAATAGCATAATCTATCAATTAATTTATCACATAGTATATTTTGCAAGGCTGCTCCCAGTCAGTTATAGGAATAAAAGAAGTTTGGCATTATGGGCATTTCTTCTGACACATCTCTGAGATGAGGCATCTAAATTCGGAAGTAGTTCCTATTGACTGTAAGCTTTTCACACTGCTATTAACAATAAAAATCCTGAAGTGCACATGCACACACACACATATATAAATATATAGAGACACACACATTAGTA
>NW_016690239.1:4473694-4525884 GCF_001604755.1 Lepidothrix coronata | reverse complement strand
GTAATTTGGGTAAGAAGACAAAATGACAGAAGAAATTTTGCCCAATTTATTCAGGCTTGAGAGCTCACTTTGCCTCTACTGCCCTTGAGTATATTTTGAAAAACATTTAAAACCCTTCTAAATGTAAATATATCTAAAAAAATTATCCTTCCTTTTTTCCAAAACTATGCAGACAGTAACTTATGCAATTTCTTACCAAAAAGGGACTATTGATCATAATTAGGTATTACGATCTGAATTATTAATCACTGCACTACCACAACTATAAAATACAGAGACTAAAAACATTTGTTTGTCATTATGCAAAAACCATCACTATCAAAATTTTAATGAAACTACATTGTCAAATGCAGTAAAATTTTGATCCAAAATGGGTTAGTGCAAATGACATTATCAAACGTTTCACATTTAATTCTCTTTTGTTATTAATTTTAAAACATCTCTGGCAAGAGTACTATTCCATTACTGCAAAAGGGCCCAGATCAAGATGCATTTCAAAACATACCCCCTTCTATTCCTCTCTGTGTGGTTTACCAGTGAGCAAATTCACAGATGGGGTACCCATGTGCCTCACTGCCTCTGAGATTTTACACAAAGGAGAGAAAAGCAGAGCACGGGGGTACCTTAGAGCCATGGACACACCTTGATGAGGCTGGCAGAAGTGTTTTGCTCTGTGTATTGCCATGCACTGGCTTTCTGTACACCACTCTCAGAGAAAACACTTCTTATACCTGCAGACCACCTCTGGCCATCTCATCTGCACTCTGATGTGGAGGAGCCACCATTACCTCTCCCTAATCCTCAGCAGCAGAGCTCTGTCAGTGGGGTGTCCATGGGGGAATTGGGAAAAGTAAGGTAAGAATCCTTTTTAGATTTCAGAACACTGATGTATTTGAAACAGTGCGTGCCAAGCTTGGGCTGTACTTGAAAAAATGGCTCTAGGTGGAAGCACCGAAGCTCTGTGGCCACTGGGAGAAAGCACATTACACTGTTTAACTGAACCCTGGCACGGGGAACCCCCTGGTTGTTATAGGGTTAAGGAAACAAAACCAAATATTTTTTCTCCTTTCTATAAGTTCTGTGGAGTGTAATTTTTTAGCTCCTGCCTACTCCATGCACTGAGAACACATCCAACAAATACATTAAGTTGGCATATTTGATGTGCATTTCCTATTTCCTTTACTTTTACGCTGATTTTTGTAAGTCTATGAAGGAGTGTTCTTGGAAGTTCTTTCCCTCCTCACACAAGAGATCTGCCCAGTTCTGCAGCGTAAAAACAAAATCCTCCTGTAATCTAGCCACAATTTCTGACTGCAATAGCAGAAAAGCTTTTGAAGAGCTTCAGTAGTAGAAGAACTAGATACCTTCTGCCTTCAAAGATGAAATGTCTTGAGCACCCATCACTTTGTTACTACAATCCAAGTTACAAACCTTTGAAAGGTATAGAAGTTCAGTATATTTTAATTGTTTTACTTCTCAATCCATTTAAAAAACTTATGTGCCAATATTTTACTTCCATAGAAGCTTTTCACATAATATTAGGCGGTCTGACAAAACTTTAAGAAATTCTAAAAGAAGAAAAATTAAAAGGCAACCAAGCTTTATTTTAGAAATTAAAGATAAACTAGAAAATTAACATACCAACAGCCATCATGTAATCCCAGCGGTCTATGAGGCACATGTTGAAGATCAGGTGGTCAGATGTCTGCCCCTGGCCAATGAGTGGAATGTTTCTCTCCAAATTTTGGGTTATTGCAGAAGTCCAGCCAACAAGAAACCAAACGACTACCAGAAGAATAACAGCCAGCATCCTCATCACTCGCCCACCTGTCATATATGGAATACGCTGAGCCGTTCGGGACAGGAATACCTTCAAAACCCTGAAAAATTCAGACAGTGCAGAATTAGGAAGAGTGCTAGCAAGTGTCACAGGAATTAGATTTTCCTTTTATTTTACTATCAAACTATTACAAAAAAAAATAAATCAACATTCTTTCCCCCTGACACTATGTGCAAGAGTGAAATTTGAAACACTACTACTTTCATATTAATTGTATTTAAATGGAACTGATTGCTGCCCAGAGAGTGCTATAATAGAAATAGTGCAATAATAGAAAATATTAGCTATGCTTATGTTAAAGACATGCATTCACATGCTGTGTTTTCAAGCTGTTTTGTACCTTCCAGCTCGCAGTGGAAGACTTTTGTCTTTGGAAAAGGAAAGGTTATTTCCATAAAACAGCAACCATGTATGTTAGATTTCATTCTGTTTTGATGCTGTCTGCCTGCTCATCCCCAGTCATGCTATTTCCAGAGAACAAATTAACACTTGGATATTTTTCCCACTGAGTTAGATGCTGCTGAGACAATAACCTACTCATCGTAGAAATAACTGTGGAAGGCTCTTGGCTAATTAAGTGGTTTCTGATTTGTTCAGAGGCAACAACATGTTTTTCAAGCTAGGACACAAACATCAAAAGAAAAGCCACACCACAGATCAGGCACATATGCCATGTAACAGCCACTGAACATGTAACACTTTAAAAGTATTTGCACTTACTATTAGGATAAGTTTACTCCCACCAAGAATTACTCAAGGAAATATCACCTGCATTTTCTATCCATCACCACCTGCTAATGCAGAAAAAGGTCCTCCTGGGAGCATGAGAACAATCAAAACTTGAGGAAATCACCCTGGGAAGAGGGAGCAGTTTGATTCTTCGTGTGGCACAGAATATCTCCTTGTGCCTCCTGTGGCACGGGATCTGCCTGGGAGCATTGCAGTGCTCCAGCCTTGGCCCTGCTAAGCTACCAATGACGAGCAGTGTGGAAAGGCTATCATGTACCCAGACCTTTAGAAGCAGATAGGCTGAAGTTTAAAGACTGTTTCAGAGACTGGGGTGAGGAGTTTTTCAAAGTGAAGAGGTAAGCTGTTTCAGTGATTTTGTCCTGACTCCTAAGCATGAGCATGTCCAGTGAATACTCTTGATATTCATGAAGGGACAAATTATCACTGAGGTTTAGGGATCTTGATTTTTTTTCAGAAAGTTGAGTTTTTAAGTGCTATTGTCAGCTCTGAAGTTTTTTCAGTGTACCAAGCATCAATCCACCTCCCAAGCCATTCCACAGCCAGGCCTGCCTTTTCAACAGTAAAAAAAAAAATCATACTTCAGATTAACATTTATGCTTATATTTGTCTAAGAGAAGGCAGAAACAACCAGTGTTGCCACTCCCTTGAAAAACAACTAATAGAGCAGTGCCTTTAAAGGCAGAAGCACAAAAGCTTTTCCATATCCATAAAAATGAATCAGCATTTGACTACAAACACAGTCTTCACAGTGTGCATTAGGTGAAGTCAGAGATTTGAATATGTTCAACAGTATTCAGCTGTTTCCCTCCCAACAGTCACTCCACAGGGAGTCATAATTTTTGATCTTTCCATGTTTGATAGATGTTCTGCTCTGCCTTTAAGTGCTAAGTGCCTTATGCTGGAAGCAGCTTCCCAAAGACTTCAGGGAGGAGAGACAGAAAACTCTACAGAGGCAAGACAGGCCACTTCCCTCCACATTGCTCAGCCACAGCACTGGTAAAGCCCGTTTTCCAAACAGTAAAAATCAGGGAGCAAAGGCTTTTCTACTCCCTATTGTGAATGCTGGTCAATAGTTTGCTTCTCTGAAGAGAAGGAAAATCTATTCTTTTTGTAGTGAATTGGAAAATTTCACAGCTTTAGTCTATCATTTGAGAAAAATCTCACTGTACATTTTTATGAAGGTAATAATTACAGAAATCATACAAACCAGCTGAGAACTATTAGAAACGTTCTGTATTTTGGCTCTCCAAAGTCAATTCTTGATGATTCTACTGAAAGTCAACATGTGAGCTTATTCTGGACATAACAAGGCAGGACCCATTAGATTTCTTCCAGTACTAGCTTATGTGAGACAGTTCACTGCTGCCTGTGAGACAGCTTTCTAAGGGAGAAGGGTGGGCTGCTGTTACATTATTGATCTAAGCACAGTGAAACAAATATCATTTTGCAATACAGCAGTCAAACTCCCTCCAATTTGGATCAAATCACATTTCTTTTTTTCCTCCTCTTTTTCACAAAAATAAGCATCCCCCACCATGACCATCTCTACCTTAGTCATATAGTCCTACATGTAACCCAACCTTTACACTTTGCTTTTCAAACACTCTTTTTCTGGAAAGATGTAAGGAAAGTTGGCTTAGATTTGTAGTGTCGAAAATCTCCTTTTCAGAGGCTGTGGCATAGAAGTGCTCAACCAGAACACGAGCTCCAAAGTTGCAATTCCCTCATCTTCCTGCCACAACATGAATCTAAAGTTGCATTGCTCACCACCTCAACACTGATTTACATGCTTCGTCTGCTCTCATCTCCTATGTATTACTGAACATGGATCCAAGCAGAGACAACTGCCCAGGAGTTTCCCTCCCAAGAGCAATCACTCTCACCAGGCTGGAGGATGATTACCCTTCCTGTACCTCTGACTCATACAGTCAAAGTTCACTATAAAAAAGTTGAATCACTGCAATATGCCTCACCAAGCATGTAGTGTTCGATGACTGGTACCCTCTGTAAGAAAACAGGGGAGTTCTCAATTCAAATCCCTGCCCTGACTTCTGGGTAGCAAATGCTCAGACCCCCTTTTCCTCAGTTCTATATCTATGTATTGGGTTAAACTAGCTGTGGAACAAATGAGGGAGAATTCTCACAGGGAGGCAAGAAGTGAAGCTGCATCTATACTAGGAAATCAAATAGGCCCTGAGTTGTCCCTGGCACTGATGCCAACCGGCACAGAACAGCCAGCATCCATACTATTACCCTCAGCATTACAATTCAGCAGGACAGAGGATGGGGCTCTAGTGCCTAGGAATGTTCTCTGATGCTACTTAATTTATGAATATAGATATAGCCTTGCATTCAAGTTCCTGAGCAAAATAATGTTTAATTATGAGTATCAAGTAAGTAAATGTAAAATGGAAATACTTCTCCTCCTGTCCTACCTACCCCCAAAATGCCTGGCAGCACCAAGCACCAGTCAGTGCCCTGGTAGAAGCCTAGGGCGCTGTTTGAGCCATATAGTCTCTGATCTAAGGCAAAAGAGGAAACTTCACCATCTTCCTTGGCATCTTCTAGTTCTTCTCCCACCTAAAACCATTCAGCATATGCGTTTCACTTTTCTGTGCTGTCGTTGGATAATCAAACAATCATTTTCAGTGACATGTCATCAGCTCCGTTTACAGGCAGATCAGACAGAACACTGCAATGTGCTCTACCTGCTTTGTGGGAAGACACAGCTGCCGTCAAGCAAAGCTTTGAAGCACAGGCAGCATTAAAGCTGATATGCAATAGCCATCCCTTTTACAGAGTAAACAGAAGGCACAGTTCAGGCTGAATGAACTGCCTGGAGACCCCTGCAGGTAACTCCCAACTCTTCTGGCTGCACTGGCAGGTCCGGGAAGAATTAAGCTATGCGGTCTGAGGGTTTTCTTTGGGGTGCCTGGCTTCACAGAAATGGACAAGGAGAGGGCTTGGTTGCAAACATGGAGAGCCAAGGGAAGCCCAACAGCTGGGAAGAGCAGTGATGCTGTAAGTGGGTCTGAAGCAGAGGAACAAAGCCTGCTGGTTCACAGGACTGGTTGGGATCACCAGCCTGGAAAAAGCAAGCAAAGCAGGCGACTGCCACTGTAGTTACATCCTGAGATGCAATGTGTAATCTCTGAAAATAAATAAAATCATATTAAATTTTCAAGTCATATCAATAATCTGTCCTGTGAACAGAAAAGATGGCCCCAAACTACTGCTGACTGCATAAGCATTAGCAACAACAGGTGAAGGATCCTGCTCTGACAGCAATGACCCAGCACAGTTTGTTTATTTTTTATTTCTAGCATCTGTCATTTTGTGGCTCTACTGAGTCATTCTGTCAAACTGTTCAGTTCCAGATTGATGATTTTTATTGTGATACAAAAGCTACAGCAGAAAGATAACCGGCCAAGCTCTTAGGAAGTATATTGCCCTCCTGCAGTGCAGGGATTATGCCTTACCTGCTTTTTCTGGAGTAACAGTGAATATGCCACTAGTTACTTTGAGTTTGCAGACTGATGTGATTCTACTAAAAGTGAAAAGGTACTGGTGGCACATGTATGGCACCGTGTCAATGTCAAAGAGAGCCTACAATTCACACTTGACACACAGTTACACACACATACACAAATATTGAGTGCAAGTTTTATTTCCACATCAGAAAAGATGACTGAACAAAGAGTATTAACACTTAAGGCCCAATCATATTTAGATGGACTCACACCACCAGTTACTGGCTCTCCCTGGAAAGGATAAAACCCAACTGAGAGAGAAATGAACAGCTTTCTAAACAACTTTCCAGCTGAAAGTGTCCAAATTAGTCATTGTTTACTTCCCAAGTGATTTCTCAAGACCTCAGCACAGAACAGACAAGAAGTGCACCTCTGAAGAAAATGCTCACTGAAATTGGAATGATCTTTTACTTTATTGATTCTGACCACATTGAACCTGAGCAAACCTGGACTGAGAGACACCACGACAATGGCATGGAAAGACCTGCATCATCTTCATCGTGTCCTGTCCAGTGAAAAGGTACAACAACTAGAAAAAGAAGTTCTGGCAATTATTTGGGTGTATGAATACTTCAGAGAGTCCCCAGCAAACTTGGCCCCATATTACTAATAGCCATCAAAATATCTCAATTCCTTCACACCATGCATGCAATAAATCACAGTGTAAATAATAGGAAATCTTTCACATTTTTCATTTCAGAAAAGAATTTTGTAGCAGTAAATACACAGTCAAGAACATTGCCATGAAAGGCAACAAATGCTCAGAAGAATCAACTGACCCTTCCAAATGTACTGGATTTTGTAATGGGTAACAGAGCACAAGTGTGCCCTTGTGGCCAGGAAGGCCAATGGTATCCTAGGCTACCTCAGGAAAAGCACTGCAAGATGGTCAAGGAATGTGATCCTGCCCCTCTACTCAGCCCTAGTGAGGCCACATCTGGAGTGCTGTGTCCAGTTCTGGGCTCCTCGGTACAAGAGTGACATGGAGCTCCTGGAGTCAGTCCAGCAGAGGGTGACAAAGACGATTAAGGGACTGCAGCATCTCTTACAAGGAAAGGTTGAGGGAACTGAGCCTGTTCAGCCTTGAGAAGACTGAGAGGGGACCACTTCAATGTTATAAGTATCTGAAAGGGGGGTGCCAAGAAGATGGACCCAGGCTCTTTTTGGTGATGCCAAGCAATATCACAGGAGGCAACACAGAGAAACTGATGCACAGAAATTCCACCCGAATATGAGGAAGGACTTCTTTACTGTGTCAGTGACCATGCACCGGAACAGATTGCCCAGAGAGGTTGTGGAGTCTCCGTCACTGGAGATATTCAAAAACCACCTGGACACAATCCTGTGCAATGGGCTCTAGGATGTTGCTGCTTGAGCAAGGATGTTGGTATAGATGACCCACTGTGGTCCCTTCCAATCTGACCCACTTTGTGATCCTGTGAAGGCTGATCTGCACAGTGAGACCACTAATGTTATCACAAGCTTGCTCAATAGTTACAAGGTAAACCCTAGGTACCAACAGTACTGGAAACATGGGGAGGAAGACTGCGGTGAAGGATTTTTTTTCCTCTGTACTGGAAGCATGTCTGGCTTCAAATCCTCACCTGGCAGTCTGTGGTTAATAAATGGCATTAATATCTGAGGATATCTTCATGGTACATTAAAAATTACTGATCAGACATTCTTGTTTATGGAATGATGAAACAGTGCTGTCTGTTTTCCGTAACAAATTATATTTACTTTCAAAAATGTGATTTTGAAAGTACAGTTTCCTTGACATATTCCCTAATGCTTTAAACTGTTTTTCTGCTGTGAAGAACTAATGCAATACAAATTTATCAGATGTATGGGTAGAAAAACAAACTGTGAAGATGTATTTTACCTCAGTGCCTGGTAAAATCTATCGCTAGTAGGCAAAGACACGGGGGTAATGACTTAATGCTAAGCTACTTCATACAGACGTTTCCTAGAATAGTTTTAATGTTAAAGGTAATTCTATAGTGTTTAAATGAAAGTTCCCCTTCTGGATAAATGTACAGAAGACAAACTATTCGAACATAATTTCCAAGAGTTTGAGCAGACTAAGGAAGGTGGGAGGGAAATTACATGCAGTTCAAGGGAAGGCTCTGCACATTGGGAGGCAACAGGAGACCGATAGGTTTCCCACCGCAATCAGAGCCACTCACTCACTCCCATGTGAGCAGCACTGGACTCAGTCTCATGTATATTTAATAACATGGAAAAAGTCTAAAAATATGATTTGCTTTGATGAAAATTTATTGATTTGAAGTACCTTTTGTCTGCCAACCTGAAGGTAAGCCTGGAATGAGCAAACAACATTGTTACTTCTTTAAATGTAGCCTAGATTCTGACAATTTTCATGTTATACACAGGCTTTATTTTCTCCTTTCACCTGCTAGTCTAAATTCCCATCTGAGAAGAGCTCAATTTCCTGGTGGATTATAGATCAAAAAGCTTCCTCTGCCTACAGCCAGTTCCAAGAACTGTAGCAGGAGTCTTTTGACAGACCAGCTGAGGTTTGCTTTTCCTCAGTGCCCCCTTGCTCCCCAGCTCACTGCCCTGCTGCCCGCATCTGTTCCAGCTGCCTGTCAGCTCCCATTACAGGAGACACTGAAGCTCTGTGTGTGTGTTGCTTTTTAAAGTGCTTTTGTTTATATCACCATATCATCCAGGTAGGCCTCATCAGCAAAGGCTGTTCCTCAAGGGGATTTGCCCATCCTGAGTGTGTGCTGCTGTATTTACTAAGCACTGGGGAGCTGAGAGGTAAGAAGGCTCAACAAGGGGACTTACTTGCCATGTCACGTAACTAGGTTTCAGTGATGCAGACCAAGTCTCCTTATTTATTAAATCCTCATCTGCTTTGTGCTCATTATCTCTTCTAATAAACCACTTACTACACTAATACCCCCACGAATCCTGCTGAGATTAGTAGAACTACAGAGCACCAGTGAAACGTCTGAAACTTCTCTGTCAAACTCTGATGAGGCAGAGCTCTTACAAGGCACACCATAAATCATTAAATAAAAAGCCCATCAATCTGTCCCCAGACAACTAGCAGTGACATATCACAGAACAATTAGGGTTGGAAGGGACCTTAAAGATCAGCTAGTTCCACCCCACTGCTATGGGCAGGGATATCTTCCACTAGAACAGATTGCTCAAAGTCCCATCCTACCTGGCCTTGAACACTTTCATGTCTCCTGTTTGTCAACTACTTGGGGCTTAAGGTTACATCACAGAGTTGCTTCGGTAGCACCAAAATCAAGAGCTCATGATCACAGAATCTGATTCTTAAAATTCTGAAAATCCCAGGTCCTTGAGATAGGCACAAAGTCATCTCTTTTCAAGTCTGCTACTGAATGGTTAACATAGCCCATTTCAATACCTTCCTCTTGGTAGATATGTTTAAATAACTACATCCTTCACTCAGTGAAAAACGAGGTCAGCTCCTCAGACAATTTTCTCCATAAGAAACCAACCTTGCTGAAGTCTTCATTCAAATTTGTAGTGATTTTGTGACAGGAACCTTAATTCATAGATCCTTAAGACTCCTACCACTATTAGTTTGAAAAGATGATTATAAATCCTCCAGCCTTTATAAGGACTGGCTAAGTTAATTATTTCTTAAAATTCATCAGGTGGTTATTATCTTTTCGTAAATCTAAAGCTATTGAGTTCTTTACCCTTATCAAAGACTTTCAGAACAGGCAGTACAGATCTCAAGGTCATTATTTATCAGGAAGCTTATACAGAAAACAGATGCAAGAGCTGCCTCCTGGTAATATTTTCCTACAATAGGTCAAGAACATTTTCAAGGCTTTCATTCCAAAATTTGCTTCACGTAGAGCTGTGGAATTGAAACAACCTTTACAATTGTCAGAGGCATTTTCTAGTGTCAGTAATACGGTAACTGCTCAAAACCTTATGCCAAAGCTTGTACTTTTGTTCTTAAAATTGTCACACTACAGACAGGGAAAGTCTTGAAATGAATAAAGCCCAAATCCAAACCAAAGTAAATTTGAGAGTGGGTATTTATCTTGATACAGAAAGATTTTCTTTCCTTTCTTCTTCTCCTTAAGTAAGTACTTATGATCAGAGAATGATAAGCCCCACTTAAAAAAGACAGTACTTTTTCAGCATTTCTAATGTGTCCAGAAAACCAAAATACCTCACCCCTAAAGCTGAAGACAGTAAATATTCTGGTCCATTTGCATGATGTGAAAAGTTACAGCTTTAATAAAAAGACTTAACAATCAATTGCAGCTGTACTACATGTTTCACTACTTTTATAAATAGATTAATTTATTCATTCAAGTACTGTATAAGAAGAATGCAAGGCTTTTCTCTGGATCAAAAAGCAGTGAAAAAAAATTTAGTGGACTTGAACGAATCACAATTCACTCTGCTAGCAGTCGTTTATTGTGAGGACTGAACTATATATCCATAGCATACTTACAGCTCACTCCACTTTGCTTTTTGAGAAATGCACCAAACAGTAGTCAGCAGTTGAAGTAAAACAACATAACCATAATTTCACAGATAAATGTCTTCACGCTCATAGATAGATGCTTTATTGTTTTACACTTTGTATTTCACCTATGGTTGATATGATACTGTAACTGTTAGTTTGTGTGTGCTACATTGTGGATTGAATAAGATAGAAAGATTTCAATAAAAATATCTCACCCATTTAACTTATTTTAATCCTAATTACATAGCAAGTTGCTACATTAAAGCAGCATAAAATGAAATGTGGTGTTATGTGATCTCTTTCGTCTTGTTAGTTGCTTTAACAACGTTAAAAACTGCTAAAAAAGCTTTTATAATAATATCATACAATTCTGTTACTGAATTTTCTAGAGCAGCATCTGAGATCCTGCAGGGCAGGGCAGATGTAGCTCTTTATTTCACCCAGGTTGCCATGCCTGGGACCCCTTTAATGCACAGACCAGTGCAGGTGTTTTTCACGGTCTCCACAGCCCCAGCAACAAGGGGGTTCCCCAACCTCGCTCTAAAGGAACAAATACATCGATTTACAAGATCTAACCACACAGTTTGGGTTTGGATTTGTCATCACAGCTGCTTCAGTGACCCAGTGATTTTTCTGAATACTCCACTTGCGGGAGATGAAAAGCAGCAAAATTCTTTTCTCCTTAGGAGTCAAATTACATTTTCCTTATACAGTTTCTCATGCTGATGAGATTTTCTTGTGGATCTTCAAACTCCATGTGACATCTGGTATTATCTATATTTATCTATATATCTACCATAAGATATTAAATATACAATTCTTTAAGAAACAATGGGGTCAGTAGACTTCTCTGACAGAAGTGCTATTTCTCTGCCTGTCTATGGACTGCTGAGCAAGCTCAGATCTGGGAGACAGCAGCGGGTAACAGTAAGAGATCTGGAGCAGTTCCAAGAATCTGAAACAAAATTCACAAGCAACAGAGAAGACTGTAGAAAATTTGATGTAACTTCAAAATTCACCAAGCCGCATCAAATCAAGACCTGCCCTGCAAGAGGATGTCACACTAATCAAGAATTAGGCACAAATACTGCTACTTCTGGTCTGATGCATCTAGTTGCCTTGAGTTTTTTCCACCAAAAAAACAAGTCATCTTGACTAGTCAAACAGATTTTCTGAGTTTTCTCATTGCCTTTTTGGAGGAGGTTCCTTCAGGAGAAGGCAACTACAGCTCAAAGGTGTCACTGACTGTGTGTTTTAACTGCATTTTCAAGGACACTCAAGAGAAGTATTTTTCAAATAAACTGGTTTAAGCATATTGCCTTGAAAAACAATCCAGGGAAAAGAAGCAGACCAGGAAAGAACTGTATCTGTGATGCACTCACTAAAACACTATGCACAAAAGCTTTTGGCACTGAAGTATCTCCTCACAAATTTTACTTGCAAGTGCTTGTTTCCTTTTCCGCTGTGAAATGACATTCCTACACACTACTTTAAAGTGGCAATCCATTATTGAAGATGCAGGAAGCAAACATCAGCAATTGAGGAACAGGAACCTCTCCCATCTTTAAACACTGCAACAAACCACCATTTTTATGCTCTTATATCTTTTGGAGTGTGCTTTCTTTTTCCTTTCACCTTCCTTCTGTCAGAGTATTTCAGTGCTGGAAGTTACTGTGAACTGGTTGCTTCCATATCGAATGACCAGAAGTATGTGCATCTTTACATATCCAAATGAAGCCATATAAATGTTCACTTTTTTAACACATCATCCTCCCAATCTTTTCACTTCATTGATAATCCTATCTAGATAAACAATAACAATCTACATATGCATTTCTTTTCAACCACGAGGACACTCAGGAGGAGAACACATTGAAAGATTCAGTCTCTGATGTGTTTTGCTCTCACTTAGATGCATTCACTGCCATGGCAGATAATCAAACAGCACAGATGTAACAGAAAGTCTGACTATTTTACTCCCTTTAGGTGTGAGACAGAGTAATAATCACACCCACTGGAACAATCCTACTCTCAGATCTTTTGTACTTCAGCAGAACTCAGGAGAGGTGCTGGGTTACCAACACCCTTATTATATGATGCAAAGATGACAGGGGTTAATGAAATGTGGTACAGAAAGCTGCAGAAAGACACATAACTGTAATATTTAGTTATAAAATTTGTTGTTGATTTTGTGCCCATTTTAATAAAACAAATGTTAACCACTTTATAATGTGACTGACAGGCAGCAGCGTTTTATATCAACTCTACAGAAGAAGAAGCTCTTTATCAGCACTGTGTTCTCCTTCCACTTGTGGAATAAATATTAACTTCATCTTGTGGTTATGCATGCAGGTATCATGGCTAGGACCCCCATGTGTATTTGAAAGGAAAGTTTATTCTTCAGCTTGTCGGCAAAAGATAACATTCAAGCCACTTTTATAACAGATAAAATCAGGAACATCTCCACCTCTCACAAAATATAACAGTGTCAACACCAATAGAAATTGAGACCATAAATAACATTAACTTTTTTTGAATAAAATTTCTATGTTATTACTAACAATATTCCTCTGTAAACGTGCACCCAGAGTAGTTTAAACTGAATGGAATGAAAATGCTGGCAAGGGTATTACAGCTCAGGAGGCATCTGAGGAGTTATTATGTCTCTGGTTGATTAATTCACAGAATAGCCAAGGTTGGAAGGGAGAAATTACAAAATTGCCTAATGACAGCAGGTTATTGAGGACCTTGTACAGTTGGGTTTTGAGTTATTAGTCTATGTCAAGCAGAGGAGAAAACAAGAGGCCAGCTGCTGGCGTCGAGGAGCAGTGACCCTCTGTAGAATAAAAAGTCCAACATGCAAGTTAAATAGCAAAGGCTTCATGTCTTTCACTGCAAGTTCCAGGCTTTCCAGGCTCTCAGGAGATACTTAAGATGCAGGAACAACATCATATAAAAATATGCCTCCAATCTATCAATATAGGGGTGCAGATATGGCTATTAAAGGTTGCAGTGCTATCACAGATGTCCCTTTGCTTTACTAGTCATCTTATTTTACATTCTCCACTCTCAAAAGCAACAATGACAAAGGTTCCAAACCTTTATTACTTCAAACTCCTGTCTTCTCTTCTGAATAGAGATGGTACAGAGGACAAACAGACAATAGTTGGTAACCAAGCTGACAGTCACATAAATTCCCTGACATACTGCCCAACTTATTTATGTTTCCTTCACTAAAAACTTAGGAAAAAATGACCTTCTATAGTAAGGGTAAGCAGACCAAACCAGAATTTTTTAGGTACTTCAGTATGTCAAACACCTCTCCTGTTGGAAGAACAAGTAGAGCAATGACCATGTGAGAAAATGAATATCAGTATGTGCATAGAAGTTTCTCAGCTAAAGCAGAAGACAAATTCTGGCCAGAGCAAAGTCAAATACAGAAGAATGCACTTCTTCTGTTTATAATACTATAGTAACAAGACAAATAACTAAAAAAATCTGACATGCTACTGACTATCACTATTGAAACAGATCAGTTACATTCATGCTCTGGAGGAGATAAATTGCATTCTGTATGTTC
The DNA here is from genome assembly GCF_001604755.1 of Lepidothrix coronata. Lineage (NCBI taxonomy): Eukaryota > Metazoa > Chordata > Aves > Passeriformes > Pipridae > Lepidothrix > Lepidothrix coronata. The sequence goes on along the minus strand of NW_016690239.1, from coordinate 4,511,692 downwards.
TCCCAATGTTTCAGATAAAATAAAACATACAGTTATAAGAAATTTAGAGAATAGTAGCTGAAAATCATTGCATAGTATCAGCAATATCCGAATAAAATTAATTCTTTAATAAAACTCCATGACCTAGTGCCAGGTAAATGCTTATTCAACTGTGTTTACTCTCAATACGTGTAAGCATGTGTAGCAGTCAGAAAAAAACGCCAATCATGAGCACTTCTGAGGAAGCTTCAGTGTCTTGGAAACTAGTTTCTGATTGTCTGTCTGAATTTAAATTTTGTGAAAATAGTTTAAGTTGCATGTCTGGATAATTACTTGCTGGGCAAGAACAACCCCTTGCAGCAGTACATTCTGAGGGCCAACCAGCTGGAAAGTAGCTCTGCAGAAGACAACTTGGTGGTACTGGTGGACAGCAAATTGACTATGAGCCAGCAGAGTACCCTTGTGGCCATATCAGGACCAGTGTTCTGTACCATACGAGGCAGAGTATGTTCAGCGAGTTGAGGGGGTGGTCTGATCCCTTTACTCATCATTGATGAGACAGCTGGAGTGACGTGTCCAGTTCTGGCCTCCCCGGTACCAGTGAGACATGGACATAGTGAAGGGCCACAAAGATGACTGAAAGCCTTGAACATCTTCTAAGGGGAGAGGCTGAGAGGGACTGTTCAGCCTGGAGAAGAGAGGGCTTAGGGAAGAACTTATCATTGTATATAAATGTATAGAAATATCTGATGAGAGGGAGTAAAGATGATTGAGCCAGACTCTTTCTCAGTGGTGCCCTGTGTCAAGATGAGAGGTAATGGGCATAAACTTAAATCCAGGAAAGTTCATTTAAACGTAAGAAAAATATTTTATTCTATCAATGTGTTCAGACACTAGAATAGGTTGCCAAGAGGAACACTGTGGAACTACATTCTCAGAGAAATTCAGAACCTGACTGTACATGGCCCTGAGCATCCTGATCTGGCTGAGTCCGCTCTGAGCAGGTAAGTTGGACTAGAAGACCTGCAGAAGTCCTTCCCAACATCAACTCTTCTGTGGTTCTGTAGTCTTTGTGCAGATGTAAGATGGAAGAAACTATATTTTCTTAGTATACTTTCTGCAACAAGCTTTTTATTCAGACCTTAAATCTTAAAATTTATTATGCTTTAGAAGTGTATTAGTACTAAAAGTATAGTTAGCAGTAGAAGCTCTCTTGCATAACTTATTCTGTGAACTTCTTCAGAGCTTTGACTGAATATTCTACAAAGTATCACAAATTCTGCTCTCAGGGGCCCACTAAAGTACACATTTTCACTTTTATTTTCCAAATTTATTACTAGACAGTACTGTCACCCATTCTAATGAAGAGGGCAGTGCAATTACTCAGAATCCCCTGCACGGTTATATATATCAATGCAACATACAACTTCAATAACTAAATGAAACATTCTCTTTGCTTGTCATTCTACAATAAAATATTCAATTTAAAAAAGTCAACTACAAGAAACACTAATTCTCATCTCCTAGTTTCCTCTCACACACACAGGAAGAAACAGCACCAACTGACAAGCTGAATGCTGCAAACTGTTGTTTTCTGCGTTCACCATAAAATAATGAAAAAATTATAATTTAAATTACAATCAAAGGTTTAGTTGTCAAGAAAAACAAAAATAATGTGTCTATTTAATGATAATTAAAATTATTCTGCTCTTCTGAAGGAGCATGAAGCAAGCACACAAGAGAAGCAAGCACACAAGAGAGCTAATCTAAATGCCACAATTTTCAGGACAGAAGAGGAAAGGTTGATTTCTATGAGATAGATAAAACGCTCATAAATTCTGACTGAAATCAAATGTAAAAGATGTAAAAGATGCCGATGCAGGCAATCTACCCACACAGAGCAATGAGACCCTACTGCCAACAACATGGACTGAACAGAATGGGAGGAGAATGCAATAACTTGAAGCTCTGTAAAATCTACAAAGATAAATTAAGGACAAAGAGTGCCATCTCCACTTTGAGGTCATATACACATTAGAAGTGTTGATAGCCGTGAATTTTTTTAGAGAGTAGTTGTTTAAAAAGAAATATTACAATTAAAGAGACAACAAATAGTGCTAAGAAATGCAGTGGCAATGACCTTGCTTCACAACCAAATAACCCAAAGAAGTAAACAGGGAAAAAAGGGGGAATTAATAAGACTCCTTTTTAGTTAGTCAGACTTTGACTCAAATTCAGACTTGGTGACATCCATGAAACAAGAGCTAATCACACAAGAAACAGATTTTGACTCTTGAACATAACAAACAGCTAAAATGTGGTGTTTTATGTAACACAAAGATGAAAATAAAACAAATTAACCCAGTCTAACTGAGCATGGAGACAAAAAGGAACAGAAAACATGGTTTGTTTTCATTGAAAATAGTCTTGATATGTCATTTGGTTTCTGTATTATATATCTGACAAGTCTTGCAAATGACATGGATGACTCTGATTTTTCATGCTAATGCAGAAGCATGGTGACAGACCTGAGGCTGTCCAGGGCAGGGCGTGCTGCCAGCTCTTCATACATCTGAGCCTGCTAGGACTACTTCCAGGCTGCAAGCTACGAAACAGCCAGGCTTCAGTGCTCATTGCATTCTGAGAGCATAGCTACAAAGCTCACCTCACTAATTTCGATTTCCGTTACCTTTCAGGATACTCAATTTTGCTGTTCTCCACAGTCTTGTGTTTATTTCAGAAACTGAGAAGCCCACCCAGGAAACCCTTCTGGTATTTGGGATAAATAATATTGTTTGGTTTTGCAGGCTGATCTTTGTCAGTGACTTTAGTACAGTCACTACGCTTATAGTAAAAGGGTGCAGAAAACAACTATGAAGTTCACTGACTTGATTTATAAATTCCACGTTTTTTCTGCCTCACAGCTGAAGTCTCAAGGGCTTTGGGTTGGGGTTTTTGTTTGTTTATTTCAGAAGGCCTGTGCACTCTGGCTGGGCTGTGGATTTAACAGACACAGCACACTCTGGCTGCTATGCCACTCTGTACAAGAAGGTCCTTGCCAGCTGAGGGGAACTGTGTCTTTAGGAAGGTCTGGCAGAGAGTTACTGCAGCTGGTTGCTATGTGCCTCCTGTCCTGCAACACTGGATTCTACCACTGGATAAAGCAAACTTTGCCTCTGCATGGTTTCTGAACACTACAGAAGGAAAATAAAAACATAGACAACTCAGTTCTCTGTGGTCAATCTATCTTTCTCAGCTCAAGCAGCACTTTAAGTGTTTCATGGTGCCTGGAGTTAAATCCAGGCGAGCTGTGTATGTGCAACCAGGAGCACTGAGGTGTGGGCAGCAGGCACAGTTCAGTGACAGCCAGCTAAGGAACTGTTGCACTGACATTTGAAAATGCAGGACTTTCTTCATCAAAGTGGTATTTTAAACAGACACCCAAAAGAAGGTGGGAACAAGAGAGTTTGTGACACATCTACGGTGAAGAATTGGTCTTGTCATTTGAGGTGGAGAAACTGAGCAACAGAACTGGCTGACATCTGATCGAAAAAAACTCAGAAGGGAATTACCGTGATCCCAGAATTAGCCCTTTAAAAAGCCACTAGGATTTGTCTAGCAAATAAATTACCTAAACAGAACTTGGGATCAGAAGACCTGTGGGACAAAAAGGCATGTGAAAGAATCTACAATAAATACAGCACTGCACCTGACGGTGCTAGACAAGACATCTATGTTCTTCAAACACCAGTCACAGTGTCTGAAGAAAATGATGCCATATCTATTGCTATACCTGGTGTTTGAAGGAAGGCTGAAGAGTGACACAGGTTTGCCTGCTCTTACGCTCTGCACAGGACTACACCAGCAATGCAATTACTTCCACAGAAGTAATGAATGAAACAACAAAGTATCACGATTAAGCTTAAGGTGATGAAGGGCTCACAAGGCAAAATGGCAGCTAAAATAATGCCTAGTCCTCAAAATAAATGCATAGCTAATGAAAACTAAGTATAGTTTTGCAGTTAATTAGTGAGCAAACATCCTGTAAGCTGGCAAGTTAAGCATACATATAGCTAAACAAATAACCGGAAACTACTCAGTTTATAGCTTTTACCAACAAAAACATGTATGAATTAAGAGGATAATAGCATGCCTCATTCTTGGTCTCGCTCAGCCTTATCTTTCCTCGGAGAGGCAAGGAATAGGCAACTGAAGAACATCCTGGCAGAATATACCACATTCATAAGAGTTCAAATGACCTATAGTTTTATGATGATTTATGCAGCTTACCACAGGGCAACAGCTTAAATGGAGAGAGAGTCACTTGGTGCTCTGACAAAGAAGTAAGGAAATAGGTAGTTCTGGTTCTCCAGAAATGAAACAAAGACTAGTTAAAGATGCAACCCAGCCCCTGTAAGGCTAAAATACAAATATGAATATGAAAGAAACATTTGGATGCCTCAACCAGGGAAAACCTGAAGGACATGGACTAGGAAAAATGCTAAGGCAATTTTGCAATACTCTCATCTTCAAGAGAGGTTATGGGACAGGGCACAGAAATGCTGTATTAGTAAAAAGCACACTGGTATCAGGACTGGTAGCACCATCACTACGTTAGTGAGGTGCACAACTTAGCTATTTGTTGAGAGTTCGGTTTTTTTGCTCAAGTTGACCTCAAGTTGTGCCAGGGGAGGTTTAGATTGGATATTAGGAAAAATTTCTTCCCAGAAAGGGTTGTCAGGCATTGGAACAGGCTGCCCAGGGAAGTGGTTGAGTCACCAACCCTGGAGGTCTGTAAAAGATGTGTAGGTGTGGCACATAGGGACATAGTTTAGTGGTGAACCTGGCAGTGTTAGGTTTACGGCTGCTCTCAATGATCTTAAAGGTATTTTCCAACCTAAATGATTCTATGATTTTATGTCTGGCACATTGTTGCAGGGTTCTACTGCTTTCAGGTATCTGCATGATGTTGTACCTTGCAGGAGAAAATCAAGCGACAGCGTTTGTTTTGTACTGTTGCCTCATGCTTCAATTCATGGCACACATCACATTCTCCTCTGGGTGAGATAGTTTATCTTGGGCATGCCTAAATTTTCAGTCAGAAACACAAAAGCCATTTGTTAGCACAAAAACCATTCTAGAATGGTTAGAACAGTTGTCCAAGACTCTGAGGATCTTTGATGAGAGCCTGGTGTTCTGAGCAAAGATAAACAAATACCAGAGCGCCACATGAGAGGAAAGGCAAGCACAGAAACAAAGTTCAAAGAGAAGTATAAATAGACAGTAGGCAACACCATCATGTTTGCCACCCAAATAAAAAACTGTATGAAAACACACAGAACGGTCGGGAAGGTGGACTTGATGGTGCAGATGTGCAGCAGGTGTGAGTGCAAATCCCAATAAAGAATATGAAAAACAGTGGGAGTTTATTCACTGGGCCTCCAGACCTGGGGTAACATCTTAGGAAGCAAACAAACTGAACTGAACACCAGCCAATATTTTTGAGGATGGACACTGACAAAGTTTCCTTACAAGAGACTGAGCCACAGGCAAAATTAAACATCACATAGCATATGTTCTTGCAAACCTCTGCATTTTAATACATTCAAATGGTAAAACAGTCAATGTCTTTTCCATGGGTACAACAGTGACATGGTTTACCAGCCAGCACAAATAGGCTTTTGTTCATCAGAGGCCAATGCTGGCTGATATTCACCAGAAGCCAACAATTGCTACTTTAAAACAAGTTTAACAATTACCACGTACAAGGATCCCAGAACAAAATACAGGCCATTTCCTCAACTAGCAAAGTATGATTTGCAAATTGAATATAAACTTAGAACTGAAATTTGGTCATTGCAGACACATTCTCCAAAGCATCTGAAAAAGTGCAGGGAAGTAAAGTCCAGAGCTGGATTATGTTAATCCGATTTAAAAGAAAAAAAGCCTGTCCAGTCTAAGATAGAAGGCAGACTTATTGCTGAGGCAAGATCCTGCATAAAGTAACTAAGGCTGTTACTAAAGGATGGCTAGGACAGTGTAATTCCAGCTCTTTTATCAGTTTTAAGGCTCTCAGCACTATATGGAGTTTTGTTCAAAGCCTACAGAGAGTGATTTCTGAGGTGCTAGAGAAATATCTCAAAAGGAATATATGATGGTCATTTATGGACTGAAGGAAACCACAGGACAGCTAGAAAATACATGTTTTAAGAAAAAATAATTTAAAATACAAAGTTGAATACATAACTTCATGAAACAAGAACAGTAGCATGAAGAAAGTTCTAAAACCTGGTCACATGCAAAACCTAGAAAAACAAGTCAAGAAGAAGACCTGCAAAGGTGTGCTCACAAATCTGATTGCAACATCTAGAACTAAACACTTCATAGAATCTTAGCCTTATTTCAGTTAGACAACGGTACCAAACAGTTCTATGCTTATACATATCAACTTTCTTTTTACCAGCCCTGGTGGAACTGCCACAGTACTTCTGACATTGCCCCTTGTTTAGAGGCCATGAATTTACGTAGTTTGAACTGAAGTATGATTTCAGACATGTAATGCCCATTTGCATTATTCATGAGTGAACAGTAAAAAACAATGTCAAAATAATGCTGAAAAACATATCTGACAAAGACTCTGGTCCACATACACCAACAAGGCAGAACCAGTGAATCCCTGGTTTTCAATGCCTGACATTTTTTAGAATAGGAAGCTGAAAACAAGAATACCTGCACTGGTGAAGACTGATACCAGTCAGAGTAGCTTAATATATAAAAAGATATATAAAAAGATATATAAAAAGATAGGCAAGGAGAAACAAAAAACTTAGTAAGATTGGTGGTCACAAGAGCGGGTGCCACTTCCCAACAACTCTGTGCAAGCCAGTGCTTGAGGCATAGGCTGCCAACGGCAGGAGCCTCCCCACCACCAGCGCTGTACTTACAGGAAATTGTAACTTCCCCATGGCAGACCTGGGATGAACAGGTGGCATCTCCCTAAAATCCTAGCAAGGCAGGAGAAGGATTGTTTTGCTCAAGAAGATCTCAGAAGACTAACAGACGTTGCTGTTGTAGAGGCCACGAGCAGAACATGGCTCCACCAGGACAACTGCGCTGCTGTGAACTGCCAGAGCGCAGTGATGCTGAAGGCTGGGAAGAGACTCAGAGGACCCTGAGTAATGCAGCATTGCTAGCTAACTTAATTCACACAATAGAAATAGGCTCTCGAAATTTTACACTCATTATTAACAGCTAGTATTTTTAGATTTGCCAGAAACAGAGGCTCCAGCTTGAACCATATACAATAACTGCAAGTAAGCACAGAGTGCACACAGAGGAGGTAGGACTCAAGAACACCCAAAACCTGTCCTGTACTGTAATACTCTACAGTAGGAAAACATTTTTAATTTTTAATAAAGTTTTTGCAGTAAATTGAAAATATTGTAGATTAGTTCTAACATAAATAGCTGGATATTTACAACTGAGTTAATAAATACTGCAAGTTTCTAGAGGACCTGCTGGGTATGTATTCCTGAGCTTCAAGCAGCCAAGTCAGCATTGTCTTGGCCTTTCCAGTTCTGATCATGGATCCAATACATTCCATCTAAAATTCTTGGAGCACCTTGGACATCTTTCAGAAAAGCATCTATGAGGATAATTCACTAGTGTGCAGAGTGGTACAATGCTGATGAACTTTACCCCTCTGTATGTTACAGCAGGGCAACACAGCATTTTATGTCACTAGTGGTTGGTTACCACTGAGCAGGTACTCAATTTTTCAAGAACATAATGGCAATTTTTGGCCTTCATAGTAATCCAGAAAAGAACAACTAATATGTGAGAATATTTGGTCCAAGGATCAGTTTCTGCAGTCCTAAAGATCTTCATTAGAGTAAGTGATCAGGAATAATGTCAAAGCAGCTGGTATATCCCATTAAGCAGTACAACTATATGTAATTTCAGTTTATAAATATGTTTAATTTCTTAATAGATCCATACTAATATGAAGCTATGATTTTTATTGCATATTTGTAAAATAAAGTCCAAATATAGGACTAACCACTAAATTTTATACCTTGATCAGTTGTATAGCACAGACCATTACATTTTTCTATTGAAACTCCTGTAATTTGTAGTAGTACTTAACTACAGAATCTTCCAAAAAAGGATTCAGTCTTGAACTGAAAGCAGCACAAAAAATTTCTCATTTCTCCTGTTGGATTTTTTCAACAGCTAAGCACCCTTCTGAGAAAAACTTGTGCCAGATTGCTCATTTGAATTTCTCTAGCTTTGGCTTCCCGCTACCAGATCTTATTAAACCTCAGTCCAATAGATTAAAGAGTCTTTTGTGACTACTTTTCCTCTTCCTGCTTGTTTATACACCTCATAAGAAGTCATCTTTCAATCTTCTTGCTGATCTAAAAATCATAGTATCAAGCATTTTCCCAGCCCTCAAACACCAGCCAGGAGTTGGACTTCAATGATCCCTTCTAACTCAAGATATTCTATGATTCTAATAAATATTACTTTTCATTACTATACTTTCTGAAACAAAATTTACCATTTCACCAAGGTTTGTGTTATCCACAAATTTTATGTGTAATCATTTTTTGCTTGGTTCTTCATTGCAACTCAAAATGCTAAATAGTATCAGGCTTATTCCTCATCCTTCACAGTAGCCCACCAGAAGCCTCCTCTCCAGTCATGATTTTTCACTGACAATCAGTGTATGTGATCTGCAAACCCCTCCTTCCACTCAACTGTGATCAGCCCCTGGGTGTGAGTCACATACTTAACTCCCTCTTCACACTCCTCCACAAATAGCCTGTAACTCAAGTATTGCAGTGCAATGCCTGGTTTCTCTTTCATGCCATAATTCCACCCAGCAGAGATACCTTGTTCCACGGACCAATTCTGTCCTTCCCATGTAATGAGAAAAAGCCCAGTCTGTAGAGCTATGTTACTTGTACTGCTAATGCACGCACAAATGCACACCTACCTGGAAGGTACTGCATCACAGCACAGTTTTGCCACCTTGGGGGGGTCCTGGACTTGGATAAGGTCTCAGAAAGGATAGGTTACAGTTCTAGTTCTGCAACCCTTCTGCTATCATATAATCTGATGTGTAAAACCAGTCCTTTCTCCCATTATTTGCCATGGTGCTCTTGCATGCCATCAAAAGACATCTGAAAGGTCTTGTGATACCTGTGGATCATTACAGAGGGCCTTCCAACCCACTGCTGGGTTTTTCTACACATGATAGCAATATAATTTAATATTAGAACACCAGATACTTTCTTTATCTTCTCTTTGAACCTTCCTAGCCAAATTCAGTCTATTATGATAAGGAAGAATGTTTGCTATATTAAGGTGATTAAACAAACAGCCCATGGAACTGTACAGCTGTATCTACAAAATTTTTATATAAATTAAATATTAATAGGAATATGGATGAGAATAGTTTGAGGATCACAGTGCTCTAATAATCTTATATGCTGCTGACTTTTTTTCTTTAAGATAATGTTTATTAGTCCCACTTCTACATTGTGCTCCATCAAGATTAATTCTGCACTGTGTTTTTGTAACAGCTGTGCTGCATTTTATTAGTTTATACATAAGAAAGTAGATATTTTATTCAGAAATACAAAACTGAAACATTATGCTGTCTAGTTAAGGCTAGTTATTGCTTGAGAATGGCAGGGATACAAAAGAGCTAAGTAAGATTTTAATAATGCAGATTTTATTGGGAAAAAGGCCACAACACAACAGAATGAGACTCATTTAATCTGGAAGAACTACAAAAATGAGAATTTAATCTCGAATGTGCATCACGAAGGAATGCTATACAAAGTTTACTGTCTAAAGCCCTGTTTTTTTCTATACCATAAAAATAATTAAATAAAGTAGCAAAGGTTTGCAGCAGATAAGAAATAAATTATACCCAGGAAATGAATTAATTAGGTTAAGATATGATAACAAGAAAGCAGATTTTTCCATGACCAGTCTAATTAGTAACATTTCGTTCCTTATGAGCTCCTACTGTATGTGCATACACTTTTGCAGCAAGTCCAGCTCCCACCCTCCCTAAACTGCATCTCCCAATCTTTCAGTCTGTCCCCAGCCCTTAAAATCCCTGTTTCTCTGCCACTTCCTCCAGCAGTCAGGCCTGAGGCATAGTGTGGGAGCCACCAGCACCATGTGCCCACTGACCACCAACAGCACATCAGACAGAGAAGGACCTGCTGATGCTGTGGGTTTCAGCCTTTGGTCTGTGAGGACATGCATAACGTTTGTTTTCTGCCCCATCACGTTTTTTCACAAAGCTTTGTAGGATTCAGTGCGTACAACCTCTGGTGCTAAAATAGGCCACTTCTAGGGAAGAGACAGACAAATGGCTGGAATAGTTATAAGAAGTCCCTATGGTGTAAACATCTCTACAGCTTGACCAAACCACTCCTTTTCCTGTCTCGCAAACATACTCAAATACATATTCCTGTCAGTCAAGTTAAAGCAGTAAAACTCAAACAATTCAACAAAACAGTAACAGACCAGCACTCTGGACACTGCATTTTTGCAACATTATCATCTGCCTTGAATTTTCCCCCGTTTTGTTTCACATGAGATAACAACCATTACAGAAACCACATCCAGTGGCAAAATCCAACAGTGAATGCATCTGTTTGAAGCCATTTCACTCTCACCTTCCATAAGAAAAAAGAATAATTTAATAGAAAGTATATGTCTCACTTTTTTGAGTGTTAACCAAAATGACCACGAGGGCCTGACTCATTTAAAAAAAAACAGGGGGGCTCACCACTACCGCTGCTGCTCATCTCGCTTTCCTTGCCCACTTAAGCTGAGGTTACACAGTAACCACTACTCCAAGACAAAACTACTCTCTGCAGCACTTCATCACTAGCGCCTCGTGTCATGGAAACATTGGGTAGTGGTGTATTGGAACTACAGAACTATCATCTATTGGCACTACAGCCTGTGAAATATTGGTCTAAGGACCATCCAACTGTACAGGTTCCAGTTGCCAAGGCACGTTCTGCCCTTTCTGCACCACATTCCCACTAGCCACTTTTAGACAGGGTCATCTGTATCTTCTTTCCCACCTTTAGCTATGAGAGGAGCCATTTGTCATGGTTTAGGAATGGTATTCTCCAATTTAGTGTTCCCTCTGAAACACCTCAGACCGTGTGCCACTCGCTCACACCCATCTCCCCCTGCAGTGGGATGGAGAGAAGAATTGCAGGAACAAATACGTGAAGATCATAGGTTGAGATAAGCACAATTTAGTAGAAACAGCAATGAAATAAGAAAATGAACAGTAACAACAACAGAACTAATAACAGAGTGTACAAGAGAGGCAAACAATTCACATGTGAGTGCTCACCATGTGCCACCCAATCGCACACCCCGGCAAAGCCAGAAAAAACCCTTCCATCCCCCCTGCACATGTCCATGAGGTGGTATCCAATAACCCCAGGCTCCTGGCTGTGCCCCTCCCGACTGATGTAAAAATTAACCATGTCCTTGCCATTGATGCTTCAAGGAGCAAATCAACATCTTCTTTGGGTTCTCTGCTAGCATGAGTCTCCTCTTCGATCAGATACTGAACCATGACCCACAGAATCATAGAATCATTGAATCATTTAGGGTGGAAAAGACCCTTAAGATCATCAGGTCCAACCATAAACCTAACACTGACAGGTCAACCACTAAACCATGTGCCACACTAAATCATATCCCTGAGCACCTGATGCTATCTATACCGCTTTTCTCCTCCTTTCTTTCTCACCTACAAAGATCTGTAGGAAGGTCCACTACTTGCTCCAACTGTACCAGATGGCAAGGCACAGCAATGTAATCTCAGCACAGCATTTAGATGAAGTGCAAAATTGCCTCATAGTGTTAACATCTTGTTCTCCCACTAACATGCCCATCCCACCATCACTACTCACAAAAAAAGTCACTTTATGTCATTGCCATGTTTCCCATGCCTGGAACATTACCTTCTCCATACCTTCTAATTCTCCTCACTTTCCCAGTCTTCTCTGTTTCTCTTAGTAATATAAGAAATGGAGACTCCTACAAACTAGAGACACCGTTCTTGGGTTTCATTTTCCTCAAATGCCTGTAAGCTATCCTGTGTATACACACACACATACATACATTTGTCTGTATGTATGTAACTCTCTTTCACTCTTATGCTTTGATCCAGAATTAAGGATTCTGTATTAATCCTGATGTCAAGATGACAGAAGTTATCTCATTATTAAAAATAAGTCCTTGCTATTAAAAATAATGAGATAACCTGTTCATAAAATACAGGGCTTGAAAAAGGACACAGAGTCTCCTCACTCACACAAATACACTGAAAGGTGCAAAATCAGCAGATTCTTTAAACCCAAAAGGTTAAATTTGAAATATCATTATTTCTTGAGAGAATTATTTTGAAGAATTCATTGTTAAGGAAAGTATTGTAATTTATATTCATGGCTCTACATCTAGATTTCTTAAATTAGGCTCATTTCCTTACCCCCCATCCTTCCACCCCCACAAACATCAGCTCGTTATTTTAAAAATGCACAATGAATAAGAAAGAGGCAATTTAAGATGAGGCACTGTAGAAACTGACTGTGACAGGTGTTCAAAGAATGAATCAGTACATGATTTCCTAGTTCTTTTACTCTTCCTTAAGCATCTGCTTTTGACTACTTTTCTAACTTCTCCTTGATGCTTGACCCTAACAAAACTTCTGAGATCTCCTTAGGAAGTGAGGAGCTACAGGACAAAAAAAAAAAAAAAAAAGCTACAAAGAAAACAAGTGTTTCCAGTGACTCCTACCTGGCTTTGGTTAATCTTCATGCTCCAATGCTACTCAAAGCACCTCATTTGTTGAGAACTACAGCTTTAGACTTTCTTGTTATCATTCATAGCTGCCTTTACACAATATTGGTTCTCCCATTAAACGTAGAAAAATTGCAAATTCCTTGCTAGCAATTGGTTCTTCCCCCAGGCAAGACACAGCTGAGCTGCAGGAGGGAACCAGTCTTGCCGTGAATATTTGTGGTGTCTGCAGTAACCCATTTCTCAACCCTGTAAGGTCTGTGGGTTGAATTACATCTGCAAAATTTTCTACCAAATTTCTATTAGCACCACATTTTTCCTAATCAGCATAACTGCTGTCAGTGTATACAATAAAACATACATCTAACTTGACTCAGTCTTTTGCAAGACACACTCTGTGACTGAAACATTCTGTACCAAAAATCCCCACAATATCATGAATGTAGGAAATGCATAGTCAGGTTACCTGTGTGGAAAACAAAAGACAGATTCCTAGAGAAAGTAATTCTAGAATGACATATGAAATAGGCTTTTTTCCCTCTTCACATTTCACAAAGAAATACAGAATTTTTCAAACTGGAATTACCTCAAGTTGCCATCCAGTGCTCACAGCAGGCTTAACAGTGAATCCATACCAGGTTGCTCAGAGCTTTATCCAGTTGGGTCTTGAAAACCTCTAAGTACGGAAATTCATAACCTCATGAGCAACCAGCTCCATGGCTTAAGCACCCTGATACTGAAAATGCTTTCCTTGTATATCGCTGACCCTAATATTAATTTATGCTATATAAAATTGAAATCTCCTATTTAAATTTGTCATTATCTTTTGTTCTCCCAATATACATCGCTGTAGAGAACATGGCTCCACCTCCTTGTAGCTGTTGGATAGCTGCTGTTAAGTCCCTCTGATGCCATCTCTTCTCCAGGCCGAACAAGCCTCAACCTCTCCTTGCAGAACAAGTGCTTCAAGCCCTGACCATTTCGATGGCCTTTCACTGAACTCACCCAAGTTCACTGATGTCTGGACACATCATTGCAGATACGGTCTAAGGCGTGCTGAGTAAAGGAGAATAATCACTTCCCTCAGCCTTCTGGCTACTGTCCTGTTGATACAGGCCATTCTGCTGCTAGCCTTCATGGCTTTGTGCTGATCAAGAACAAGGATGTAGTTCATTCTTGGTTTCTTATTCAGTCTTTGTCCTGTTTGATGACCCTGTCAGCACAGGTGCCAAGTAACACCAAACAGCTGAATGAGCAAAGCAGAAGTGCAAGACTTTCTGCCCAATTCTGCAGCCTGCCCTTGCTTCATATGAATGGAAGACCAACTGCTTCCTCACATCATGCAAAATCATATAAACAACCTTGTAGGACAGCAGAACTGCAATGACAACATGAACTGCCCACAGTCTTAGGCTGTTTCTCTGTATCTGAGTTACAGATAACAAAGATCCAAGCAAAGTCACTGGCTCTCTCTTGTCTGTAATGCTCTAGTTGTTTTACTTTTTGCATCAGAAATTGTTCATCCCAGAAAATACCATGAGGGTGTGGGATTTTCCTGATCAATTTCAATGCAAACATGTGGTCAGACATAGCACTTTACAATCAGTTTAGTAGCCAAAGTGTACACTTGTACTCAGGGACACAAATAAAAGGGACATGCAAGAAGAGACTCTATTTCAATGGGAAAGCATGGTTTTCCACTTAAAATGTGTCAAGTCAATATGCATCATGAAACACAAGATATTTTTAGTTCTTATTCAGTTTATGAGCATAATATCAAACCTCCTCTATACAACATGCCAGCACAGTAATGAAACTAAGATAAAAAGATGAGCAAGCGTACTTCATCCAATATGTCCAAGTATCAATATACTGCTTATCTCTTTGCTTGAATAAAAATACTTGCAAAATGTATCAGTAATTTTTTTCATTAAAGTTTCAAGAGGAAAAAGCATTAGGATTTTATACAGCATATACAAAAAAGGCTTAAATTTTTAAAGGGACTGTAGAAGTGGGAATTGGGCCTCTCGACCTTAAATCTCTGAATCAAATGTGAACACACTGCCAACCCTGTGGAATCCAGAATTTCCCACACATTTTTGCTGGCAGGTACGGATGCTTGTGAGTGTGTAGCCTGTCTGCTGTGATTGCCTAAAGAAAGCAGCCCTTGACTTAAGAGACATAAGAAAACACAGTAAGCACATATACCATAGTCTATTATTTTAGCCACCATTGCTGTACCTAAACACTTCAAAAGCATCTCTCTATGAACACTTCACAGGGAAACTTTTGATCACTCTATGAACGCTTCTGTATTTTCTATATTCAAGGAAAACACATTCACCTACTGTGAAAAGGGGTTCTTGCACAATTTTACAGTTGATGTATATATTTTCATCAAATCCTGTCTGCATTTATAGCTCTCGACTGGCAATTAGCAGCATATAATTTGAACAGGAAAATTGAGGAGAAATACACAGTGGTTTTAAAATCAGAAACGGCACTTGTTTATGATAATATCTGCAGCTCTTCCATCTAAGTACCCACACAGATTGCACATACTCCCACAGAGATGGAAATTAATACGTGAAATACCTGTGCAGCTTGAGCGTCACAGTTCCATAAACAGTAGCAAAGCCCAGAAGACGAACCCATCTTAGGAGAACACAGCGAAATACGCTTGGCTCAAAATACAAAATGACAACCTATAGAACAGAAAGATAGAGAGAGCTTCAGTACTGCTTTCATGAGAAAGTAGTTCTTCATTCAAATGCAGAATAGCTGCAAAACAGGACAGCAGACACATTTCAGTTCGTACTGCTGTATATTTAGATTCTCTAGTAAAGCAGCGGGATGATCTGATCAACCAGCTGGCACAGTTATAGGCACCAACTTCTTTTGAAGGGAGCTGGCAAAAGCCCTGTGACAGACTGTGAAGTGACAACACTTTTAAATGCAATTCCACTGACTTTTCTTAACTGAGTGAAAACATGTACCCAGAGAAGAGGATAGAACAGACAAGGACATTTTCCTTGAGCTATTCCAGTAATATGCAGCTGGCCTAATTCTGGTTTGATGGGCTGTATTTACTAGGTTACACTTCAAAGTCACTCCTAATAAACCTATCAAAATTATAGCTGCTCATTTTTTTCTGCCAAACTAAAGTGATTGCACTAGCCTCTCTCTATCCAAAATGACAAAATATTGATGACATATTTGACTGTTTTCTTCCCCATACATTTTGCCTAAGCTATACCAAATCTCCCTATGCATCATCGCATTCTTAAGGAAAATAATCTTTTTGTTCACCTACATATTTCTCTAATCACAACAAAAAGGTCCTACCGGCCTTTTGCACTATCTACTAAGTACCATGCATGAGGACAACATCCCATAAGCAGTAAAATAAAGCTACTTCTGCAGGTATAGTGCATATAGAAGCTTCATTACCAAGTAAAATGCCATCCTTCTCTAAAACAGGACTGCTCAGTGGACTCGGTCACAATTTGAACCAAGAATCCATTTCTTCTCATTCCAACAGGCTTTGTCCCTGCTGTCCGGAGGCATGATCCCATATTCCTTCTCACCACTGGTCCCTTCCTTCTTTCACCTCACCCCACCAGGAGCCTGATGTCTCAGGGATTTGGCTGTAAGCTGCCCCTACACCACCTGCAGACCCTGCTTGATCAGCAGTTAGACCCTGTGCATCCCACATGTCTGACTAAACCTGATAAAACGACCCATAGTATAAATTAATTGGGTAATCCTGGTTCACAAAAGAAAGTACTGAAACATTTCAGGCCATCTGCCACAGCTTCATTTACAGTCAGTACATTCTGGCAGCAGAGGTAGTATTATGCCTACTGGCTGCCACATGGTATTATTTTCCTAAGTAAATGCTCTTCTATGTGGGAATTCATTTCCAGGATTCAGCCAAAAGCCCAGGACTGTGTCCTTTGGGTGACACAGACTTCTTTTAGAAGAGTGAGGACAAAAGTGGCAGACATGGGCTGAGAAGCTTTTGTGCTTTGCTGGCATGCTTTTCTTTTACAGAATCAAACTATTTCTTTTAAAAATATGTTTTGTTGGATTAAACTGTGCTGCAAAACTTAATCTGCTTTTTTTCACTGTTATTGGACTGAGATGTTTCAAGGTAGACATTTTCTGGGAATATGACAACTTCTCCATGTAGGGAAGGAAGGGAACAGCATGCAGCTTTTCTCCTTGGAAAATCAGCTGGAAAAATAAAATGCATCCACACACGCATGACTATGCTTGGGCAAACAGAGCATCCAGCAAAAAGTTTCTCAGAAAGACCTGAATGATAGCAATGACCTCTTATCCTAATATACAGTTACATACATTAGGACAGTTGCAGAACCAGAGCAAAGTCTGTAGCAGTAATATGCCTCCTGAGGTTTGCCAGGGGGTAGAAAACACCACGTTTCATCTTTGATTCTTCCAAACTAGAAAAACAATGTCAAAAAAAGACTGGCGCACAGAGATCCTGAACATTTCAAAGTCGATCTGAAAGCAGAATTTTTCAGATAATTGAAATGGGAAGGTCTGAAAACTCTCCAGGCATAGAATTTTCTGAACAAGGGCAACTGCTCTCTTTGCTGTGCAATCTGACACAGCAATTTCATCTGCAGTAGCTTGTTGAAATATTAACTGCTTGTGTCTAGAAAATCTCATTGATTTGCACTGAATCATTTGTATGAGCAGCTGAGGCATTTGGCTAGATATCAACCAAGAAACCACCACTTCAAATGCAGCACAGTGTGAGCCGGCATGTGGCACCTCACCATGAAGGCTGCAGAGGCAAGGCTCTGTTGCAGAAAACTGGTCTCCTTTTTCCTTTTGAATACTGACACAGTTTACCTGCTCCTTTGCCCAGTGGTGTAGGACATTGCAGAAGCACGACTTGATCCAAGTTTGAATCCCTTTTGGATCTTCCTGTGTTTATACAATGAAGAATAGTTACAATGCTCTCGCAAGGGCCAACATCCATTTCTACCTATTTTTGCATGTGGTCTGTCATGGACCTAGGCTTTGAAGAGCAAGAATTGCTATATGTACACTTCACTTGCTTCCTAGGCTTTCCAGAAAGCTCTTCTGAGAATATGTCATTCCCATCAGGGCTCACCAGGATGTTCAGATGACTGCCCTCTCTAAGCTCTTGTCAGCATTAAGTCTCTTATAATCACCATGAATTTCAGAGGCACAATTTTTAAATTGAATAATCTTTAATGGATTAGAGCCAAGGGGCTATAGAAACACTGCCCTGAAATCCATGCTCAATTTTTTAATCTAAGTGGAATACAATTCTTGTAAAGAATCTGGTCCAAAGTATGGCTGCTGCACTCCATCCCTCACTCTCCCTAGGTTTAAAAAAAAAAAAAAAGAAACATAAGATAGAAGTCTTGGTTTAGTTTCATACCAGCCTCTTCTACCTCACCAAAAACCCCATTCACTACTGTTATTCCCAGATCTAAGCTTTCTTCAAGTGACAAACAACATGCAGCAAAAGGTTGCTGAGTTCCAAGTGAGGAGTGTAGGATGAAACCAGGATTCACCCACATATCCAGGCTGCTCTCAGCAGAACAAGGGAATCCCTCTGCAGATCTAAAAGACTGCCCTGCCCACCAAAAATCTGACAATAATTCATTTTCCCTTTTTGCTTTTATAATGCATTAGACCATAACAGCAGCATAGATCCCACTAAAAATGCTTAGAGGTTTTGCTGATGGATGTAATAAAACCTCTTTACTATACATAAAGAAATGTGTTACCTGTTTTGCCAGCACCTGGAATTCACTTAAATACCAGACATAAGTTTCTGTTACTTAAATAGCAAAGATCAGGGAAAAAAATATTTGGAAACCAGAAGAAGAGAAGCCAAACAGTGACTGTTCATGTACCAGTTACTGCAGCTGTGCGTGAGACTTCATGAACTATCTCATCTTTGTCATTTGGACAAATGCATTTAGATGTCTGCTTTTAAACTCAATGTGTTTTAAGCTATTATTATCCTTGCCAAAACACCGTCCCAGCAGTCACGCTACCACTTGTGGAGTCAGACATGAAAAGACTTTCTGAGGTCACCAGCTAACTGTCAAGTGTGTTTAGAGCTGGAGAATTACGGTCATGGAAGAGGGACTTAGCTTGCTGACACAGCGATGAGCCAGCTCTGTTATTCATCTCACGTGATGAACAGACACGCACACTCTCTAAAGACAATGGCTAAAGTCAATACAGGCACCTTGCACAATACGGCAAATTTTTGTTATCAGGACAGGTAGGGCAGTAAAAGTGCAAAGAGAACTAACACTTAACAATTGAAGGTTGAATATCATAATAGAGTTTGTTGTCACAAAAAATTAGCAATTAGGGACTTTTATAGGATCAGTGCCATTGCTTCTTAAAAGATAAACAAATAATCTTTAGAAAGATTATTTCAAAAAAAATCCACCTTATCACAGCTCTGTAATGTTAACAGTAAGCAATACTTCTGTGCATCACAAAATACTCTTTTATTTTTCAGATTAACTTTATTGTTAACATTAAAAGATGGTTAATTCTGCACTTCACCTTGGGCACCAGATACAGGCAAAAATATTTTCATACTGTGCACTTCCCCAAGGTGCATTAACTGGGATAGTAAATCAGCTCTACTAGTGCAAATTCCGTAGATAACCCAGGGATAAAGGTACCTTGAAGAAGTTCGGCTTCAGCTACTTGAACAGAATCTTGGCCTACAGGCTTCAAATACATATCTCCATTGGCTAGAAAGGTACTTCAGCATTTATTTTAGGGAATTTGCTTTACTACATGTCAATTAATAATCTCCATTAGGAGGACTAAACCAAGCATTCTATAGCCAGCTGTAACTATTTTGTAATGTGTTGAAGACAATTTGCTTTTCACCTCGATTTTTAAGCCACAGAAGTCACATGAATAAATCAAAAACTCATTTTCCTCTTCAATCATCAAACTGCTATACTCCATATTGAGAAGGAATGGGAAACACTATAACGTCTCAAAAGATCAGAAGTCGAAGAACTTTAAAAAATACATGTGGTTGTCATTGCTACAAATCCTAAAGCTAAACATGAAACATTTTGAGCAGGACCTTAACTCAAAAAGCGTCAAAGTGTTCATTTTTGAACCCTTCTTAATTTTTCCCTCGGTTGTAGAATTGTGGTAAGGTTTGGGTTAGAAGGGACCTTTAAAGATCATCTAGTTCCTAGTGCTGTGAGCAGGGATGTTATCCATGTCAAATACATGGAAAAGAAATTCAGAGTTTAGAATTTGAGCATCAGCATCATCTGGTTATGGATGAGAGATGAAAGTCACCTACTTTAGACAAAAGTGATGCAAGAGTAATAGTTATTTTCTCAATTGCAAATAACCATATTTTTCTTAAAATTGTGCACACTTAACCCACAGAGCATGTCAGGAAAACTGTCTACTTTTTATATTGAACTTCAGAATTTTTTGCAAGTACTCTGCACAGTTCAACGCAGGACATGACACAGCCATTTAACATAATGCCTTTCGGGCTAATTCCATTAACAAGCATCTAGGAGATACTGTGGAGAGATCTATCTGATCTGTTCCACTGCCCAATACCATCTGCCCTTGCCTGACTGCAACAGCTGTCTAGGGCTGTCTCTAGGCAATTCTGCTACAGAACAAGCCATCAGATACTTCCTTTCAGTATCCTGCTGTGCTGTGAGATGGGCAGTCTTCCTTCTTCTGCCACGTTTCAGTAGTTTCTTCCAACACATAAAATACTCTCCAGGGTACATCAAGTCACCTATTAATGTTTCAGTCCTAATACTGAGAAGGGATTTCCTGCAACGGAGATGCTGTTTGCAATGTTAGATAAGCTTGCCATCCAAACTCATAACAATCTGGCACTACACTTCCTAGAAAAGGGACCAATCAATCCACTTCTATGTGGGCACAATGCCATCCTAACAGATGGGCATGAATGGAGGCATTCATGAGCCTGTGTACACTACGGGCACCACATACCACTGTTCAAAACATGAGTCACAGCTCAGATCATCTGCTTAGGTATTAGCGAGCGCACAACTCCTTATCCAATCCTGTACTACCAACAGATATTTCCAGTGCAACTACACAAACCACTTTAGAGGTATGATAGCAGCTGAATATATACTTAGGTTAATTACATAAGAACACTTCCTTCCATTTGCATCCCATTTTTTTAAACTATACGTGCTTTTTAAGACATGACATTTTATTCTAATACGTCTGCGAACAACAGTACCATCAAACCCCTCCATCTTTGCAAATCTCACCATTTTAAAGCAAAGCTGTGCCAGATCATCAGCTCACTGCCTCTGTAAAGCACTTTGCTGCAGGAAACCACAGTAACTACTCAGTAAGTTTTATTCTTGCCTCTGAATTGGAACTGAATCAAATTCCCAGTACACAGCACTGGAGGCACTATGCTGCTGGGGGCAATGCATTTCAGATAAGATGTATGTCAAAGTCAAAATACTTAGAGTCACTTAAGATCTTTTGGGTTTCTTCATAAAAGAAGACAAGTTTTTCCTAGTCACCCACACAAAGTCCAGCTTGAAATTCTGCCTACTGAAATCCTCTTTTCCTTCCCACTACACTTTCACCTGTAGATATTCACTGCCTGTCTTAATATATATATTAATATATATTAAATCTCTGTCTGTGTCTGTGTTTCAGCAAAGACACGTCTTGCCTATAAAGTCTTTTGGAAGACCACGACCCAGTACAAGCTCCTAACCACCAGCATCAGTGTAAAATACGAGGGCAGACTTCTAGAACTTGATTCATCAGAACCCTTTGCTATCACTAGGTTTTATTACACTTTGGATTCATCCCCATCAGGCAGTAACAACAGATCTCTAAAGCTCTTTATGGAACAAATATTTTAATATTTTACAGAGGAGCTCATTTAGCCTCCTGAGAGATATTACTGGTGATTAAGCAAACAGAACCTTCAAGACCATTCTGGTTTGACACAAGACTGCATACTTAGAATGCCTTTTTAATGATATATCTTCAATTATTTTCCCTCTTTTTTTTTGCTCTGTTCATAAGCCAGATCTCAGCTAATGCTTGACAAGACACCCCTGAATATGTTATTCTGAATATGTCCATGTGACTTCCAAGATGCTGTCAAGTCTTTCCTCCAATTTGAAGAGAAAAAGTGATATACCACAGATCCTACCAGCTCTGGAAATACTTATAAATAAGTGACCTGAACATATGGCCTGAAAATGCATTTATCTGCCACAGATTCTAGCCCCTGCTTAGACTTACTAATTATCCAGCTTCACTGTTCCTATTAATGTTGGTCTAATGAATAGTATTCTAAAGTCAAGTAATAAAAAATCAACATATAATCCATGATGGATTAAAAAAGAGACATGTTTGCACTCTGTAAACAGATTTGATCCTCAACAAATGAAGTTTTATCCCAACAAGGCTCACGCAGTGGAGAAGGGCATTCTGGGACTTTTTCCTAATAATGGCTAAAACTTTGTCACAAAACAATTCCTCACCTTATGAGAGACATCAACTGATGCCCTGGCTGAATCAAGTATAAATGCTAAGGGTTGAAGGGTACCCCAAGGGTCAATTCACAATCAACAAGAGAAAGGAGATACAAAACAAGACAGCACACCAGGTCTGTACCCTCTAACAGGGAAAAAGCTAAGAACTAGTATTAACAAAAAGACTAGACCATGCTGCTGTGGGAACCATCAGGGGAACTGAGGAGACACAGAAATTACCTTGAATCACTGAGTTATCACATGTGTTCTCTGCATCTATTTCCAAACAGAAATTATGCTTAGCTTTTCATTGTAATAGAATAAACTATTTATCTTTAACCATAAACTTCTCAAATGCAAGAAGAGATTTCAATGGCACTGGCTCAGGGAATGATGATCCTAAGCAGGTCATTCAGGAAGTTTCCCAGTCTAAGGGGCTATAGGCACTGAGCTGTTGGAGGTGGCAAATCCCATTTCTTGTGGGCAAATCCCATTCTTGTCCAAGAAAGGCGTCTTCCTGACCTCTGTGAGTTATTGGATGCTTCTGCAGCATGGAGTACAAGACAGGGAGAAGGTCTGAAGCTCAGAAGTTCCACTGAGACCATGACAAGGTGTACTGTAATGAATAAATTACCTAACACTGAAAAATCCAAGTCTGAAAAAAAAATATATGATAGCTCTAATAATATCCCATCTTAAGACAGAAGAGAAAATAAAGTCTGAATTACATACTAAGTTTTCCTTGTTCTCATTCAAATGTACTTCTGCTTCACCACTATCAGAAAGCAAAAGAAGCAAATGAATATTCTTCAGGCAGTCCAAACAGGAATGGGCTTGGCTGGCCCAACAGATCTTCTTATCCATCTGCTTTGATGTGCCAGTTATTTGTCTGTCTTTGGTATGTGTCTGCCCCTCATACATATGTTGGTTCCCTCCTGACAGCCTCACAGTCTTTAATACAGTTACCCTAAAAGTCACCTGAAGAGCCTCAGAAGTCAGTCCTTGAGGACTTGAGAGCTGGCTCATCTCAGTAGTTCAGAGGCTTCAAGCTGGTGAGATGTGGACTTGGTTGGACATCCACTTAAGACATTGCCTCACAAAGATTAAAATCTGTTCAAACAAGATTTTTAAAGTAATAACTGTTGTGCTTCAAAATTTAAAGCCTATCAGAATCCATGTCGCTAACTGTGCACAGGAGCTTCTCCTGACTCATGCAGGTCACCAGCCACAGTTTTGAAGCACAAAATAATAACTTATCTGATTTTAAAGATACCTAAGAGCTAGCCAGGGAGTAGGAGCCTTTGACTTCACTGAAAGGCAACTACTCAAATATTTAAAAAATATCTGGCTTCTTGCCTTCAAACAGAGCTTCAAGCATTAAGAGCAGTGTAATTAACACCAACACTGATGTAGTTAACACATTTGATGTTCTTCTTCCCAAAATTATACAAAAAGGCCTTGGATTACTTTCCAGTTAAATACTGAAAGAGAAATGAAAATGTGGGTTTCCTGATCAAGCACATGGTCAGGTTTTCAGTGAAGCTTATTAGACCTGATCTGCCAGCAGGAACACTAAAAGCAAATAAGAGCAGATGTGACATTCAAGGCTTCAGCCACATGCACACTATGGATGAGAAGAGAAGCACAAGTGAAATACAGAGAAGCTGAGCTCCTTAAACATTCAGTGCTTCTGTTTTCATAGTGTGCATTACATTCAAAAAACATAATTCAAAATTAATGGAAATAATTTCATCAGAACATTTTATCTAGACAAAAGGTATGATGTATGGGCACACCAAAAATTGTTCTCACTGATGTAAAATTATAAAAGTGGAAAATCAAAGGAAGTTGTAAAGTCAAAACATCTTCTAAAATATATGCTTTTTCCACCAGTTAACTTTTATAATGCAACTATTTCTGTCATTTGTTCAGATACATTTTTTCCCATGTAACATACCACTTGGGTAAATGACAACAGTCAACTGAATGTTCTAGTTTACCTACTTTATATGTGAAAACAAAACCCCAGACTTACTGGATGCATTACTATCACCTTTTCTTAACAAAGATGTGGTCATCAAAGAAGCAGAAAGAGAAACATTTTAAGGAGCTGAAACATCTCTAATGAAAAAAATTGACATCTATTCAGCCCAGTCATTTGCCAAATCATTGACACATTTTAACAACAGGGTTAAGGGTATGCTAGTTTCATTATTTTATTAAAAACAAGGAAAATCTAACAATCAATTTTAAGACCACATCTGATTTTAGGAAAAAGGAATCTTTTAGAAACATAATGGTAAAGGAATTTATATTAAAATAAATCTTGCAAGAGCTGCAGCTAAATCAAGACATAATAGACTAAATTATTCAGAGCAATTTGTCAAGTATACTTAATGCAAGACACAGGTCATACAAGACTTGCATAAAAGTCACACAGACTTTTATATCTCAATACAGTATGGCTGAAATCCTTAGAAATATACAGTGCAGACAGGGAGTTTTATGTGAGTATTTCAAAATACTGACTTATACCTGGGGAAAAGAAAACATGCAATATTTAGAGTTCCAAAAATAACTTATCCCCTGGTCTTAATCTATAAAAGCCAGTGAGGTATTTAATGCTGAGTTTGTGAGAAAAAAACTACCTGATGGTTTAGGTTCTTCAGGAATACCTCCTTCCTGGCTGCATGCTCTCTCTGAACTACATATTGGCAGTCAAGGCAAGAATTCTATTGACATCAGCTTTTAAGACTGTTATTGGGAAGAGATAATGGGGACAGATCAGGACTTTGAAACACACTGTTAAACCACAGCAAAAAGCAGGACAGAACCAGCTGCAACCCCGCTCAGGAAAGTTTTTGTCAGTATTTATTTTGACAACCAGCAATTTAGAAAAACTCTCTCCACAAAATACCAGCTGGACACCTCAATCCAGCCAGTGCTGATTAGTTTACTCCAGACATCACTGCTGGAACTATCGACTTTTAATTTTCAGCTTATGTACCCGTAGCAACAACAGCAGTGGGGATAAGCCAGAGGCCACAGTGTGACAAACCTCCAGAGAAAGTGCTGGGAACATTCCATCTCCTAATGTTCTGTAATGAAGAATGGATGCCTTTCTGAGAAATCTGCTATAGGTAAACTAAAGCCATCAGCTTCAGCAGAGAGGTAATTGGATGAATAGTAAAAATGAGTGACATACTCTGCTGGCATGAGCAGCATGAACATTAATCTTAAATCTACACTAACCATTTCAAGCAAATTATGTCACTAACATGATTAATTAATTATGAGTAATTAACAAAGTCCAGAAGAAACCAGCCACAGCTGCAAACTCAAAATTCACTCCGCAGTAGAAGCTATGGAAATAGGAATGAAAAACCTCTTCCTAGTAGAAAGACATTCTTATAGTTCTTATATCACAAGGATATGAAAATTGCTATCTTCAAAAAAAATTGTCTGGACAGTATGCTTGGCTAAGAGGGCCAGAGTGCTCATGCTCTTTGGTTCTAGCCAAAAGTAAAAAAAAATTGTTTAAGATAAATCCATGCAATAAAAATATTTATGCAGTATTGAGCAGATATTGTAAAATTATTATGACCGAGAAACTAAAGTAAATTTAGCAAAATAAATTCCTATATTCAAGGTGATCAAGCTCTTCAGAGATTTTCTCTCAGTCACATATGATATCTAGGTGATTTTTAAAGAACAGCATAAAATTAATCACACATTTTTATAAATATTTATGCATCTATACATTTAAAGACAGAAATAGATTTGATGCATTTGTTGCTCTCTTTCAAAAGTTAGCTACTTTTCATGCAGATTCAAAAGCACATTGATTCCAAAATAGCAGCATAATTCAAGTATATCTGCGCCAATGTTTTCTTCTTGATGAAAAGCAACACAGAACTTGATCAGTATCAGTTTTCTGCAATCCTAAGCAACTCTGATATACACTTTATTGCAGAAGGGTTCACAGGCCATCTCCATGAGCCATAAAACACTCCCTTACACAATATGTGTGGAAGTCATATTTTCTACATTCACTCTCTTCCACCAAATTCAACTAAGGTGATTTGATACTATAATCCATCTATTTCCATAGGGATGATAAATCTGGTGTAGAGGTTCTACACGCCTGAGCTAGGGAAGACAAGTGAATTGTTGAAATCCAAGACAGCCAGGCTAAAATCCCTCTGTATTCAGTGGGGAACACTGTATGCAGAGGCCAAACCACATTGTTCTTCTACAGGCACCTAAGGTAGGTTACGAGTGCTGTCCTCCAGAGGTCCCTACTTTTCTCCATGGGCTATAAAGGCACCTTGGGGCAAAATGGGATGTTCAAAGTAATTAAAAAAACCCCAACCAACCAACCCTGCACTGCAAATAGCCACTCCAAAGTTTTACTCACAGTTCTCAGCACTCTTTCCTTCTCAAATGCAGGCAGTTAGCAACCTGTCAGACCATGTAAAGTCCATCCTTCAACTCTGAAATACTACAGAGGACAACAAGCTGGAAAAGGCTTTAGCCTGATTTAATATTTATTACTATTTTAAACTGAGTGTCACAAAGGAAGCAAAGAACTTTAGAACAACTCAACAGATTTGGAAAGAAATGAGCCTAGAACAAAAGGTATGTTTCGTGGATTTTAAGGGGGATGCAGACACACAGAAATAAGATGCCAAAGAAAGTAACAGAGACAGTAGCTCGTTGAGGGCTATGTACTGAATGGACAGGTGTCATTTAAATTACAGAAGAAAAGTGAAAAAGTTGTAAAATGAAAAGTAATGATCTCAAAGGAGGCATATTGGATACAAGATGCCGAGAAGCTATCTTGAGCAATGTATCAGCAAGACAGCTGGATGAACTCAGAGGAGCCTCTTCTTTACAGATCCCAGGAAGAATATTTCCTTAATAGTTCAAGAACAACATATTCAACTCTGAATGAGCAGTCTTCAAAAGCTTCAACACGTGTAGGTGGCAACCAATTAAAGAGAACAACTCAGAAAAGAAACCTCCCCTTGGAAATGCTGCATGGAAGTGGAAAGTAGGAGGTTTGGATCTTGGGGCAGAACTACAGGAAATTGAGCATGGACTTGAAAAACTTTAAAAAGAGCAGTGGTTGAGAATTCTGAAGTACAATGGTGCAGGAAAGAGAGGAGTCAGGTGACACAGGTGTTGCACAATGTGAAATCACTGACTGGAAGAAACTAGGGTAATAAATCCTCCTCCTCCGGAAAACAAAGTTTCATGACACCTCAATGATTTGTATTGCTGCTCACCACCTGAACAATCAGCAACAGTGAAAACCCTAAGGGACAACAAGCAAATCTCATCCTTCAAATACTGCATTTTCTAACCTTTGCATACGTTCAGGTTTTCCATAAAACGGCATTGCCAAATGCACAAATAAATGTATTGATGAATTCTTAATTGTCTGACATGGGCAATTTATTTTTCAAAAAGTAACAGAGAAGCCACAAAACATTTGAGATATAAGGTTGCATTAGACAGGCATATCTTTGATCTTTAACGGTTTTTTTTGGTTATCATTAAAAACTTCAATCCTCTCTCTCATATGATACAAAGTCTTTTCGGGTCATAACGATTTGAACTCAGACACTCAGAA
Source organism: Lepidothrix coronata (assembly GCF_001604755.1). NCBI lineage: Eukaryota > Metazoa > Chordata > Aves > Passeriformes > Pipridae > Lepidothrix > Lepidothrix coronata. The sequence goes on along the minus strand of NW_016690239.1, from coordinate 4,483,657 downwards.
CTGCATTAAGACTTGCGATTTGTTTTGCTGAACTCTGCTTTTTCTGTAACTTAGGGTTTGTTTAATGTGAATATAATTGCCATTTACTTTGAACATGTAAAGTAACTGTACATAAATAAATTGTGAATAAGGAAAAGAAACTCCAAGGAGCTGATTTTTTATTATTTTGAAAATTAAGTAGGATTAGATGAAACAACAGTGCCCTATCTGCAGTGCAACAATTAGCAAGTTTCTGAGGAAAGTTCTTGACAATAAATGATTTAACCTGGAAATCAACTAAATTCAAGCTATGTTTTTACAGTGACATCAGTTGAGGGCCATATGCTACTTTCTGCTCATACCTAAAAATAACTTAACCATTCAGTTAGAAGCCAGATCTCCACATTTTAACCAACAGGTAATCTAACCAATAGGTAAAATACTCTCCCTACTGCTCCGTGGAGTTGGATAAATATATGTGCTTATACCCATATACTACTGCTTAATGAAGCCATGTGAAATGGAACAATAGCAGCACAAGAGGCTGAACACTTCTCATACTCGAGCATCTTAGAGCCAAAGCATTAAAGCTTTCTTCAAGGTGGTATGAGTTTGTATCTTCTGAGTCAGAGGGGGAACTGAACCCAAGTGCCACATCCAGAAGAAAAACATTAACAAGTGGAATACTGAAAAAAACCACTGTCTGTAGGCTGTGTTTTTTACCACCTATGCTTGGTAAGAAAGTGAAGAAAGGGTTCCAGTCTGCAGCCCATGTGAAGGAAGGCATGTTCCCATGCAGAAAAACGAGGCAGATCATAAACCACAAATTCCTCTCTTTTCAGCACACCCAACTCCCTAAGAGTCCCTGACTGGGAGCACATGGCCCTCTCATGCCAAGAGTACCTCACTTGACCTCAAGGCACCAAAACTGAGCAGTGTAATATGGAGTTGCAATGCTTCCCCAATGGGAAATTGAGTCCTTAAAAGACTTGCCATGATAAAAGTTGAAGCTGTATTAGGAAACACATTCCCTACTAATGGCTTAACTATTCAACCACATTTAGTCTCCTCTTTTCAGGGACACTGACCAAAATAGCTATAACCAGTACCTGCTGGTTCCCTCCTATTGTGGCAGCTGTAAAAATAAAACATTAGAAATACCAGTCTTTCAGGGTAAGATCGCTCATTTGCATTCCTGGCACATCTCACTTGCACGGTCCACAAAATGCATTCATTAACACATAACAAAACAGCAGAAGGAGGCTTTCTTCAAATGTTCCACTGCTTCCTGAGCACAGGGGGAGTCCTCCAAACATTTCACTGATTTATCAAAAAAAAGTCCCACCCTCTATCAGGAGAGACATATTCTACTGCATTTTGTTGCGAGGCAGTCCTCTGCATTTAACTGCAATTATTTATTTATATGAACTTCCTTCTCCATCCTCCCTACCAAGCTGCTTGTGGTGTTGGATAAACAACTGTACAATAAAAAAAACATAAAAGCAGAAGGACAAAATATTTAAGAGCAAAATTAACAGTTGTCACCAGAACTAAGAACAAGATGGTAAACAGAAACCAAAATAACTGAACTCCAGGAGGCCAAGGAGAAACACAGCAATTTTTTAAAAGAGAAGTCACACTCTAAGATAGACAGACAGCAATGAGATAAACCAACTAAGTGGTGAGACCCCATATCTGAGACCGCCCAAAACAAACATTTCAAGACTCACATTTAGATGAGGAGCTGTGAGTACTCAGAAGGCCATGACCTTCTTTTTCTTCAAGGTTCTTGAACATTTACTATATATATAACAACTATTTATGATTTAAAACAAATCCATTCTGGCAGATTTTGACGGGATTGATTGTGACATGTCTGAGAAAAATGCATTACTTTAAACAGTCTGAGGAAATGAACCTAGCAGATTCAGTGTATCATGCTACAAAATTTCATCTACTTTATGAAAGACATGCATGGAGGGTAAAAAAAAACCCAAACATTTCTTCGAACTTGCTTAGGTAACTACAAAATCTCAAGAATGTCTGATGTGCTCTCTAGACCAACAGAGCACTCAGTGTTTAGCGACAGGAACTTCTCTGTCCTCTGTTTAATTTTCTTTCTTTCACTCTGGTTTCAACTTTTGTCCAACTTTTTCCTGTTATTTAACCTATTTCTTAATCAGTTAAGACTAAACACTATTTGAAGTTAGATCAAGTTTCCAACCTTTTTGTTTTCATTTGTTGACAATAACAGAGAATGATTTTTCTCAATTTTACTGTCTTCTCAAGAATTCCTTGTCTGTCAACTTGCTTGTTTAATCTGATCTTCTATTATTATTATTATTAACAATAGCATTACTAATTATGGCATCAAATACAATTAATTATCTATCAATTTCACATCTTCAAGTTCTTAATCACATCTGATGTCTGATATACACACTGGAGAGTCAAATCAGAAATGAGTGCCTTTCACAATTATATCATTTGATATGAAAGGCTTTTGATGTTATCAGGTTAGCCCAGTTTATAGGTACTTGTGGAAAATCTGATATAGTAGAGGTTTCCTTTCCAAATGTAGTAAGTACAGATGTCACTTATCCTAAAAAGACAAGTTAACCTGCCTGAGAAAAAAGTGCTCCTTATTACTTGTCAAATCCCACAACCAATAGCACAACACATCAAATTTCTTTTCCTGTAAATCTAGCAATGTGGAATGTTTTTGGTTCCAGAAAAATTACATAAAGAGTAGCTAAAAGTGAAATTTAGATTTTTTTTTAATGTATTCCTGGTGACATCTGAAACTGACAGATACCTTGTTGCTGTCAATAATAAATCTATTAATCTCACTTAAGACTTACATGGTAGGTATTTAGAGTATGTTTCTGATTCAGCTATCTTTCAAAATTCCTGGATCTTTTTTAAAGACCTGAGCATATGATATTCCAACAGAGCCTTATGTTGAATTAATGGGCAACATATATGTTCCTTACGGTTTTAAAATACTTGTTATGACAGCATTTTGCCTTCTCGTAGCAACAACTGGTGATTACTTGAACAGAGAGTGCCTGCTACTATGGCAGTAACTTATTTGGATTATGATTTCAAAGATGTAAATATGCCTTAAGGCTTGGAAAGTAAACACACATTTAATAAATATGGATATAAAGAGCTGACTAAATAACCCAGTACATAGACTTCTATAGATCAGTTCTTTACAGGTTTCAAGGCAGTGCCATCAATAAAGACAGAAAAAAGGATGAGCTGACTCTACGGGCCAGGAAGCTCTGCCAGATTTAAAATAAAAAAACTCCACATTTCAAGGATTCAGCATGTTGGTGTTGTCAGATTTGGAATTTAAGAGACAGAGCTGAACACTGAGAACACATGCTTGTATACAGCACCCCAGTACATGCTATATTTGAGAGGATTAGGCTAGTTAAAAAACTAAGCAAAATTAGTAGATTTAACAACATACTACTGGAATATATATAATTGAACTCTGACTAATGTGACAACTTACATTCTTGGATTGACATAGAAAAAGAGATCTGAAGATTAAATCACAGCTCCATGTTTCAAAAACATTGGTTATTTAACTATTTTCTGCAGAAAATTCCAAAATTTAAAAAGAAGATGTAAGTCTGAACAAGATACGATACTTGAAGGGAAAGTGGAAAGCACTTCCTTATGCCAAAAAAACTTCCTTTACTTTTCTTCCTAAATGTCATCACAGTCTGCATAAGTGCCAGCATATGACATATAAAATATACCTGTTTGATATACATGTAACAGGTTTAAACATTTCCTTCAGTGAAAGTGATAAAAAAAGTTTTGGTCATGCAGGAAAAACAGTATCAATATAAATTTATTAGGAAAAAAAAGTTAAATGAAGAACTATTAAGATTTCCCTTTATCAAAAAATGGTTTCTCACCAAACTTTGTACACGCACCACGAAGCACAACCAAACCTCTTTGTAATACGCTCTCAGTCAGCAAGTGCCCACAGGGACGACGCGCTGCTGCCGGGATGGCAGTCGGCCACGGGAGCAGCACAGGGCACGCTCTCCCATCAGAAACTCTTAACACAGCTTGACTCCATCACAAAGCACTGAGACTGCAGCACACCCGAGGAACACACTCTGCCTTTGTGGTGGATCTGCCCACCACAAGTTGCACCAGTGGAACACATTCGGAATATGTAAGGATTTGTGTCTGTGTATGCTATGGATATGGTTTGCATTTTCCAATGCATTTGGACCCTCAAATTACTTTTAAAACCAATGACCCTGACACTGACAAAGTTTCCAGGTACTCCAAGTATCTGCTTAGGTTTACTTTTGCCTGCTTTTTGGCTTACTGCCTTTCTCACTAGCCTTGAGTCAATCTCACACTCGACATACAAAGCAAGAACCCTCTATTGTCTGCAATATGTGAGAAGACAACAAGACATGTAAATCGGTAATCCTTACCTGTCAAGGGGTCTAAGGCATCTAAATGATTAGCTTCAAGACCGACTCGTGCTGTAAGTCACAAAAACCTTGTCTAATGTAGCATACATCTGAGCCCCTCTCCACACAAACAAACCCACCCAACTCATGCCAATGCCAAACTATGGAACATTTAACTCCCTTCTGAGCCCTCTTCAGCTGTTAGTGGGTAGGATCCAGCCTTATTGGTAAGGTCAAACCAAGGGACTGAGTAACCTCACTCAGGCCATGGAAAAGCAGTTTTAAATCCCTGGTTAGTGTGAGGGAGTACAAAGACCCTTATCTGTAAAGGCATGCCAACTGTGAGGCAGCTCAGGCATCGGAAGCTGGCCTGTTCCCAACCCACTCTAGCAGAGCTGCTCCAGTTTACATGGAATGCTTGAACATATTCACCAGGACACTCTGTACCTTATGAGCTCAGGTCAGTCCCCTAAAAATGAACAAATCTGAGTGAAAAACTCATCATTCCGTGACTATTCAGAAGAAGACTGGATTATTCATTTGATAAAACTGGGACCTCTTCTTGCTCTTGCCCCTTGACAATGCAAGCTTTCCCACTGTTCCTCCTATAATCTTAAAGCCCATAGATCGATGCTTTCTAGTGAGAGTTTCTTTCTGCTTTGTTTATCATCTAATGTCTTTTAATGCAAGTTGGATGCAGCTCCATAGAAATTAGAGTAGTTCTGAAATACAGTCCATGTGGGACCAGTGTCAGGCTTTTTCCTGTTTGTACTTCTATGCCTTAATCTTTTCAAGCCTAAATCAAATATTCTCAGATCATTCTCATAAAGTACCTATAATTTCTAGCACTGTAAAAAAAAAATGGATGCTACCAGACCTTTGGAAGATGAAAAATTCACCATTAAATGTGTCCTTGCTCACACCTTTAATAAAATATTTTTAAACACTTTCATTGTTATTATTAGTAACAGCCATTTGTAACGTGATTCTTACTCATTGATCATGACCCTGCTGTGCACGGCACAGCTAAGCCAAACATCCCTGTACCAAAGAGTTCATAATTTAAATATGAGACGAGAAACCACACATCAATACAGAGGAAGCAAAAGGAAAGAATAAAAGATTTATCTTATACAATTATGTAAGTGGTGTTTTAGGAAAGAAAAAGAAAGCTTGCAAGGAGTAGTGAGAAATAACTGTATGCAAGCAAGGAACAAGCACTGAATGTACAATCTGTGGTTTTACAGATATCTTCTATAACATGTAGTCGTGATAATAAAAGTGCTGACTGTATCAAAGTACAAGATGTCATTTGTGTCTTGTTTTCATTTCTATACTGTTTGATTGCTCAATTTTAGATTAATTTTCCTGTTGCTACATTAGACTTTTTGCTGTGTTTCAAAGAGATCTCTCAAATTCTTTATTCGATTTTCTCACTATCATCCTTTCCCTTTTCTCTTTACATTGCTTTTACTGACTAAACAATATGCAATAAGGCTTTAGCACCCTATTATTTAAAATATTAACATCAAATAATAATGAAAATTGCAGATGATTTAAATAATTTAAGTTTGATAAATTATACACTGTAAGAGAACTGTATAAAATGTTATTTTCATCCACTTACAATTTTTTTGTTTGATGAAAGAAAGTCTCTTTTTATCCTCTTATTTTCTATGGTTTTTTGTCCACATACATTACCTGGGAATTGCTTTAAATTATTTTTAGCTCTGAAATCCTTCTATCCGTTTCCAATAAGAGTTTTGACTGAATTGGTATATTTTCCTTTGCTTCTTTTTTTTTTTTCTCTCCCCCAAGAACGTCCAGAACTTACTGAACTGCCTCATGCCACTACAAGAAATCTACTTTGGGTTCAGATTTCAAAGGGAGATCAGCACGTGAACACTGTATATCAGTTATGAAGTACAGTATATTTCTTAATAGCTTTCTCAAAACTTGCATCTATTTGCAGGTCTGTGCTTAGTTCCATAAAGGCATAGAATCTCAAAATCAAAGTTTGTATAAAACACTGCCTGTTGAAAATAATGCTTTTTTATGTGGTCCTAAATTATATCCAAGAAATAGAAGGTTTATATCACAAAGGAAAAAGCTGCTTTTTGTAAAGACTAATTGCTTGCTCTAATGAACATTTTCTGTTGCATCCACAGTATTATTATTGCTATTTCTAAGAACAGAAATCTCATCTCTGCCTACTTGATGTGATGTATGTTTAGACCCAAGCACTAATCTTTCAAGTCTCAGTTTCAGAAATGAATCTAGCTAGTTTCATAGCAAATTTTTTACCTGCTGGCCCCTACCACTTCAATTTTTTTAACCCTGGCAAAGTAAAATTTTGAGCATTTCTGTCAGATGACTCTACTATTATCAATAATAGAAGAAATACAGAATACCTCGGACACTGCTACTTGTTCATGTGTTTTGATAATTTTATATTGCAACTCATGTCATATTTTAAACTTGTCTTTGCTCTCATAAGTATTTATATTACTTTTCCTAGTTTCTACAAGTAAACAGCTAATTTCTTATTTACATCAGGCAATAAGTGGTCTTGGGTTAACAGCATTGATTTAAATCCCATTGATCTCTAACCCCAGAGTTTAGGAATGAGAAGTTTAGAAGTGCTACACAGTAATGAAAAATTTGCACTATCACTAATATAACTCCGTAAGATTTTTCCAGTGCAAAGATTTCATTAGTTAACATATAATTTTCCCTGTAAACTGAAAACTGTTGAACTTCTAGCAGTTGTTATTAAAAACCATAAAGATATCATTGCCTGCATCTTCTAGGTACTCAGCATGCAGAATGACTGAATAAGGGCTGCCTCATCTCTGATGGATAAAATCTCCTTTCTTAAGGATCTCTTCCAAAAACATCAACTCTTCTCTTTCTCCATTGTAATGTATTGAATTCCTCATCTCTCCTAATCATTAACCATTAATCACCCTTCATGGTGCAACACTTAAACTCTTAAGTTGATGGTTAGGAAATACCTAATGCATTCATACATAAAAGAAGAGAGATCGAGAAAGAAAAACAAATGAGAAAAAAAAAGCATATTTCAGCTCCTGTATTATTCACAGTGAACAGGCTTTGAGATGGAGACTCTGTCTTTTCCTTTTCCTCTGTGTTGATGCCGAGTTCTCTGTCAAGTGACATGGAAATTGATAGGTAAAGTATCATGTTTTATCACTCAGTTGTACATTTTATACTGGTTTATGTCTTACCTTTAATATCTCAACTTCATATTCCAAGGCATGGTGAGTTATGATACTGCCACTATCCCTCTGACAGCACTGGTTTACAACTGCACTGAATTTCATATCAGAAACAGCCTGGTAGTATCAGCTTATCTATTTCAAGTCTTCCTTAGGCTTGAACTGCTACTGCTTTCATTTTGCTTCAGATTCTTGTTGGGGCAGATCACAACAACAACACCTGAGTCTAAAAAGTTCAGGAAAACTTAAAAACAAGATACAGACCTTCCACTTGACGATAGTTGTTGCTCCTTGGGTCTCAGGTATGAAAGCATGAATAAACAATGGTGGAAGAATATGAACATGTCTCTAGCTTTCACTGAAACCCAATGGGTAAGTGAAAAAGAATGACTGAAATTTATCTCCCATCAACATGCAGTCTCTCAGGTGCTCAACTGAGTGATAAAATGAGTGAAGGTAAATCACTGATAAAAGGGCTATGCCCTACTGAGAATATGTACATGACAACTACAACTTTTAATATTTTCCTTTTTGGCACAGTTCAATCCTGGCTCATCTATACTACCTAAACTTCTTGTCTCTTTAGTTTTACAGTTTAATAAAAATAGGGTATATCCTTTTTCATTATCTTTCCTGTAAAAGTTCCATTGCATTTATATTTTGAACTAATACATGTGAGCGCCTTATCTCATGTATTAATTTTTTTCATAAGCTTTTACATCACTACAGTAAAATTCAAACATATTCTAAAGCATCATGCCTATCAATTCAGTTCACTTGCCAAGTGATCAGTGTGGTCATCAAAACATGTTTGTCTGAGAAAATTAGTCCAATCCTTTCTAGCTTATTTGCTATTAAGATCCAACAAGAGTTACATAAAATAAAGTACATAATAATTCAGTAAGACCTTTTTCCTGTTTTCTTACTCTAATCCAGCAGAAACAGTGAGGTCAAACAAGGACTTTCACTGATTTGATTTTTTTCAATCAGGTGATCTTCAGTAATTCTTTGACTTGAAAGTGGCACTGCTGTGGTCTCCTGCTCAAGTGTCTAATGGTTTAGGTTTAGAGAGCAGAGCAATGAGGATGAATTATTACAGCATGGTTTCAGGCTTAAGTAAGGAACATACCATGAGTATTTCCAGCACTATTTTCCTCCATATGAATGCTCCCACATTCTACCCTTTGATAACTTTTGTGTTTCAAAGCTTTCTATGATCAGAAAAGAGTTCCCACAATTTTATTTTTCAAATGTAGCAGATTTTTAACTTGTGCATGTGTTATTGCTCATGCTATATCCAAAAAATTTTAAAACTCCTTGCTAAATATTGTGCATTGTTCTTCAGGACTGTGGTCTGGTTTTATAACACTATTTTGAAAAGAATATAATAATGTAGAGTTTCATCTATATATAAGTTTATTCATGCAAGTTATTTCAGTGGAATTATGAATAAAGAGGAAAGACCACAAGATTTTGCCCTGCTCCCCTCACCGCAGGATTAATTTCGCCGAATGAAGGGCTGGCAAGATTGTACCACACAAGTCCCTGCAAGCCAGCAGTGCAAGACAGTAATTTAAAATAAAAAGGTCAACAAAAACCCAGTGTGGCAGTTGGTTCAGGTCACCGGCTGCTGTCCTTTTCTCTCCAGCTCTCAAGTCCTGCATGCTTACATACACTTGGCTATTCACTGAACTTAGAGTCTGACAAATGTGTCCTTCAAACTCGGTTCTCAAAAAAGCTTTCAGAGTAGCAAAAATAATACTAGCCTCCTACAACACTGTACTGTACCTTTGTGGAAGGGGAAAATTGAGTTTTGTCACGGTATTGCAATTATTGTCTCAAGGATGAGCATGGGAGTCCAAGATGTGAAAGAATAGTAACATCAGTACCTGTATGTTCACTGACGTATCTTCAGCCTGTCATTTATAAATCCCACTATATGTTCCAGCAACATCACATATTTTATCACTATTCAAAGAAACTACAACTATGTGACTTTACTGTGTGCCTGTGCATTGCCTGGTTGGGGAGTCTCTATCCTTGCAGGTTTTTAAGACCTATTGGATAAAGCCCCTAGTAACCCTGTGTCCTGGTTCTGGCCAAGACAGGGTTAATTTTTTGCAGTAGCCAGGAGGGCATATTGGCCAGGAGGGGGAAGGGACTGTCTTCTGGGGAGAAGGAGTTCCTTCTGGTGGAGAAAATGTGGCAGGGGGGAGCTGTCCAGTATTGTTTATTGTCATGAGGCCCTCGTGAACATTTTTGCACATGAATCACTCTCTCTCTTTTGTACACTT
>NW_016690239.1:4429260-4473596 GCF_001604755.1 Lepidothrix coronata | reverse complement strand
GTTCTTATCTCAACCCATAATCTTTGCCTTTTGTGCCTCCAATTGGAGGGGGAAGGGGGAATGGTATGTGGGGTTTTCATGGGAGTACTAAATTAGAGAATACCGTTCATAAACCATGACACCTTGTCTTGTAGCAAGTCTTATAGCTGACTGTCCTTTGAGCAGGAAGTTGGACTAGAGGCCTCCTGAGGTCCCTTCCAGCTTAAGCTATCCTGGGAACACAGCACACAGACATACACAAACACAGAGAATATAAAAAAATACTCCTCACCAAATTCCATCTGCATGATCTCTTAGAATTTATGATGTCATAGCTCTACTAAGTTTCCAATATCCCAAATATTGGTCATATACACAGAGATATCAATATCTAATCAAGATCAGGAGACATATAGCTCTTGCTAATCACAGTTCTTAATGTGGATAATCATATATACAACAGTCTCTAGTTAATAGTAGCTAGTAGAATCTTTTAAGATAGCTATGTAGATTAGTGGTAACAGAACCATGAAAAACTACCACACTGTGTATCTTGTTTTTCTGCTATTTCAAATATATTTATCTGAAAAGCAGAAAATATTCAGTGCTTACTCCCTATTAATAAAAACAGTCATAAACATTTTTCTTAGCACAGTTCAGGACAAGAACAGAAGTGTTTCCAGTACCTATGAGGTTTGTGTACTTTGTAACACAAGCTTGTAATGCAGAGGCTACACCAGCTTACTTCTGGCTTTTGCATTCAAAGAAAGCTGGCTCTCCAAAAAACTCTATTGGTTTACCAGTTGCAATTTAACTTCAAAAAGTACGTTCATCTGACAAGGACACTGACCAAGGGAGACAAATGATTGCATCATCTTCAGCCTGGTTCCCTTGCACCTCTGCTAAGACAATGTACATATAAAATCCTGGCAACACAGTATTTAAAATCTGCCTTTTCCATTGTCTGGACATCTAATCCGCTACGATCCAAACAAAATGGAAAGACCCTTTTCTAGAGTACTAGGGAAATCTGTAGTGATTATCTCAGAGCAGATATTTACACTGTGTCCTTGGACTTCAGTGACATGAACACCAAAGACAGGCATGTTCTTTATCCGAAACAACAACAGTAAAATGACAAGTGTTAATTCTAAAAGCTTTAAACACTATTTTGTGAGTAAAGAAGATGCAATTATATTCTGAAAAAGAATCAGCCTAAAACATCTGGGGTATCAAAGCAGGCTTGCAGTGATAAATGTGTTGGAAAAAGCCAATCTTTCAGTTGACCTTAGTGCACATCAATGTGTATAGAATAAACAGTGACTGAGCTCTTGTAACACATCCCTTATAGGAATACTTGAGGGACAAATGCATAAAAGTATTTTGCACTGTTCCATTTTCACATTCATAAATGTCAAAAACAGAGCTTTCCAGTGACCTTGCTCTGCTCAGGACTATTACAACTAACTGAGCTACCACAGCCTCATCCTCCCAACCCTCATGGCTCACTTCTTCCGTGCTAATTCACATACAGATCATTTGAGGGGAAAAAACCCCACATCCATATCTAAGCTCTACTCCTCCTCGCTTTCTATCCCTTCTCATAACAGAAAAGGGTAGGTGATTCTAGCTCAGGCACGAAAGAGGAAGTAAGACAGCCCCAGAAACACATCTTAACACCTAACACATGCAGCAAGATGTCGGAGCACAAAGCTTATTCGAGGATTCACTACTGAACTATTTCGTGAGCATTAGGAAGTCCATGCTCTGCCATCCCACAGCTCCATTTCCCTAAAGTGGTAACCGGCCTTGCTATAACTTGCGGTTTGGAAAAACAAGGGAAAGCAGTAAAGAATTCAGATTCTTTAGCCAAAGGATGAGAAGACTGAAGGACCAAAATCCTAACAGTCTTTAAAAAGATACTCTGCAGCCTCCTAAACTAGTTCATCTTATGGTCTAACTGGCCTCACTGTTACAAGGTTCACCTCCACTGTCTAACATAACTTTGACTTGCTGGAATTTAAACCTAGTACTTATCTGCTAGATCAAGAATATGGAGAAGAAATTATTCCCTTTGTCTTTGCATCATCAGACTCACTAACTTTTCTCACTGGCTGTAGAAATTGTATCATAATATTGCATGGAGTTAATTTTGGAGTTCCAGTTAACATAGACTAGCAGTATGGAAAATATTTAATATATCAGATAATCCTAGTTGCCTAGGGTAGAGTTCATCACCATTTGAGGCAAGTACCTCAGGCTTCCTTTATAGTCCATGAAGTGCTGGCCATGATGCACCTCATCTTCAAGTCTAAAGTCATAAAAGGCCCATTTCCTCTTCAGGTGGGCATAGGGTAACTGTTTCAGCTATGGATACATATATAAGAAACACAGACTCACAGAATAATTTCCTTTGCAAGGGAGCTTCAGAGGTCATCTAGTCCAGCCTCCTGCTCAAAACAGGTCTAGTAGGTCAGGTTGCTCAGAGCTGGGCCCAGTCAAGTCATGATACCTCCAAGGATGGATATTTTACCAACTCTGGACAAACTGTTTCAGTATTTGACCACCCTCATAGTAAAAAAATGTTTCCTGATATCTAGTCAGAATTTCCTATTTTTCAACTTGTGCCTATTACAGATACATAAAATCAGCTGAGATCTGACCCCCAATGCAATGAACAGGCTTTTCTCTTATAATATTGTGCTTGTGCTCACTTTTGTTGAAGGTCTTTGTAGCATGCAAAAGTTTTTAAACCTGTGTCAGTGAGTTCCAAGCATTAGCAAGACATGGAATTAGGAAAGGTGTAAAAGTTTCAATAGTTAATATTTCTGGAAAAGGAAAGTAATCAGATACCAAGTACAGAAGTCAAGGGACTCATCCATAAGATGGTCTTTCTATTCAAAATCTAAGAACAAAGAAATATAAGCAAAATCAATTAGAAACCCTAGAGTTCATTTGGAGGAGGTCCATTGATAATTGAAAAGACTAAGCAAAGGAATATTAGAGTTGTTACTGTGAGACTACAGAAAACACAAAAAATAAGAGCTGCCCAGCAACTTCTGGGTAAAATCTATGCATTTGTAATAGACAAAGCTCATCTGCCTGCTTATAATTCAGGAAAGATCAGAGTGTTGTTATCAGTATAGCAGAATTTGAATAATAAATTTAGGTGGAGACCATCATTTGCACTTCCCATTTGGTTAGAAGGGCATTGTAACAGCTGTTTTTCTCACCAAAAGCAGCTGACTGGTGATATTATTTTTCAATTAATGATGTTACACTGGGAATAGATTACTGCATGTAGACATGCAAACAACAACAATTAGTGAAAGAAATTCAGCAATGTAACAAAGTAGGTTTTGGTTTCCATTTAATTAGAGGGTAGGAAAAGTCAGAGATGTAGTAAACCCCTTTTGGACACAGTGAAATCTGTATGCTGAAGGCTCTCAAAACAATCCAAGACAGACTGAGTGAACAGATCTAGAAAAAGTGCGAATTTAGGAAAGTGTAGAAGAACAGAGAATAAAGATGCAAAGACTTGGAGCAGGGTTGAGAAAATCTAAGGGGATTTTGCTTTTTAAATAAGAATGTAATTTTGCATTGTATCTGTAATTGAATAGTGATTTCAGTTATTTAGAACTGAAATGCTGTCACTTTATGTCTTTACATTGTTACATGCACTAGCCACGCTCCGTAATTCCGCACTTGGTTGAGTGCGAAAGTAAAGCTTTTTGGTTTTACACTCCAAATCACAATAGAAGAGATGATACAAAAAGGAAAACAGCCTCATGTTAAAAGACAACATCCTTCTGTAGTGATGCTTGTGAACTCCATTCCACATATTAACTTGCATTTCACACTATCTGTGGAAAACATAGCCTAATTTGGGTCTATAAGAGGTGAGATCTGTATTAACTAGCCTTAAAACTCTAATGTACTACTCTATCATAAAATGAGGACCAAATCAAATAGCTGAAACAACAATCTCTGAGCACATGTTACTAAGTCTTTAACCGTATCAGTAAGTCACAGAATATTCCCAATTCTTCTCAGAAACAAACAAAACCACCAAATAACAGGAAGGACTAAATAAGCAGTGGATATGACCCAGGAAAAACAAGATCTGCTTTGCAGGTACGTGACTCATGACTAACATATAAAATGATAATATATGCTCTATGCCTTGCTATAAATGTGTGTGTGAATGTCAGCTGGTGCAAATGAGACTCTCCATTTAGACCTTGGGTTTCCTTTCTCAAGCCATTCTGCTCTGTTTTGTGCTCCTTTTCAAGACAATAAGCAGATGAGCACACTTTGATACTGTCCATGTAAAGCTAAATATCAAGAGTTCACATTCCAAGCACCTGAAGACTGAAGACAGACACCACCAAAAGACATTCGTCCTTTGTGAAATGGAATGCTTTATGCTATGAATTTCTGTAAATGCTTCTTTCACACCACCAGCTGAGGAAACAGTGCATGGGCTTTCTGTTCTGTTCACCAGAAGGAAACATGAAAGACACTCTGAAAATTCTGGGGAAATGTATTGTTGTAAAAAAACATTTGTGCAATATGGAAAAAACAAAAACTTTTACTTCCCTGACATCTGCAAAGTGAAAGATGAAAAACCACATAAAACTATCCTAGAAATGCACACACTTTTTCTTTAGAACTTGAGAGGCCCACACGATTGAAAAAATAATGTATAAAAATTCCATCAGGATTTGTGTTTCTTATAGTATTCTTCACACATTCTACTACAGTTTATTTGCTACTTTTTCTGCAACTACTAAAGAGTTTTGTTATCCAGTTCGTCTCTCAGTACCTACATGTTGGTCTGTAAAAGCACAGAAGATTCTGACTACAGAGTAAAAGAGGACACAAACATATTTGAAAACAGCCCACAACTCCACCTTTGTTTCTCTCCTGACCTGCATGCTATCAACTTCTTTCAATCTACACTTTGATATCTTGCCTTATCTAGCCATTGTGTTGGGTTTATGTAACAATTAACAAACTCAGTTTTCCTGGGATTTTTGAAAAGAGAATGGTTCCACATTTCTATAAGTTTTGTAATGTATTTCTCACATGACTGTGAAATTACTTTTTTTTTCCACTTAGAGCGTAGAGATAATACCATATAATTTTCCCAAATACATGGTGTTGCAGATGTCACATAGCCTTAAAAACATCAAAATATATGCCACTAATACACTGAAATAACTATCTTCCTCTGTACTACATTCCAGAAAAATACTTGGTGTAATCAGTGTTGATTTTTCCCATAGCACAGATTAGAGCTGTCATCTCTAAAAAAAAAAAAAATCAACTTAGCCCAGAACACCTAAAAACTTCCAAGTCAAAATGGCTGGTAAGTTCACTAAATTGAAAATGGAGAATTATTACAAATATAGCAAAACATTTGAATGCTCTTAAGAGTATTTACAGAACACAGCACATTTTACAGTCATATTAAAGTAATAATTAGTTTTGACATTTATATTTTCACCAAGTCACTCATGCAATGTTTTAAAATGTTGGCAGGGATATAATTTTTTTTAAAGTTATAGTTTGACTTACTGGAAAGTACAGAAGAAGTGATCCAAAAAGAATGGTTTCCAACAGCACCAGCCCTGAAGCCCTGATACTCTAGAAGACAAAAAACCAACACAAAATATTAGAAAATTCTCTCCGTGTGACATTTCAATGCTAGTTTCTTTGCAGAAGGGACCTTCACTATTGTCAGTATAACACTTCCACAGTAAAGCTTATTAAAGCAGAATATTAAGCTGTCTGTCATACTGGCATGCTCTGCACTCTTTAATTCACAGGCCCATTAAAATGGTTGTGTTTTACAAAATCCAATTTAAAAAAAAAAAATCACTCTTTCCTATGTCAAATACTATTCAACACACAATACCTGCATACAATTTGAAACTGCTAAATTTGCTCTCAAGTTTAAAGAATTATGGATCATGGGAATTACAGATAAGAATTAACTGTGGAATTTGTTCTGCACTGTTTAAATTTCAATAAGTCCTTTGAATATTTTTACTTATTTCACATTAAAGACTTGGCTTCTATAATATGTATGAATAATCTACCATTTTACTGAATATAGTGTGCTCTTAGATTGAAAGTGCCTTTATTTTTTCTGACATTTTGTACAAAGATGTTAATTCAGATATTAATTTGTCAGGATTGTAAAAACACCATGCCATTTCCTTACTGATTCTAATGTAGTCTCTCCATCATGTTTTCTTACATCTTAAAATTAAACAAAAAAAATCAATTCTTTTTCCTAACACAAAGTGTATTCAAACAAGTTTGATGATTTATGTAGAGTGCAACTGTGCCTTATCTTAGAGACAAAACGTCAGCACTGTTTCCCTCTTCTTTAACCATCTCCTTCCCCAGGGAGTTTCACACTTTGTGATGTCCAATTCCCAGCACAAAATTATAAAAACTATAAAAAGCATTATAGGACTGTATCCACAAGACTCCTTTTGTGGCCCTGATTCTGCCATAGGTGGAAGCTTCACTTGTTTTGATACAGTTTTTCTTCACAACATCTTTGTAAGACGACACTTTTCTCCCCAGGAACCAATGCAGAGGGGTCTGCCCAACACCATACAAGACACTGGCAGAGGTCAGCGAACTCATCTCTCATGACTGAGCAATACTCAAACCACTGAAGAAACTCTTTTTTCTTATTTTATACAATGCATCTGTATGCGACAGGATGGCCAACAAAGTGAAACAGACTTCATACAGGGAAGATGGAAATGATCTAAAACATCTGGTCTTCATATAGCTTCTGTGTGAACATCCTTTTCTAAACAAATTTTCACATCCTGATCAGTCTTTTCAGCTTTTTTCTGGATGGCTTGATTGTAGGAGAACCTGCAGGGGCAAAGAACTTCAGCATTTACAGCTCTTCTTCCAAAACAAGTAATTAATCCATGATTTTCTTCTCACCTGTGTTCAGGGAGAGACCATTCTCTATGAATTCTGTCTATGCACTTCTCCTTCCTGCCTTAAAAGAAATGTGGCTTACAAAGAAACACCGAAATTCAAAATGAGCTTGAATCCAAGTTTTGACTGTGTTTTTTGTCTCAGTCTTTGATACTGGGAAAATGGAGGTTTTAACCCAATGTTTAAAGATATCATAGCTCTTCTTAACAGGATTCCTCATTAAATGGAGTAGACATTCTAGCACATATGAATGTTATCCACGGCGATGAAGAAAAGCACAAAACTTCAAATAAGAAATAGTACAATCAAAGAACTATTTTTGTGTAAGTGTAGAGAAAAAAAATAGTATGGAAATGGAAGTATGAAAATTCTCCCAATCTACATTTTTGAAACTGTTAATTTTTGCTACGCAAAGAAAAAGAGATATTTTAATAACTGATTTTAAAAATACATGAATTCCACTTTTCTTCCATAGTGACCACTATATTCCGAAAGGTAAAGTCCAGGAAGAAAAAACTCCATCCAGCACTGAAGCTTTAACAACAGAGAATAAGTAATGAGGAGAAAACCAAACTACAACAAAATGTTTTAAATTTTATTAGATAAATGTATGGTATATTAGATAACTAGGTATTTCCAGCAGTCTCTGAGTAATAGCTTTTTGACCAAAAGCTAAATCTTCCACTGTACAGACTTTGCAAATATGGGCCCCTCATGCATGGCTGAGGGCAGCATCACAAATACCTCTACGACACACAGAGCAGTGAATATGCCCACATACCTCAAGAAAAAAGCCTTTGCTCTTTTAAGAAAATAAATGAAACAATGATAAATGATAAACCAAAGTCTCCAGCAGCTGGTGTCCACCAATACTGGCTGCACAAATAAAATTCTCTGACGGAAACCACAGAAATCAGGGCATTTTATGATACAGCCCTGAAATTTCATGCAATGGGATTTTCTTCAACTTGCATGTAATGTTTTCTCAGTTTCTTCTTCTTTTCCTTAACAGCTGCTTGGTTTTTTGCATCTGCCTTGCTTGTTGGCATTTATTCTGGTTTTATTTATTTATTTCTCTGGCTGTTCATCTTGTATACAGTTTGTTTATTGCCACTTTGCCTGTGTGCTCATTTCCCTTTCAGGGTTTTATTTCTATGTTTAATTTTTTGTGCCAGTAAAACTGTCCTTTCTGGATTTCCTAGTCACACTCAATGGTTACACATTGCTGACACCTCAGTGATACTGCACTTTATTTTGCTTCTAGTTTCATACTAACTTTCAAACTTACCTTAGCTACCTATACCATCTACTGATCTAGGCCTGTTTGTGAAGGACTGATTTATGCCTTAGGATTTGCTCAGTCTTTCCTCTACTCATTCTATCTAGACCACATTAGTAGCCTTTGAGGTAAGCAGTCATTCCTTATCCTTCTATCTTAGAAAGTAACACCATTTCTTGGGCAAATCATTAAGAAAGCCATTCATGCCCCTTGGGCACTGCTAAAGAGTCATAAATAAATGCTTAACAATTATTTGCATGAGAGAAATTTAAAAAATAAGCTGTCCAAGTTGCATCAAGTAGAACAAAATAAAATGCTGAAATTATGTATAAATATGCACAGAAGATACTGCATTTCAATTCTCTATGGTCCTAAGCAATCCAGGAAATACAGCAGCATTAATTACCACTGAATTCCTGAATGTCACCACACAAAGTCAGTGATATGAGTGTCAAAGTATTTTCAGAGTGGAGAAAAAAAGAAGAAATTAAAACCCAAAATAAAATTAATGTAATCTTGTATCTCTTACATTGCATAATACCGAATTAACAGAACTAAAGACTTTTGGTATCAGTCCAGGAAGACTGCAGATTCCTCCAGGGCCACATGTCACTGTGTATTTTATGAGCATGATACCATGGAAACCTAGTGAGGGGAAAAGGTTGGCATATTTTGATTTTTTTTCACTTTTGTTAAACAGTTCTGCCACTTCTGTAACATAAAGAATGACCAAAGAAGGCTGTGATTTAAAGAAAATTTCCTTTTGCAAAGATGGTTTCACCAGAATGTGAGCTTGTCGTACAGATAAATGAAGCATACAAGAAACTATTAGGGAAAAAAATTAGATAGAATTCTTCTTTGATCTCAACTTTAAATACAACACATTCATATTTATTAAACTGTAAAGTGTATCTACCACTCAGTGTACAACTGGAAAACACATATGGATACATGACAGAATGGTAGAGAAACAAGGAAAGAGAACAGGCCCAAGTGTGCTCTGCTGTACTAAGCTGATGTATTTGAAGTGACTAGAAAAATTACTATGCAAAACTGTCTCAAAACAAGTGAAATGAAAAGCTTAGCTAAAGGTACGTGTAATGGCAACATGCTCGCTCTCCAGTGCTCCCAGGAGGACCTTTGTGACCCTTGTGGTGCAGATCCATTCTCCTCCACGTGTGAGGACATGAGAGACATGATGAGATCTTACTGGACTGTATTCCCAAATCTCTCCCTTCCCTGAAAACTCTTCAATTCTTGTTTCCTGGTACAACTGGTCTTTAGTTCTACTAAACAACAGAGGTGAAAAGAGATTTTTGTCAAGTTGAAAATACGTGGTCTGAAGTGGAGCTGTCTGAAATGTTTTATTACCAGTTGCTTTTCTTATTAAAATACACCTTCCCAACAAACAAATTTTTTTCAGTATGACTGTATTTTTCCTTTGATTTTCATGTGCTGTTTTTCTAAAGCCCACTGAACCTTTTTCCTCTTTCTTATTCCATATATCTTTTCCCAACTACAAAAATACAGTTATCTTTTTCAGTGAAAGAGCTGTGTGGAGAAACTGAAGTGCTAACTTTCAGGAATTTTATCTAACTTAAAGTTTACTTTTAAGAAACAGAATACAGAGATCCTTCTTTCCGTCCCTGAGGCTGAGCAACAGCAAGATGTTTGGCTCTTCGTCAAGAGACTAAAGTTGCCAGTTCCCAGACACTGATATTAAGAAGAGCAGAAAAGAGTGGAAATACATTTCATTGTGGTGGTTATCTTAATACTGCTCAGATCTGGAAGAGGATTACTGGGGACTAAAGAATGAGCACAAAAGCAACTGGAAGGAGTTCTTTGAACCCTCAGTGAGTACTATCATAATTTATTGATTTTCTTGATAATAAATTCAGAGACTGATTAGGACTGCTATCCAGGAAAAGGGAACTGCCAATTTCCATAACAAAGCTATGCTTTAATTTTATTTTTGTTGGTTAAGGAACAAAACTCAAGCAACTCATTCTCAGCTAACTGCAGGAAACACCCTTCACTTCAAGGGAGAAAGACATGGAGCTCTTTTGAAAATTGCGCTGTAAAACAATAGAAGAGAAAATTGTGTGTCCTGTTCAACCTCTTGCCACACTGACAAACACTTTTAATGATAATTGTTCTATTTGAATAATATCTATTAATAGAATACGGATTGCAAACACGGAAGATTTCATAGCAAAGGCCAATTTTCCAAAGAGAGGCCTACAGTTATGTGCTGCCACTTAAACTATATTGGCAAATTGTCAGAATTTTCTGGCATTTGCAGGTTTTGTGCAGTATTTCTAAACCAAATAAATATAATCCTCATGTTCTTTCACTTCCCCTTAAAGCCTTTGAAGAATACATGAAGGTCATTTTATTTCTATTACTAGTTGAAGGTGAGCTCAAATAGAATACAACTATTAAATTTACTTTTTACTGTAAAAAAGTCAGGAAAAGCAAAGGCTATCAATCATAAATCAATTTCATTATAAGTGCACAAGATGTCAGGCATCCAGGATATCCCCATATACTCTATTTTTCAATTCATGTGGCCCTTGATCCTTTCTGTTATGAGAGTAATGAAATCTGTATGATATATCATAATGATAAGGTGTTCTGCATTTAGAAACACAGGTTCTGCTGCATCTAAGTTGCACTACACCACCTACAAAATAAATATTTGAGAAAACAGTATTTGTGAGTGAAGACTCTCACAATGAAAATAGTTAATGTCTCAGGGACATCTTTCCTTATAAAAGTGGGAATTCCTTGGGGACATGTTGCTTAGATCACCAGGTGAAGAAAGAAAATTAATAATAACGTAAATAATACCTAAGTTCAATTTCGGTCTATTCACAGACTTACGGTAAATTTAAAAGCTGAATATGTACAATACCAATCATCAAAAACCTAGATCACGTGAAGTGCCTGTTTTGCTAGGCTATGCAGTCAATTAATGCAGAAATTAAATGAAAGGAAGAAGCAAAGGCATTATCTTCAAGAATAAAATGCACTCGAATATTGATAGTTGCCTAATCAGCAAGAGATTAAATGGAATACACAAAAAATCTGATAGAAACCAAATTTCAGGAGCTTTGGAATACCTGAAGTGCAATTCAGCATTTTATTCAACATGGCCTCATCTATTACAGAAGGCAATACCACAGCTCACTAAACAATCTATATAAATGGTAGTTCAATCACGTAGAGAGCAATAGTTTGTGGTAAGTTACAGGATAAAAACCCCAACCTGACTGCAAAGCTCAAGATCCATATCTCAGAGGAAACAAACTGACAATGATGTAAGAAAAGAAGGGCTAGAATAAATCTCATAAAGATAAAAAAATCTCATTATTCACATGACTGAGAAGGCAAATGAACTACAGACAAAGATCATTAGATTAATTTCAAATCAATCAAAACCTCATAATTCTGAAGAATTTAAATCCAAATCCAGTTTATTTTATTCATTTTTACTTTACAGGAGCCAAGTGGCTAAACCACTCCAAACTAATAGATTGGATCTGAGAAATGCTCGTCCCAGAAATGGTGAAATTTTTCAGCTCTTCAGAATCTATTATGCTAAGTAATGTCTCATTAAGTTTAGATCACTGTATGTTTCACTGCAAATAAAAGCATATTTGCCTTTGAAGGAAATATTGCTATATAAAACTTAATTATTTTTCCTACCACTGCATTGCTGAAAGGCCCAGACTCGGGGAAGACTCAAGTTATTGTGGACCCTACACAAGGAGAAAGTGAAAAAGACTGTCCTACCTCCACAAAGTTAAGAGTTAAAGGGACAACAGACAGATAAGGGCAGATGAGAAGAACAATGAAACAACAAAGCAATATCATGTATCATAACCAGCAATTAGTAGTCCAAGCCTATCAGTATCCCACTCTGAGTCACACAGTTTGTCAGCACTTGAATCTGAAGCCATGATACGGAGAGCAGGGGATGCTCTCAAAAAGCCTCTACCAAACATGAGGAAAATACGAAGGCAACAAAGGGTGTTTTTGAAAAATGTAACAAGATGAGGCTGTTGTTGACACTTCTGCATCAGAGAAATGGCATTAGGAGAGAGAAAAAACTCATGTGGGAGTCAAAAAAACAAGAGGTATAGCTCATGTATGATGTAAACAGGGAGATGCAACAAGGACAACACAAAGTTGTGGAACAGAAAATTAATTGCAGCATCATATTGAATAGACTGGAGCAGGCCATGACTGTATTTGCCAAGGCCAGCTGAAAGGACTTTGCAGTAGCCAAGACAAAAGATACCAAGCTGAGACAATAAATTTAGGTCTGCGAACTAGCAAAGAACATATATTAAAAGGGAACTCAGAAGGAGTTCAGTAAAGCTCAGACATAGCTGGAAGCAAAGTGAGCTCTAGAGTCCAGAATGACTTTCAGTAACAAGCAGGTTGCTACAGTAACCAAGAAAGTAGCTGGGATGTCCTCGAGGGGAGCAGGAGGAGATCAAAGTTTCTTTTCTGCTATACCGATGCTGATGAGAAGATGTCAGAGAAAAATGTCACAATTTTATTTTAGACAGGGGGAGGCATGGCTGAGACAGGGAAGGCATAAAGCAATCTGACTGTGTTCATAGCACGACATCCTAACAAGAAGCTGACAGCATAAGCCTCCTGCTATAAACCTTCAACTTATGCCCAAAGAAATGAAGAAAAGAATGAAGAACAGGCATATGTTTTAGTCTGAATGATCTGTGTTCAGATTCCACCACATGATAGAGCCAAAAAAAACCCCTCACATAAAAAACAGTACATAAAGTTTCTCTGAGCATGCTATCATTAAATATAAGGTTTGCAATAAAAAAATATTCAGTAAAAAATGCAAGATTTCCCTAGAATAAGGTTTCCAATACAGTTATATTTCTGCTATTTGGAAGTTCTCGTGCTACATCTTTTCTGTTGTTTTCTTTCCCAGTTTCTTCTTTATGTTATTTCTTCCTTCTCTTTGAGTGAAACTTCTAAAAAAGCTTATTTCCTCATCTTCATAAGCGCTTCTCCTTAGTTATACTGTTTTTTCAACATCAAAATGGGGTCCAGATACCAGCACTCCAGAATACAAATCCCAATTGCATCAAAAGCCATATTTCAGCCTCCAAACCTTGGCCCTGTCTATTAGCCAAATGTTTTTCCCAAAGACAAAGACCTCATACAGCAAATGACTGTCTGCAATGAAATTCTGAAAGCCTTCCTGGTTCGAAGTCCCTCTACTACCAGTCGGGCTTATGCTTGGAATAGTTCTCCTGAGCCTACACTTAGACCCTTATAACAAAAGGAAAGGCCTGCTTCAGGAAAGGAAAGGTCTGCTCTTAGAAAGGGAGGCATGCCAAAGACCTCATGCAAGCCATCAGGGACTTTGCTACTGCTATTGATTGTACAAGGAAGGGTCTTAGCAGGATGCAACTCCAAGACAAATAGCAGGATAAATAAATAATGTTGGTGTTATTCTGCTGACATGATAGGAGTTCTCTTCCCAGCAAATCTGTAAATACCCACTCACAAACCCAAATGAAACTTCAGGTAAATGCAACTCTCCTGAAATTACTGCATCAAAGAATCAGTGGGGAAAGCTTATTATCACGTGACAGAGCATTTGGTTTACTCAGCTTCCCCACAAGGGCTACAAATACAAGACTCAGTAAGACTAAGAGAGTAACAGACAATCAAAATTTTAGCAGTTTGCTAAATTTGTAGCTCTGAAACAGCTCTGGAAAGTTATTCTATGCTGCTATAGTTCTTGTTGTTAGAAAATATCTGCTGGAAGTCAAGGATTTGACTACCTTTATTTTTCATTATTTTAAAAGTCAAATCATAGTGCAACACAATTAAACATATATATGCCTTCAAGGCTACTCCAGCCACGTCTCTTGTTACAGCTGTATTCTTGGCCAACACCCTACACTGAAAGTGCACTATCAGCTCCATTCATTTGAACTTTGGGGCTGTATGCTGTAGAATTTTCTGGAGTATTGGTGGAACATAAGATAATGATTCATATACTGCAAGGTATTAAACAGCAAGACACTAAGAAAGCAAAAGCCAGGAATCACTTGAGACATCGAAGTGGAGCAAACATGTCACAGTCCATGGCTGATTCACATCACTTTGAAGGCAGCATACACCCCAAAAAATCACTAATGTTTTCCAGATGGGTCCTAAGGTGTTGTGCAATCCAACTCTGTAGAGACAAGCCCTGGCTTAATATAAAGATTTATAGAGAAGATTGTAGCTTTTGAATTCTTAGATCTACTATTGAGTACTGATGAGAAGTTATTTTGAAGACCTATCGTTAGAACATTGTCCATTAGGAGTAGACTCAGTCTAGAGAACCCTGTACGTAGCCATTTTGTGCTTCCTACTGCCCTGCTCTTCTCATTAGCTATTCTTCATGAGACTGAAATGAAATCAACAAACATATTTCATATCTAGATCTTTATTTTCTTCACACTTCAGTTTTTCATTAGGCCTGAAGTGTCTATAGTGGAACCAGGTTTATTTTTCTATTCACATGTATTAGAATGCAAATATATACAAAAGTGAAATCTTTGGACTTATGAAGTGAATGCTGCAACACCCTGCAAACACAGGGCAATATCACCCTTGCAGCCATGCCTACCAATGCTTGCTGTTTTTGGAAACTCCAGCAGACAGTACATCATCCCTGAGACTCAACTACAGGCTAACAGCCCCTGTACTTCTTATCTTTTCAATAAGGCCCTCTGCAATTATTTATGTGATAGTTTAAAAAGTACAGCATCCCTAAATGCATCTTAACTACCCAGAAAAATGGTAAGGGACATTTTATGAGTTCTGTTTTACTAATAAAGGAAATGAGAATTCCACTAAAACCAGTAACAGTTTCGAAAACAGCATTGGTAATGTCTTTAAAGTCGCACACCTGAAGACTACAATAAACTTCCTGAGAATTCACAAGAAACTAGGTTCTCACAATAGGATATGATGAAGAAAGGGTGTGTAAAGCACTGCACAGAATGTGTATGTGCTGAGCAAACTGTCAGGTAGGCCCACCAGAACAGCATGTAAAGGAAGCTGCTCCACCTGCGCAAGATCTCTTCCCTCTATCAAGTTTCCACTTCAGCTGAAATGTCAGAAATTGGTGTCTAGGGAGAAAAAAGCAGAATGTGCACCAAAGATGAAAGGCATCCAAGCATAAGCACATCAAGATGCCACTGTGGAGTGAAAAAAAAAAGAAAGGATTGGCTGATTTACATTAGCAAAAGAGGTATGTTTGCAAAGCCAGCACACTTTAATGTTTAAAGATGTATCACACATCAATAGCCTGTGATTACCTCACTCTGAATTACTGCATCCTACCACGGCTGCAGTAAGGGAGAAAAGACATTCTTGATTTCTCAGTATTAGAAGGGGGAACTACAACATAAATTTGCATGTTGCCTTTCCATCTATATGCAGTTCTGTGCAGTGTTTACAATTGCATTGTTTAGGGACTATCTTCACAGTTTGGAAATCATATTTAGCAGAACACTTCAAAATATTTACACAAAAAAGAAAAATAGAATATTGGTGGCACAGTGTATCTAGCCACATTGAATTCCAAACACTAAAAATCCATACCCAACAGACTAAAAAACATATAAAAACAGTCTGTTGCTGTTATTTGCCACAGTTCCCTCGAGAGGTAAAATGATTCATTCCTGTTGGTGATTAGTCATGTGGTCCTGTTAACTGTGAGTTTTTTCCTTGACCATTGTTCTAGATGTACATTTTCCTTCTCTCATTAAAAGCATTTGTATTTCTGTATTTCCAACAGTTCTTGAGTTCTCCTAAAGGGGGGAGGGAGAGGAAGACCAGTGCAATAAAAGTTGTTTAGTGATAAATTTCTAATATATGTGATTGGAAATGGTCTTGAATGAGGCAAAGCCCTTCATTCCAATGGCCTCCATCACAGTCCTTCATCATTGTTAATGCCATAGGACAACACCATTCCAAATTGCTATGTTTAAGACTCTCCTCTAATAATTTTTTCCATTATTTTTCAGAGCTGAAAACAACCTTTTCCAAGTGTTCTCACTGCTGTCAATTTTACCTTGACATGTTGAGTTTACATCCAGAGATGCTGGCCACCGGTAGGTTAGGCAGACGGAAAGACCAGATCCCCCAAAGGTTTCCTCCCACGCTCGCCCTCAGTTCCTGCATTCTCAGAAACTGGCAGCACCACTGTGCATGACAAGAAGAGATGATGGCAAAGTAGTTTGGCTTTAGTGCAACTACTCTGAAGCCTTTAGCATTGATTTGAATGAGAATTCCCAGCAAACAAGACCCTTCTGAATAGGTCTATGTGAGTCAAGGCTGGCATCACATTCTCATCTCTCCTTCATCGCCAAAGTAGCAATTAGCCCCTTCCAAGCTACAGTTGAGATTAACTTCTCTGGTCTCTTTGCCAGCAGAGGTTCTTAGCATTTCTTAAAGGGATTCACAATTCCTCACAGCAGTTGTATCCTACCTAATAGCTCCATGTTTGATTTGACAGGCTGCAGTGCAAAGGTCAGCTATTTTCTGCTCTCCTTTCCAGTTCATTTGAAAAGGTAGCCTGATAACTGATGAGCCCTTTAGGTTCTTTGCAGGTAATGTCCTTCTGCAGTCTGGTACTTTTGCATGAACTTGTTTACAATGCAGCTGGTTTCCTCTCTAAGGCTCTGGTAGAGTTTTAGTCCCTCAAATTCTATGCTAAATTTGAAATTTTTAAAAAAATTGGTTTTTTATTTATAGTTATTTAAATGTTCAGTTTCTTTCTGGTAGCTTTGCTACCCCTACCCTACACTGCATGTAATCAATACTGCAGTTGCTGACTCCCTGTTTGAACTCTCCATGGGTTCATGTAACACTACTCACACAGAAAAGTTCTCCTATTTTGTTGATACTTTTTCTTACAAAATCACTGTTCAGCTTCTCATTTTTGAGAATATTTGCTTCAGTATCCATGATTTATAACTAGTTACTTTTGTTAGCTTAGCCTCATACTTTTTGGATGTGTTTTTAGTAGTAATGTTTGCATTATAAAATCAATAATAATGCCACAGTACATAAAAATGTGTGCTAGTATTCATCTTAAGCTGATTTGTTCCCTAGTTGTTCAGCCTGGAAAATGTTTTGGGCCTCTGTATACAGCCATAAAGATCTGACTTGGTAGGGCAAAAAGTTGTTCTGTAGGATCCTCTCATACTCTGTCAAAGCCTTTTGAAAACCAAGGAAATAAGGTTGAGCCTATTCCTTTACAGACTCCTCTATAATTGCTAAGACATACCTCGACCATCAAAAGCACTGAGCATGTTCCTTGTTTTACATACATCCAGTGTCCCTTCGTGTCTCTTACACTGCAGAAACCTCATCATCCCCCCAGGTGCAGTTATTCAGCAGGATCACCCTATCAGAGCAGTCTAACAGAACTCCAACATTTCCACTATTGAGGAAAAATCTCTTTTTCCCAGGCTTCATCACACAACTCCCTCAGTGTCATTAAACTGGTGCTGTCAGGTGCTGTCAGTTTTTCTGATGGGATTTTACATGTTTTCATCTCCCTTGAGTTTTTCAGCCTCTTGCATTTTGTGACAATGCCAGGCTCAGGGTTTCCAGCTTTCACTACCAATTGGCATGAGGGGTGTTGAGAGTAAAGATTTCTTTGAAGTGATCCGCACATCTGCTTTCCCTTCTGTATTAGCTGGGAATATTTTTTCCCTCTTTTCTCTTTGGCACATTTCCTCCATTTACTCTCCTGTTGAAATGCTTTACCGTTTCCCATTATAGCAGTAGCATCTTCTTTATCTGTTAAAATTTTCATCTTTTTCTGTCTTTCCCTACAACGCTTTTCACTAGTGGTTTAGCTTCTGCTGCTCCTTCTGTGTCGCCTTCTAAATTTTTTTCATTCTTACCATTTTGGAGTTCTCCTTTCTCTTGGCAAAGGGCCACATTTTCTGCCTGTGGTTTTCTCCAGTTACGACTCTTGCAGTTTAATAACATTGCTGCTGAGCTGATCTCAGGGCTGCTGAGTCACTTTCACCTGTGTTTGACAAAGCCTCAAATGAATTTGTCAGCATCAATCTGAGCTTGCTCATAATATCTTTCGGCTGTTCCATCTTGTACTGTTGGCCAATTCCGACTACTTCTTGAAGTCACTAATTTGCCATTATACTTACAGGTTGGCAGTGGTCAGATTGGTCAGTGGTACCAGTAGTTTGGAGTAACTGTGTTTTGGATGAACAAGCTGAATTTTGTTTTGCCTCATATCAAATGTGAAAGTCTACATGAGTAACTAAAAGCTTTACAAGAAGAGAGCAAAAGAATGTCTTTCTGATTCAGACTCTAGTGTCCTACCTCACTTCATGGCCTGTGCTGCACTATTAAAGAAGGAAAAGAACACAGAGTGATCCTTCCCAGTCTATCCTCGCAGTTTCACCAAAACCACTGTGTTTAAACACACTAGAAATAAAGAAATATATATAGAAATATCCTGCATTATTCTTCCAAACCCTGTTTTAATTGCTTTATACTTCAGGATCCAAGGTATTTTTTGCCAGTGAGTGACATGAAGCAAATAAAAGTTATGTAATGCACCTACTTCATTTTTTTAACCATTTGAGAGATCCCTTGAACACCTTCTAATGATACCTTAAGAGGAGCCATGAATATATGTTCACACATCAATATCACCTTGTTGCACATGACTTCATACCATATTTCCTGTGCTGCCTTTTCCTCTGTCATCTCTTGGTTACCTATAAGTAGTGTAGCTCACCTAGCTCCTTGAGATCATAATTTTTAAGAGCTTTTGGCAGCAGACCTTGGAAAAAGTTCTCTCATATCCACATGCTCATAATCCACCTTCACAGAGCTATAAATACATTTGTAGGGCATCACATTCTCACAAAAACCCACTTCCCACAGTTATCCACGGACCGGTAGTTCTATTTTTTATTACCATTTCTATGTATTTGCAACTGTGTAAGTTGGACCTACTGATCTTTAGTTCTTGTCACCATTATGGGAAGTCTTTATAAGCACAGTTGTCACATTTCCTATCTTCCATTCCTCCTTTACTGCTATTAATACAAGCAGTAGCTTATTTCACAGTAAATAGTTCAGCAGTTTTCTAGAGTTCTTTCAAAAGTCTGAAGAGGATTCTTTAGATGAATCTTAAGAAGTTCTAAAAGAAGAGACTGAAAATTCAGAGACTTGTAATGGTTCCTCTAAAGAGAATCCTGGCTTTAAGAAGCCAGTCATCTGGCTTGCTATAGGCTTTGCCTATTTATTACCATTCATTTTGTCAAGATCTTTCACTTCTGGAACCACTTTGACCATATTTACCAGATTTCCCTGTATCTCGTTACTATTACAGCCTAGGTTGGTAAAAAAGGTCATGTCAAAATGGAAGTTGTATCATCACATTTTTTCAATAACAGTTTGGCAGTAATTGTTCAAAACATTTCCATTCTCATCACCGCACTCTTTGGAGCAGTACATCTTTTACCAGGCTGATCTTTCAGTAACTGGCTTGGACCTAGCATATATTCCACACTATTGATGATACCAGGCCAATGGCAATTTTCCATTATAATTACTGCTTGGTCATAAGATGTGCAAACAGTATGATCTGAATAGTAAAGGTATTTCTTCACTTGTCTAAAATGCTTATGGTCTGCATCTGCAATTACTGACATATTGATTTTTTGGAGAGAAATGTTGTCACTTCCATCATAATCTAAAAGATCCCTATGGGCCTTTATCATTCTTTTTCTGAATTATTATACTCACAATAGCATGGTCAAGGTGCCTGGGGTGTTTCTTTCCAAGGTGCTTTCCGTTGGCAGACCTTAACTTTTCAGGACCCTAGCTTTTTGAAATTAGTAATTACCAGGACCCTCCATGAAGTACAAGCATTGAGAAGTCTTTTGCAGTCACTTTTACTGAAGAGGTAACCTGATCTCATTTACCTTCTGATTTTACTGATCAACAACTGTACCAAAATGCCACATACCTACTTCTTCACTCTTTCAGCCCTGGGGCCCTAATCTAACATTTTTTGTTCTCAACCCCCTTCTTTTGCTGTTTTAAACACTTTGAAGTTTGTTTCTTGATATCGTAACAGTAAACAGTTCTTTCTGTTAAAATGTTGTATTGAAAACTACTTTTTTGTAACTATTTGAATATTGTACTGCTACATGTGGGATAGAATTCAAAAAAAATGCTCTTTTCTGACACCCACACAGCACAATGGAAATGAGCAGTTTAACACAGCAACTTTAATCACAGACACATATACTAAACTAATTGTGGTTTGCCTCACTAACAGTTGGAAATTCTCAAAAAGGCAGATATTTTGAACATATTTCAATATGTGTTCTTTCACTTTCATGACTTTCCCCCCTTGGCAGAGAGTACATAGTCAGCTACTAGGTTTTTTTCCTTCACTCCAAATTTCTGTCATTTCCCAATGTAACCAGCAGTTTTCTTAAGCAAATACTCATTGTTCTCAGTATGTTTGTCCTCCATACAGCGTCCCATTTCATGGTAAACATATGAGATTATTTTCTTCTTCAAATCATGC
This sequence comes from Lepidothrix coronata, assembly GCF_001604755.1. Classification (NCBI taxonomy): domain Eukaryota; kingdom Metazoa; phylum Chordata; class Aves; order Passeriformes; family Pipridae; genus Lepidothrix; species Lepidothrix coronata. The sequence continues at coordinate 4,452,729 of NW_016690239.1, read as the reverse complement.
TGTACCAACAAGATAAAGAACATTAAAGGAATATCAAAGAAAAACTCAGCTGAATACATGGAAAGCAGTGGAAAATCTATTTATCGGTTTCTATTCCTTGAAAACATCAATCATAATGGAAGGGTTTCTTAATCACCATACTATTTTTTTTGGCTCATATTTCCTTCCCTTTTCCTTGTGAGATACACATCTAGAAAAAAGTCAACTCTCTTCTATGGTAGCAAAATCCTAATTAAATACATCTCTGGCCAATTGAATGAATTGCAATGTCTGAAAGGCATCACTTTTCATTCTGGGAAAAAGAATGCTTTGGTTTATGTCTGGTTTCACTCGTTCAGATGTCATGATTTCTAATGGTAAAAGGCAAGCTGGAAAAAAAAGTAAGGTCAAACCTTTTCATAACGACTGAAAAGCTCTTTATAAACAAGGAAAGATGTGTATATGCTTCTTTAGTATTGCTTTGGTATTAAAGATTTAGATCCCATCTGGTTCTATACTCATAGACTACTTTGGTGAATTGATTAATCATCACAAAAGTAAAAATGCCCCTTTCATTACTAGCAGGTTTTGTGAAACACAAGATTTCTCTAGTATATTTAATAAAGATATATCTTTCTTCTTACAGTAGCAGATATGTATATCAGAACATAAGCAATGTACAGGTGCAAGAGTGTATGCAATTTTATTCATGTCTAATCTCAAGCTACTTGTGAGAAAAGAGACATTTCTTATTAAACAATATTTTAATGTGTAAAAAAAAATCAAGCCAAACTTGCTTCTTTCATGATGTTGTTTATGACATTAAGGGAGTACCATTATCAGACTAAAACCTCACAAAATTGGAACAAAGTTCTTCTGCTAAATTAATGTTAGGCAACTAAAGAGATGCCTACAACAAATTTTCATAATGAAAAATTTTATAAATACAATTAAGTCTGTAATTCGAATGACTTTATGCAATATCATTAAATAGAAAGACTTTCAGAAACAGAAGAGGAAAAAAAAAATGTTATTGCTCGTTCCATGATTTCCTGCCAGGATATTAAAGTCTTTCAAAATGAGCCACGCATTTGTAACACAGACACTGCAGGATTAGGATGATTGTGGGATCAAGTGTTCCAAAAACCAAAATGGAAATGCTTATCTAGCTACAGAGAGTGGATGAGGCTCTTAATTTCAACAATGTAGCATACTGTGTGCACACCTACATCTCCCAAATGTAAGTAATGAATATATGCCATCTTCAATTAATTTCTTTTTATTAAATTTGAAGTTTTAGAGAATATTCTGCATTTACTGAGGCAACAGTGAGATTCCAAGATTTTCAGTGAGGTAAAAGCAGAAGGTTCATTAGGTTAGTACATAAATGCTGCATCAGAAATTTAAAAATACTCTTGAATATACTCATGCTTTAGTGAAAAAAGTAATAATCTTTAACCACAGAATCAAGTTTAAACTCTCTAGGAGCTACCTGGAAGTATTTCCCTTTCATATAATTATTTTCAAACTAGTTTCTCAAATACATTGAAAACAAACATCATTCCCAATAGTGGTAAAACAGAGACTTTCAAGATCCCGAGATTCTAAAAACCCTATGTTCCCTTAGGTACCTGCAAAATTGGCCTGATTTTCCAGAATTACTTTGAACATAATAGGTTTCCTTGATTTTTGCTGAACACCTACAAATGTAAGAGTATTTCACTGGAAAACACAAATTGCTCAACTTTTCTTTTTCCAAAACTAAATAAACAATTGAGGAATACATCCCTATTTGGAAATCCCACCCTCCCCTTGACCTGAGCTCCTTACCTGATAAACTGACTCTCGAAATGAGAAGTTATACACCTAAGATAAATGAGTCTGTACCACACAGTGAGGAATATCAAAGCAAAACAAGTCAGTTTACCTTTGCCTTGCGAAAATGGTAGACTACCAGCATGCTTATGAAGTCCAGCAGCATACAGAGCGTTTGGAATGAGATGATAGCCAGCCGCAAATACTTGTCCTCCTGTGCATAGCAGGGAGTATCGTCTGTACAGTAGGAACATCCTTCTCTGCAGGGCAGGCAGGTGTAGACTTCCTCCGACAATTCACCAACTGAAAAGCGATTTTCTGCATCTTTTCCTGAAAGTATCAGAAGGGCAAGGGGAGACACCTTTAGCTGTACAGGATGGGGAGTTCATCCAGACAGAAGCAAACCATTACTCTGCTGGGCTCCCTTTCCCTCCCGGTTGGCCTCTCTAATTAGGTTACAAAATAGCTTGACCAGTTTTGCTTTTCTCACTCCAATCTCCTTTGTAACATTCAGAAAATGCAGACCAAATTAGATATGAAGGAAAGTGAGCTTGTTAAACATCAAATGCTTCCCTGTTACATTTAAAGTTGGCTAAATCTGCACGGCAAATTCTATGAAGGAGAATTCTGAATGGGGACAAAAAGTATATGAAAGATTTGAGAATAAGGAAAGGATTTCACACAGACACATGAAGACCAGACCCATTAACTACCTAATGTTCATAGTACAACCTCTGATCCTATTTCAGATTGTTCCTCAATTTCATAAAGATGCTATCTAGTGAATTAATGAGCTTCAAATTAGATAAAACTCTTCTTAATTAACATTTGTTCAGCATGTTGTTGCATGATTGCACTACTCTGTGCCCAAAGCAAAACCAGTCCACTTACACTAAGTATAATTTTCCATTGTTCACACAAGCACATCAGGAAATCTGGAAAACCTACTGGCAAAAATTAATATTTTGTCTATGAAAATCAGTGATTCTTGAGTTGACATCTCATCCATCAAAATGAACCCATCAACAGCGCACATAGAAGGATTCCAACTTTTTCTGATCTGTGAATACTTTCCTCTAAACCCCTCTAAGGCTTCTTACCCTATAGGCAATTAATGGAGTAAAAAGGTGAAAAGGGGCAAAGAAAGAATATTATTAAATAAGATGGAAAACTGAATTTATTGAAAATGCTTACTATAGGCAAGATAGCCTTAGGAGCTCACAGAAACAAAAGAATGTGGCTGAAGTCAAATCAAAGGTGTGTTAAAATGTGTGATAACTCCTCTCACTTTACACAAGACTAGAGAATTGCTCCAATTTCTTTGCTCAAAAATTTCCTCTGTCACTGACAACAGTAAATCATCCATTGTTTAGTCTTAATTCAAGAGACATCTTATTCCACTGATGTTCACGTGCATATGGGCTTATGGAACTCTCCTCAGACTTTCAACTTGAAACATTTTAAACAGAAGGTTATCTCCAAGGGCAATTACTTATTGCCTTCTCAAATCTATGTACAAATGCGCATGAGCTCACATCTGCTGATGGTCAAAGCCTGGGAAAGGGACAAAGAGGCCCTATACCCAGGCCTGTTTATTTGGCATGCCATTCCAACAGCCCTGTGCTCCTTGCCCTCAGTGCAGGGTGCTTTGCTCCCACATCCATTAGTGGGAAGAGAACAGAATGGTATTTCTCATGAAGATTGTGAATTTCTCTTTGGAGTGTTATTCTAGACAAAGATGTTGGAAACCTGAATAGAGCAGAGTAGTGCTGACTCACGCTGATAGTCAGATTTTCTTAGATACAAGCAGACAGCAAGAAGAGATTTTGTGCCTTTTTGACCCAGACTGAGGGAGGCAGGAATGGAAATGTTGGAAAATAACCACGCTTGGGCATGACGAAAAGGTGGAGAACCTCTAAGGAATACTATCTTGAAGGTATCATAGGACTGGAAATCTTCTTCAGAGCAAACAGCCATGGGCCTCAGCACATTATCATTGCAAGAGCTTTACCAGAAACCACCATCTAACATTACAACCCTGTTTTCTTAATTACAGCTAGAGCAACGGACCCACACTGTATTCTGGCAGAGAATAGAAGTTACAGTCTCCCACCTCCCATCTCCATATCCAAATCAAGAGTGTCCAAGTTTTCCACTTTGTTTCCTCAACAGTTGCACTTGTCAACCTGCCTTTCCACCACACACCTGTTACTTTATTGTTTCTTAAAGAGTTGCCCTTTAATTAGCCCATCTCCAAAAAGACTATTAATCTCTTTAAATTCTCACATTCCTGAGCCACGTAAGCCATTCGTTAATATATTTTATGGTGTCGACTGAATAAATTATTTGCAGCATAAAAACATACACACTGAAAAAAACAAAATTTAAAACCTATAGCTATGAGACTACTAGTCACAAATATTATATGAATATGTCTTGATAATTTTGCATGGTCCTAAACTTGATACACTTACTTTATTTCTGAAATGTTCAACCTTGAAAGTCATTATAATCCATTTTATCAAGGATTTTCTTATCTGAATCACGCGTGGGAGTTTCTTCATGTGTATATGAATATATACAGGGATAACAGCCAATAAACAGTTGCATGTTGCAATAAATATCCCAGAGATATGACTTCATAACACAACAGCAAGCCTTCATTTAGCTTTGTCTGGTGTCATGTTGTCTGTTGTACACAAAGGAAGATCATCAATACAAATCTTCACTGTGCACTGCCAGATACAAATGATTTTTCTGTGAATATTTTTTGACTTGGAAACAATTTGTTGTTTTATAGGTAATATAAGAAAGACTAAAAAAATTTCATTTAGCTGAGGTTTTCCACAATGTGATAAGGAACTATTTATTAACAACCCCCATATTTTTAGTTTTTTTCCTCCTTGACAAAAAGAAATAACATTTTTCAGACCCTCTAAAAGAAGTTCTTGGGAAAGAATGTCCATTTTATTTACCAGTGACTGGGAGTTTGTTTGCCCAATCACACCCTTGTCCTGACTGTATGACTCAGGGCACTGCTGCCCACTGCATAGTTGAACATTTCTGCCCTTTATTTCTGGTCCTGTCCACTCACCAAAGTCAATGGAACATCAATTCAAACCACAGACAGTCCCAGCCAAGCATGACGTTACTGCCTCTGACAGTATTGCTTAGAGATTTCATTGTGCCTTCTCCTGTCACAGCAGTTCTTTGGGATTACACATCTCCTTCAGTGAAGAAAAACAGTTTTTCTTCCTCAAAAGATGACAAAAGATTCTGGACACTTTTAAGGTAGATGGACAAGAAGTCAATTCTGCTCTACATAGGGCTGCAGAGTTTTTAGCATGGACACAAATGAGACAGAAGTTATACTGTGCTGCAGGGAGTTAAAACTGAGAATGAGGAAGGTGTAAAAAAGTACCATTCTAAAGGAAAAAAAGAACAGAAAAAAATGCAGTAACCAAAAAAATAAAAAGCATAAAAAGGAAGAAGAAAAGAACAAAGAATTGATGAAAAGTATGAATAGGGACACAAACTAATACAAAGTACAATAGAATAAAACAATAAGCTTAAATGCTTCAGCTATATCCACTCTACGATATTTTTCCCTAGTTCTTCCCTCTTCTATCCCAGCTTATTTTTCTGCTGGATTGGCCCATCTGCTTTTGAAATGGTCTCCTGAGGGCAACTCTTCATCAGCTTCAGTTCTCCTAAGGACACTTTGCCACGCAAGGGATGCCTCAGCAGCTGCGATATTGCCAGCTGAGATCTTCCTGCAAACTAAGAATGGCACCACAGGCTGCCAAGATCCAGGGCAGGAATTGCTACTGTCCCAAACCAAATCATCCCACACTCCAGTCAGAACTCAGTGGATGAACACAGAGAGCACAGTGCATGCTGAGCACTGAGCAGAACAAAAGACTGATTCTGCTCCTTTTCTGTAATAGTGTAAATGAGGAACAACTCCCGTTGCTTCAGCGATGCTGCAGGAACCCAGTGGGATAACTGGACCTGCTAGCATCAAAACCTCGTAATCTGCCATGGCCATAAGCCTCAGCCTAGAAAGGGATCGCTGAAGTCAGTAACAACCTCCATATGTGCTAAGATCCGCACATGTGAGTTCTGCTGAAGAACCAAAGCCAAAGGGCAGGTGTAAAAAATGGGAATTCCAGCTGAACTGAAAACCCCTCTTGGAACTTTTTATGTGATCATAGCAGTGTTAGAGACAGCACAGTCCTGTATTCAGACAAAAGGGCCACCTCTGGTGCAAGTACCTTTTTGCACAAGGCAGGTTCCACATCCAAACAACAAGAGCTAAGCAGAACTTCTACAATATATGGACGACACATTGCTAAAGAGAGAACTTTTAGGTTGAACAAAGCACCTTGGTTCTGCTAAGGATTTTCCAATGCAAACCCGATTATCCCACGAGGCAGAGAACAGAACTGCTTTGGAGAAGGGTGTTCCAGAAATGTTAAAACGTAAGTAGTCATCAGTTAGTCTATTCTACCTATACTAATAGTGCTACCTAAAAATGAGCCATTAGGAGAAAGTGCATAGTCATGTACTCAAGCACTTACAGGTTAATACAACCTGCACACATGAAATATGTTTTTTTTCTAAAATCAATTTCCAACCTCAAAAGAGACCTCGGGAATTTTTCAACAACTTTGTGCCCCACTGGTACCCAGGGTCCTCATTGACACATGCAGAAAAAATAGAAAGGTTTTACATATTTTTGGCAGTTTCAGTTCTGAAGAACTGATGTAGACAAGGGAGGGAAATGTCCTCCTACCTGGCTTCTTATTCAGTTAGAGAACAGCCTAAATTCCAGCTGTGCTCCTGTCCCAAACACTCTTTGGGAACCTGCAACAGGTGCAAATTCCCTGGGAGCAGTAACATTGTACTGCTTTAAGACAGAAAAGCAACTGATCTGCAGAATCTTTCCTACATGGGACACTGTTTATGCCACATTGCATCCTGGCGTTCAGGGCAACAGCTGAGTTTGCAGAGAGGCAGAAAAGCAATCTTATAAGCCTTCCTACCAATAAACTGTGTAGTGCTCAACATCCCTGAAAAGCCACTTAATACAGGCATCTTTCAGGCTCAAACTGAAACATTAATCTGGACCTAAAGCAAAACCTTTCCCCCGCTTAGAAGTCAGACACTTCAGACACTTGTGCAGCTGTAGTTAACCATATTTTGCTGTGAAGCAGAATCCCAGTATCATTGATAAATGCTCCCATTTCAAGACACAACACACTCAATCTAATTTTTAAATCCAGAAAAGTATAAAACTGGTAATTTTTTCTATCTATCTTCTTTCTTGTATCTCAAGACCTGCAAATCTTTGCTGCGTCCTTATTTTATTCCACTAGGAATACTTTCTAAATGATTAACATTTCTATTCAGTTTCATCTCTTTTATCATCAGATTTCACCAACCTATCTCCACAGAGATCTTCAGGTCAGACAGTTTCTGTCAAAACTGCTTGCAGGATTTGTGTCTAGAATTCCTATGTTATCATCGTTTTGAAGCACCAAATACATACTACAGCCATTTTAACCATGGAATTTCTTTTCCTCTTTTCTTTTTACAGAATGCAGCTGTTTGACAGGGCCAACTTTCCTTTGAAGCACAGGTTTTCCTCATTACTCAGTCATTTCCAGTCTCACTAGAAAATCATCTATAAAACTTGGCAGATGGAGCTGCATCTGGATGAATTAAAGCAGTTCTTTATTACTATTTCAAAACTCACAGATACAAAGGCTCAACTCAAGCTGGCCCCAAATCATGTAATTACACACCCTAAAATATCAGCATATGCAAACACTTTCTTGAGACAAATTTCACTCTGTTAGGAGCTAAATATCCTTTCTCAGGTAGGTATATAGGCTCTTCCTTCTAAAGTAAATGAAGAAAAAAGGTTACTTGTCTGAGGTATTACTTTTCCCATCTAAAGACAAATTACCCTCCAGGGGAGCCATGTTCTTCATGCTGACTGCAGTTCAAACCTAGGTGACTAATACATAGCAAGCCTATACATGATATAAAATTAAGCTCATCCCTGATGATCAATGCTGTTGTGATCTCTAGGCACATTATTTTCGTGTGTTCTCTGGCATTTGGTATGACAAAAATCTAAGATTTTTTTTTTTTTTAATATGCTCACTCAGGGAGTTAAATCCCAATTCCACCAGAACTCACTGCACTGCAGGAGGAACCAAACATCCTCCTTACTTCACACAGCCCAGAGAAACAGCACTATCACAAGGCTGCCATCTGTGATACTTTACAATATGAAAAGAGAAGGGGAAACAAACACTCACGGGGTAAACTGTTGAACAAACTGTGCTATTTAGGCTACAAATACATACAGGAGACATGATATCTCTCACAGATATATATGTGCACGGTTAAGTGTTGAATAGTACTAGAGGTATTTCTACAGTGGAACAGGAACAGCTATTTACAGACAAGGCAGGAGATGATACACACAGTCTCGGATCAAGCTTGGTGAAAGTTATTCATTGCCATTCCCTGGGCATCTCATACAAACTGCTCTCACAGAGGAGAGTTGATGACATGAACCTCTGGCTAAAGAATAGTGCGAAGAAGCTGGGGATGGTATTTAACTGAAAGCAGGAGGCAGAGAAGGATGCCCTGTTACACTTTCAAGCAGCAGTTTTGCACCTATGACTGCAGCATGAGCTCTACTAGTACAACTACAACAATTACAGCATAAAATCTCTGCAGAGATTTGGTCATATGATAAAAGTACAGACATCAAGTTTGGGGATGCAGTTTATCTGTTTTCTCTGATGAGAATCAACCAAGTTCTGTTTCCCCTCCTGTGGACAACTCAGTCCATACAATGTGTGTCCTGGGCACGTGGATGCTGTTTGTCATCCATATCATACAGCCAAACAGACTTCCAGGCCTGAACCATCTCTATTACCTCATCGGCATCTCCCTTTGAATTCTCCTTTGCAAATGAAGTAAAATAAAAACAATTAAAGCCCACATAAAGCCAGAGGCTAGGGCATTGTCATTTCCTCTGGCCAAAGTGAAAATGAGTAGATTAATTTCCAGAATACTTCTGCTTGAGCACAGGTGCCAGAAATCTCTATTTCCCCTTAGCACAACTTCTTTTCATGTTTTTAAATTTATTTACAAATCAAATATTCTTCAAGTGGGTATGTTTTATAGGATCCTCAAGAGTATTGTGAATGACAAACCGAAGGGCTAGAACTCCTTAAGTGATTATATAATCTGAGAGTTGCAAACCACTGGGATTTTACTGTATAACCCAGACAAGGATAAAAAGGAGCCCTGCATTATTAATGCTAGATCTGTTTTCTTTTTTTTTTTTTTTAGCTCAAGCAAAGGCACTTACTCTGAAAGCTGTTCACTGAGAAGATGTTGGGATGATAGAATCCAGCTTTGCAAATACATTTGTAGGCTCCAAGCACAAATCCAAGGCCTTTAATTGGCATGCACTGTGAGAAAGGAAAAAAAGAAAAGTCATGCAGATGATCATACAACTGTATACTCAGATGTACATTCAGGTATAAAAACATTACAAGATATTGCGCACAGACTTCTTAGAACAAATAGGCACTCCTTGCAGACTGACAGCATTTTCTCAGTGGCTTTTCCTGTAGTCATATATCACTCCAGTTTTTTTCCCTTGTCGTTCATCACCAACAAACAGCAAAGACAGCTATAATCAAGCCTGTTCCACTGGTGAACTGACCAAGTGCCAAATTTGACTCTTGCACATTTGCTCTAGGCAGGACATCCAATGGCTGTGTTTTTCCCTGAAGAGTTTCCAGCACTTTTTCCCAGCACAGCAGGTGGAGACAGCTGGAGCTCACACTACACGAGTAAGAACATGGACACCCACAGCCAAGCCACCAACCTTCTGCCAGCAGCACATGCCGGTGCCCCCGCCACAATGGCAAGCACAGCAGAGTGGGGATAACCCAGTTAAAACACAACTGGTTAGAGAAAACGGCTGCAGACATACATCTACCATTGGTGAAAGAGAGAAAACCTATGTCAACAGGAGCCCCATACTTTTAAACTCTCTTGTCCCTTTTGGAGGAAGCAACACGTGAATTTGTTTAAATGCAGCTTCACTCTTGCTTACTTCTGACATCAGGTCAACCATAGCAAATTTTTTACATGACAGAACATCTACTGTTAGACCATTTCTGTACCTCAAACAGTCTCTGCCTAGTACAGAGGAAAGAAACAGTACAGCAACATAAAGGTAGAAACACTGGTAAAATTATGTTTCCCAGTACAGCTTATTTCACTTCATCAGATTGAAGTAGACTTCTACACTAAATGCCTTTCCCATCAGTATAGGTGTAGTTACAGCATAGGTATACCTATACCAACACACCTCCATGAATAAGAACTAGACACCAGCAGTTCCTCAGTGACCAACTGAATGATTTAACTAAAACAGCCTCTGCCCTCTCACCTGACTGTGACTTCAGAATATGCTTCAATCTCTAACTGTCTGTAACTGGCAGGGAGATGAAGAGGACAAGGTTCAGTAAAAAACATTTGAGTTTCAAAAAGTCAAGTGTACAACAAGAAAGGCCTTGTGTCTGCACTGACACTTTAGAAAAATTCAAAAAGAAAAATTAAAAATAAATAAAGATTAATAAATTTTTATTATCTAAAATTTCAGCTTTGTGACATCATTCTGCCTGATGTGAGGAAAGCCACTTTGCTTTTCTTTGTCTCTGTTTCTCAGATGGCATCATCTTTTCTTGCACCCTTTGCCAATCCGGCATCCATGCAGGCAGTGCCAGGCTGTGGGTGCTGTTGGTAAAAAGCTAATGAGTAGGAAACTGGTATGCAAGAACACTGAAAATTCCTTCAGCTTTTGTATAAACATGAAAGAAGGGGAAAAAAAAAAGCAAAGAGAAGGCACAAATTTTTTTTTTCACACTTTATGCTGCAGAAATTTGACTGTTGACAGGGTGGAGGACAGGAGAAATTGAAGTGGGATGAGTGTGTGTGCAAGTCCAGTGACAGCAAAACCTCTTTAACCAGGTGTAAAATGGTAGTTAAAGTGTTGAAAAGACTCTTAAGGAGAAAATTCTCTTCTGCCTTTCTGGTTTCTTGCTTTGTAACATGAAGATACACCGTACTACAGAGACTGCATTTTCTTTTTGAAGGAAAAGAAGAAAAGAAGTAGTTTCTACTGTATTCTGTAAACACTATATTCATAATCCTTTCTCACTGAACAAATTCATAGAATCATAGAATTATTCACATAAAATATGCCATAGGCTCATGAATCTGTTCTGCATTAAAATGAATGTTTAACTGATGGTCCTTTCACAAACATACTTTATTCACATCAAATAAAAGTCTGTACCTTTTATTTTATTGTCACTGACCAGTCTAGAACTTGAAAATCACCAAAATATTTCAAATGCTGTAATCTTTCCTTGGTCTAGGACATTATCCTTGCTTCCAGAGTTTGGCAGCTGTAATAACGCACACCTTAAAAATTGTCAATTTGTTTCTTGCATTGCACATAATCCCATGCAAAGGTACAATAGGGGTCAGGACAGCCTGTTGAAAGGTGGAACGAAGAGAAGGAGAGAAAGAGGCCTAGATCATTCTAGATCTAGGCTAGATGCAGTTTCAAACTCTGAAATTCCACTCTGCTCGACATTTCATGCAAACATTTACAGCCTGAGGTTTTTCAAGAAATTGCAGCAGCTAGGCGGGGAAGAACACTAAATACCATGTGGCCAAAAATGGGAAAAATACTTTCCCTGGAAAGAAAAATTTTCGCTCTTTTCACAAAAGATTTAACAGCTAATATTTTATTAACCAATGGTGGTAAATATTATGGTGAAAAAGGTAATAAATAAATTGAGTAAGAGTTTTCTGCTGCACAGAAGGAGTTTAGCAAAGTCCAGATTTGTTTGCAATGTTTGTAAACAGACACAGAGGCTTTTCCTGGCTGTCTGTGGGTGAATCTACACAATACATAGCAGGCACAGACAAGCAGCTTTTGTCCTTGGTTCCAGTGACCCCAGTGGCAGACTGAGCACAAGCCTGGCAAAGCTGTACCAGCTCACCCACAGCAGCCACAGGATCCACCACGGGCCTCAGAGCCTCAGGAGTGCAGGAACTGAGCAACACACAACAGACTGTGCAGACACAGCCAGTAAAATATTAATCTGCTGCTGAGTTACTTAAGATTTGATCCATATAGAACTTAGCACTGAAAAAAAAGCAGATATGTGAAAAATATCTGCTTCCACATAAGCAAAAAAAAAAAAAAAAAAGTAAGCATAAAACTGATCTGGTTTCAGATTTCATTATAAATGTGAAAGCAAAGCTCTGGGAATAAACCCACCATATTACTGAGCATTTTTCAATTCATCAGTACTCATAAGCTTTTTAAAAATCATACTTTATTTAATTCGTGAAAGCAGCTACTATAGTTTAGATCAGAAGCTCCATTTAGGCTTGTATCACATCTACATGCCCAGAAGCCAGTGTCAAGGCAAACAGTGAAAGATGCAGATGGCTATTGAATGATCCTTCACCCATATGCCCTTCAGGCCATCATACTCCTAAATGGAATTTGTATTGCTTTAAATTCCAGCCATTAGTTCTTACAGATGGCTTGGTTACCATTAAGATCGGCTTTATCATTTTCTCTGCTAAAAAGAGAATAATAGGTGTGTGTAGAATTCACACAGCACATTTATTCCACCTATCTGTTCCCTGGTATTATATTTTTAGCTTTATAGTACTAGTCTAATTTACTGACTCCCAGGCTTAACATAGTATGCTTTAAATTATATATTCAGCTCAAAAAAAAAAGATATTCTATGAATATTTATCTTGAAAATATTTTTAAATAAATAGCCCCTGAATCAACACAGACACAACATCTAAACCATTTTTTTTGAAGTCTGTATTGGTTTCATTTTATGCTGCTTGTTGTAAAGGACAATGTTGGTAAAATCTAATGCGATAAAGATTATCTCTGCTGGAAGAAAATAAACCTTTCAAATAACCTGTGCAGTTGCTTTGAAAGTCTGAGCCAAATCTTCTGGCACAAGAGAGACAAAGCCCTTCATCAGATCTGATTAGGCAGAAACCAACTGACTAAGTATTCAGCAGACACACAAAGCAGGTGTTACATCCAGATCGGATGTAACAGAAAGGGGAGAAGAGGGCAAAAAGAAACTAGGAGTTTAAGAGAAAGCATGTGGCATCATGTCCTACATGTAATTTAGAAACTCAGACAAATGACTAAACAAATCTGTCCTGTGGCATTCTTGAGCAGAGGGGGTAAACCAATAATTTTGGAATTTAAGGAGGAAAAAAAAAACCAAACTAAAAATGCAGCCAGCCTTGACTTGGGTATTTTTAGTTTTTCAAATAGCAGCCTTCAAAATCTGTATTTCTACATGAATACAGAAATGAGAACATCTCCCTTTTCTAAAGTCAACTCCTTGTTCACAGAATGTAATAGGAGCAAAGTCATGATAGATAAAGATTAACAAAAATAATACAGGTAAGCCCATATTTCTTTGCTCTGGTCAGGGGCAGTACATAGGGGATTTCTAGAAAATGCTAAACACATATGAGTAATTTTGTGCCTGGCACACAATAGCAGCTGGAGCAGGCTGGTGTCCTGCAAGACCCCACAAGCTTTTTTCTGATCCTGTTTACCATTGTGGTCAAGCACACTCACTCATAAAAAGCATAAGAAAAAGAAGACAAAAGCCAAAGTGTCTCTGCTTAAGTCAGTGACAGCTCTGACATTGAAAAGGCTTTAGCCATTGTATTTTCTCACTTCATTTACCCTTCAAGAACAGAGTTTTATGTTACAGTGTGTTTGCAGCCTCACAAGTGAACAGCGAGCACATCCATACAATCCAAGAACCTTGTGCAACACCTGGGAGGCTCTGTTTGTGTCCAGACAGCTTGGGAGGCAGCCAGCCTGCCAACCACACTACTCATAAGCTTTTCTCTTCAAATACAGCATTTTGTTTCAAAAGTACAGGACAGGGTTGGCCACTCCATGCTTTACACAACAGAGTTACTTAGGCCCCTGTAGCTCTTCTCCTCCCTTCTGAGTGCATTGGTGGAGTTAATTATTTTTAGATGCAAGTTCAAAAACGTGTTTTCCAACAACAAGGGACTTAGAATAACACCAAGTTGTTTAAATCTGAGTCAGCTGAAGCACAACAACAGCTGATCTGATTCAGGTTAGAGCAAAGGTAGCTGTCAGGACAATATTTGTCTTCCTAGTTTGATGCTTTGCTAAAAAATCCTTAATGTTTTTCAATCTGAAATTTCATTATTCTGGTTTTGTTAAGCATGGGCTGAGACTAAATACCGATGGTAAGGAGCCTCAGCTCATTCACACAAATAATGATAAATGACACGTGACTACTGACAAACCACAAGCAGAAAAGAGCAGAAAAGTTAATGTCATTTACTAAATGAAAGAGACTATAGAGCCTTTAACATCTAATTAACCTCTTTTGCAATGTGAGTAATTTTGGTGACCAGGCTGTACATCTGAGGACATACACGATTCCCTTCTGTTTATCTCCTTCACTCCCAAGATGCAGATGTTATCAGCCCTTGGGTGCATAAACACTACAAAAATGCAAGTACTAGGGAAAAAAATGGTGGCAGTGAAGAATTTTGCAAAGAAATGAGAGATGAGAAATATGTACAAATCATGCTACCTGCTTAGAAGACAGTAAAAGGAGAAAAAGTTTAATTTAGCAGTGTTTGAAAGTAGGTTACTTGGGGGCCATAGTGGGGCTACAGAGCAGAAAACTCATCATCAGCTGTTGTCGTGCACATGGAGAACCCACAGTCAGCTTACAAACTATGCTTCCCACAGTCAGGATCCTTCACAGAAGGACAACAATTAGAGCAATTTTCAGAGGATGTGCAGCTTTGACACTCACAGGTTCTCTGCAATGACAGTGTTTAAGACAGATTTTTCATTACTGCTGAAAACACTGTGCAGTCTACAGTCAGGCTACTTTAACAATAAAAATCTCTTTACTTGGCAGTCTGGAATTGACACTGGTAACCTGAATATTATTTTAGAACACGTCAAACTTCACTTCTGATTAACATGCTAAACAATAAAATTACAATTTCTCCTCTCCTAGAAAACTGCACTGTAATTACAGGGGAACCTGTTAACAGACACCAAAGGGACTGAGAATTTTATAGCCATTAAATAGTGCAGTGTAATTAATTCGTAAGCATTTTCTCGGGGACAGATATCCTTGGCTTTGAGGATGAATTAAGACATTTTTCCCCATTATCACAGGTTAAACTTCATTTAGAGCAAAGTTTAATTCACTTCCTCGGTGTCTTACCTATATTAGAGAGAATTCTCTTCATACTGTCTCTCCATCCGTTTTTTCCCTATCATCAGGATAACTGCTTTATACATGGGCAATACTAGAAATATCAAACATTATCTGCAGAAGACCTTCCGGAAGCTGTCAAGGAATATGCCAAAACATACAGAGGTCCTTTACCTCTGGATATCTGGTTCTGCCAGCTACTTCTGCATTCATCTGTGACTTGGCAGCAACTGTTGCAAAGTTTGCCTGGAAGATGAGCCACACAGTGAGACAAGAAAGCTTGCCAAAACCTGCAAGAATGTGAGTCATTTCCAAAATCATTTAGTGGGGGGGAAAGCTGTATCTTTTCCTGATCCCCACAAAGGATGCAGTGTTAAGAAATGCAAAACCCCTTAATTTGGTATTACTTATTGATGTAAATTTTTTAACCAAATTTTCTGTTGGCGTTTCTCTGCCAATAAATGCAACTAACAGTGCTATGACAATATTAACTACTTCCATTCTGAAATCCATTTTTTGCATGTTTATAAACTTTAAAATATTTATTTATTTATTTATAATACTAAGAACACATTTTTTTCTAAAGGTCATTAGGAAATACAAGAATAGTCAGTCCAGCCCAGTAACTCATTAAGAGAATTGGGGAATTCATCAAGGAACGCATCAAGGAAAGAGTAACAGAGGGTGCATGGGAATTGCACAGCTCATCTCACAGAATGGCACAGTCAAACATCCAGTAGACTGTGCTATTCTTTGGAAAGAGTCTGACTGTTGAAGTGCTTCCTGCATGGATAGCCTGCTGGCCCTGCTAGCTGGAAAGGGAAAAAATTTCCTGTAGTTCATCCAAAAGCTAACAAATCAATGGGTAATTTAGATGCATAAATCAAAGAGGGGAATAAAATGGTGGAAAACTGTGCACGATATTTTAATAAGTTAACACGGACAACATTGCTAAACCAACATTTTCTAGCTGGGAGCTGTATCTGTCATTTCTACTGTATTTCCCAGCAACCACTCACGTAACTACTTCTTGATTCTTAAAACATTATTTTTAGGCTGATTCCACATACTAGCAAGACATACGTAACCACACTGGAAAAGGTCTGCAACAGTTTGTGTTATTTTCCCAACCCACATAACTTTTCTGACTTACTGGCTGGTTCCAGACAGTGCAGTAGGGGTCAGAAACTTGCTAAGCTCCCACAGGCTTCAAGAAAATAACATCCTGGTAGAGAAGAGTTACCTTCTCAGTGTCCCTGCTGAGGGAGAAACTACATCATGAGGACATACCTTTTATTAGACACCAGAGATTGCTCTTTGAAACACCAGTCACAAGAAAAGCTTTAGTTGGCACTGGTGCCTTCCTAGAGGCCAGCCAACAGCATAACATCCTCATAGGCAAACTCAGGAAGTGTGGACTGGATGACTGGACAGTGAGGCAGATTGAGAACTGGCTGAATGGCAAATCCTAGAGGGTTGCAATCAGTGGCACAGAGTCTAGTTGGAGGCCTAGTCACTAGTGATGTCTCCCCAGGGTTCAATACAGGGTCCAGTATTGTTTAATTTGTTTTTCAATGACTTGGATGAAGGGGCAGAGGCCTCCTCAGCAAGTTCTCTGAGGACACAAAGCTGGGAGGAGTGGCTGATACCCCAGAGTGCTGTGCAGTCCTTCAGAAGGACCCTGACAGGTTGGAGAGACGGGCAGAGAAGAACGGTCTGAAATTCAGCCAGGGCAAATGCAGAGTACTGCACCTGGGGAGGAATCACCCCACACATCAGGACAGGCTGGTTGCTGATCTGCTGAAAAGCAGTTCCATGGAGAAGGACCCTGGAGGTCCTGCTGGACAACAAGCTGTCCAGGAGCCAGCAGTGTGCCGTTCTGGCCAGGAAGGCCAATGGAATCCTAGGGTGCATTAGGAAGAGCATTGCCAGCAGACCAAGGGAGGCAATCCTGCCCCTCTACTCAGCCCTGGTGAGGCCACGTCTGGAGTGCTGTGTCCAGCTCCTGAGCTCCTCGGGTCTAGCAGAGGTGACAAAGATGACTAAGGAACTGGAGCATCTCTTACAAGGAATGGCTGAGGGAGCTGGGCCTGTTCAACCTTAAGAAGAGATGACTGAGAGGGGACCTCATCAATGCCTATAAAGTAAAGAGGGTGTCAAGAAGATGGAGCCAGGCTCTTCTCGGTGGTGCCAAGCAATAGGACAAAAGGCAATGAGCAGAAATTGATGCACAGGAAGTTCCACCTGAATATGAGGAAGAACTTCTTTACTGTGTCAGTGACTGTGCACTGGAACCAACCACCCACAGAGGTTGTGGAGTCTCCCTCACTGGAGAGATTCAATAACGGTCTGGTCACAGCCCTGAGTAAGATGCTCTAGGATGGTCCTGCTTGAGCAGGGAAGTTGGGCCAGATGACCCACGGTGGTCCCTTCCAACCTTACCCATTCTGTGATAAGAAAATACGTGAGGAAACCAGACTACGACAACCTGATGTTCCTGCACCTTGGTATTCAGTCCATCTTTAGGACAAGTTGGCCTATTTTTCCAGAGGTTTTGACTATTCAGGACTAACAGCAGTCTTGAGTTGAGTCTACCTGTGCAAAGTTGGGTAAATGATGCTCCTAGCCACAAAATTAATTCTTACTGAAATTCTACTTGAGTATTTTGCGTGAAACATAATTGAGAAGACAGCTACGCAAAGGCTCAAATTTTAGTCATTTTTACTTTTTACAGCACTCTTTCCTTTCTGACTACCAGCGGCATGTATTTTAAAAGTGTATTTCTTTAATTCAAGAAGACAGTCATGTCCTGCAGCAGAGTGACTGCTCTGCCCCCAAGTTGATCAATATACTTTCATTAATTTTGCTTCATTCTGGACTCTAGCCTCTACAGTTCAACAGTCAACTCATCAGGAAAGTTAATCTAAGTTAATCTTACTTAAAAGATACTATAAGTATTTGAGTTTTTCTGCTTGTCAAATATATATCTATGTTCCAGCCACAAGCCTTCCATCCTTAGGGTTGGGTTCTCCCTCAGAACTAAACTTCAGAGCACAGTTTCTAGACTTAACCTATCATAATCAGCCAGGTTGGAAAAGACCTCTGAGATCAAGTCCAACCCTTGATCCAACACCACCGTGGCTACTAGACCATGGCACTAAGTGCCACATTCAGTCCCATCTTAAAAACCTCCAGGGACAGAGAATCCACCACTTCCCTGGGCAGCCCATTCCAATGTCTGATTACCCTCTCCGTAAAGAATTTCTTCCTATTATCCAACCTAAACCTCCCCTGGCAGAGCTTAAGACTGTGCCCTCTTGTCCTGCTGCTGGTTGCCTGGGAGAAAACACCAACCCTTACCTGGCTACAACCTCCTTTAAGGGAGTTGTAGAGAGTGATGAGGTCTCCCCTGAGCCTCCTCCAGGCTAAACAACCCCAGCTCCCTCAGCTTCTCCTCATAGGACTTGTGCTCAAGTCCCTTCACCAGCCTTGTTGCTCTTCTCTGGACCTGCTCCAGGACCTCAATATCCTTCCTGAACTGAGGGGCCCAGAGCTGGACACACTACTCGAGGTGTGGCCTCACCAGCACTGAGTACAGGGGAAGAATCACTTCCCTGGTCCTGCTGCCCACACTGTTCCATGTTCCAGCCACAAGCCTCCCATCCTCAAGGTTGGGTTCTCCATCAGAACTAAAGTTCAGAGCACAGTTTCTAGGTTTAACTTATGATCTGAGCTCTGTTAAACTACATATTCCTCTTGATTGTTTTCAATTTTATCACCTGTCTACTTTCACAGTCTCATCTATTGGAGGAAACCATGATTTTGGGGCAATGCCATCATTCCTTCTCTTGCCCAAGAACACTACAGACCGTGGTCTGTCAGACTGTCATTCAAGCACCATCATAAGGGTCATATCACAGTGAGTGTCAGAAAAAATCCTCCCCAAATGCCACTACTTGACAGTGACACTGATCTCCACAGCCTGGAGCTGTATACTCACTCCCTACAAGGCACAAGTACCACAGAGGTGCTACATGTCCCACTAGCACCATGAAAACAGAGCACCCACTATTCGCCAGCTCGTTTCACCTCTTCTTTAGCATTAGGCAAGTAAAGCATTTTTAAAAATGCTTTCAGCAAGACAGGTTAACTTGTGGATAACAAATCGGAAACAAAATGTTTTAACAACATAATATAAACCAGTAATACACTTGATAGATTAACACCTGTCTAGTTGCTTACTGCTTCTCATCCAGGACACCTCAGAGATCAGCCACGAGAGCACACCATGAAATCCTGCTTTTTGCTCTGAACATTCACTTTCTTTCTTCAACCTTTATCAGCTCTGAGGAAAAATGCCTTAATTCTGAGCAGTAACTGTCCTACAGGCAAGTTCTCATTTCTAGGTCTAAGGCTAGCCAGAGTGTGGGTGATCCAGCTCCATTTATGGAGCCACCACATTCTAGATAGACACTTTGAAAATATTTTATCTGTTCTTCTGCTTCAGTTATTTCAAATCTAGATTGCAACTTTTTATCTAAAGCCATGTAGTCTTGATGACTCTTATCTCACTCCTTCATTGCCTTCTGAAGCTGGAGGGTTTGACCATGGATGTAAATTCCTTGGAAGGCTCTCTCTAAATTACTGCTTTTGCTATTTCACGATGCTTCTCTCTGCCCATCATTACTTTTCCTTTCGGTTTGCACTTGTTTCAACAAGGCTATTCCTCTGCC
Source organism: Lepidothrix coronata (assembly GCF_001604755.1). Classification (NCBI taxonomy): domain Eukaryota; kingdom Metazoa; phylum Chordata; class Aves; order Passeriformes; family Pipridae; genus Lepidothrix; species Lepidothrix coronata. Next base: position 4,432,805 of record NW_016690239.1, on the reverse strand, counting down.
ACGGTGATTAAAAGACACTTTTCCCTGTTCTTGACTGCCATTTCCTGCCCAGGCTGAAGTCCTCCTTCATACAAAGCTACAGCCAGACTCCATTTAACATTATGAAAGCCACACACTATAAAGTTGTTCTCTGAAGGACACGGTATAACACCAGCTTTGATACAGACCCGCAAAGTGCATTCTGTCTGAGAATAAGGTATTGTGTCTAGATATGTGTAGGAACGCAAATATTCCCTTGTCCTGTCTCCAACAGGAGTTGTGTTACTCTGTGTTACAGGGTCCTCTTGCATCCACAGAAATTTTAGGTGGGTGGGTGTCTACTGGAGCACATCACCCACAGCTTAATGGGTCCCAGAGCCCAGGGAATCCACAGAGCAGTCCAGACTCACAGCTGTGGCAAGGTGACTTAAAATCTTGCTAACAGTCCTCCTCCCTTGTGAGATCTCCAAGCAGGACAGCTTTCTTCCTGTATAAATCTGTAGTATAGCTAATCTTTACCACGGAAGTATTGCCACATTTTAATTGATCCTCTGAGATATAACAATACACATACCAAAATGAAGGTTAAATTCTAATCTAAGCTGGAAGGATGAAATACACTTTTTGTTTTAATTTGTTCAGTACTCTGCTTCCCTTTGGTTCAGCAATGTCCTGTTTTTGACCCAAGGTCCCAAACCAGCACACAGATTACCCAATTCCAAAATGAGTTCCCTGCTAACCCAAATGGCAGATGGCCACACCACAAAGATAAAACATGATGTGGTTCCAGCTTGCAGCAGGAAGCTAAAGCAAAGCATCAAACAATCTCTGGAACCGGAAACTCTGGAACTTTGTATTCCTTCTCCTGGCAGGGTAACTACTGATAAAACTATTTGAAAATCATGCAACTGCAAATTTGGAAGCCGGTTTCCTAGGAGTTATTGAGAACATCAGAAAATTCAGCAAGTTTACTTGCACTGTAGTTATTTCTTCCTCAAGTACTTGCAAGTATAGAGTGGCAGAACAGTAACACCAAAACACAGGAATCAGTGGCCTTCAAGCAGTAGAGTACCTATCACTCACCTATTCTATTTAATGAACTTGCATGAAAACAGGGCTTAAAGAATAACAAGTAACATGGTACATCAACTGAAGAGAAAGCAAGCTGGAGTTTTCTCTCTATTTTGCAGCAGCTGCCAGGAGCTGGTTCACAAAGCATGATAGACTGGATCTTTTCTGACAACATTAAAATTAAAAATGAAATTGTTTTCCATTATTAATTATAGAAATGTACCTCTTGCTCTGAGAGCTCTCAGAAATGGTGAAACAGCATCTGGTAGCAGCGCAATGTAGGCATATAAACCTCAGCAGACAATAAGATGCTTGGAAGAGTTTGTCTCAGATTCAACAAAATGTCAAGTTTACTTTCCATCTGACAGAGCAAACTCATTTTTATTAGAAGCCACTACAGAAATAGCACTGAAGACCTGACAGCCTCAATGTGACACAGGCATGCACATACAAGCACCCACTCTTGCTCTGTATTATTACTTTTTAACTCTTACTTTGAAATCACTTGCAGATGTTACAACACAGTTACCACTTCTATCCAGTGGCACAATCCCAGTGAAGCTTAAGCCAGGACAAATGAGGTGGAACCAGGTCCTGTCACACATCCATAGATTTTAGTGGGTAACATGTAGATATTATGGAGGTGACAATGGAAGAGGAAACGCCTTTCAGGTTGAGAGAAAATGTTTGGTTAGTAATTTCATTAACCTGCAAATTTAATGGCATCAGATTTTGCTTCATATTTATAAATAAATAATGGTCACCTGTCTTTCTGGGTTAACAATACCACAAGAACAACAATATTATAGCACATAGGCTTGTAGAATTAACTTACTGCTATGTTTTGTTACTGCTCTCCCCTCCCTGTCCTTTTTACTCTCATTCTGCTGCAAAAAATAACACATCACTAAGGACATGGGACTTGTGACCCACTTCCCCAGAAACATCTCCCACCTCATCCCCAGGAACAACAAAGACTCTCCATTTGCCTCCCTTCAAAAGACTCTTATTCCCAATGCTTATGAAGCAAGACACAAATCCAGGAACCAGCCCATTCAGAAGCCTGAAGAGCCTTCCCAGTGCAAATACATTTCCAAATCTTCTAAAAGCACAAATGGAACATAGACTGGGTCTTTCATATTTCTATTCTGAGACTTATAAAATTCCATCTCAACCATTGACTTTATTAAAACAAACAACAAACAAACAAAAAGAAAAAAACCCACCAGGTAAATTCTATTAACATGTTCCTGCATGGTAAGTGAATTATAAACCAGCAAAGATTCTAGACAAGAATTTCTTTGAGTTTTCTTGAGTCTAAGCAAACTCTCCCAAAGTACTGTCATTGCTTCACAGATCCCAGGAAGTTTCCAGATTCTATACATAAAGGTTGTAATTCTATAGTATAGTAAATACAATCCTATAATATGATAACTATATTCAAAAGTTCCATCTTAGTTATGATATCATAGTATTGTATTCACTATATTATAGAATTATAGAGCTGTATGAATGGACCATGGCAGAAGCTTATGGTGAAATCCTACTCTCTTCATCAACCTTACACTGAGTAAGCTGCAGAATATGTAATGAAAACCCTAAAACCAGAGGCAGTGTTCTGGAAGCTCAAAAAATTCAGAAACATCAGGTGAAAAAGCAATGCACTCTCTACTAGCAGCATGAGAGCCCTGCAAACCTGCAGGGTTTAGAGCTTGTGTGCTTCCAGGTCAGGTTTGGAGGTTCTTGCTGAGGTTCAAAATGTTCAGAAGTTCATAGGCATCTGCATGGTCACTCCAAGACAACTACTTCAGCACACTGTCAATGTGACTTACCTACTAGCAACCCTTATCTACCTCTCATGAGTAAAATGTTTTCTTTGCTTATCTATAGGCTTCTGTTTTGCTTGTCTTGTAAATGATACATCTTTTCCTTATCTATGGACTTCTCAGGGGTGAGGGACTTTCTTTTTTGATCCCACTTGCAAATCCTCAAGACATCTCAAGATTAGGGATTTCATATAGCCTTATACCATGAGAAGTGTTTTGGTGAACCAGGCTGATTGTTCAGCGTCATATCCATATGGAAATAGAAGGGGAAAAGAAAAAAAATAAATAAAGGTTCCTTGCTCTAAAAAGTAGTAACTTGCTCACTATAATATAAATATTTTTACAGTATTCCCATGACATAAAGAAGGTTACCTGACAAGCTAAATTGTACTTGGGTTTTGCACTAACTCTTTGTTATCTTTATTAGCTCTTTTGAGACTATTATGCTGCTTATAGTTACCCTAATGTGTAAAAAAAAAAAAAAAGCCAAAGAGTTAATATCAGCAGTGATGCTGGTACTGACACAGCAAGTTATAGACACTGAAGTTAATTATATTCAAACTAAAGTAAATTTGGGAAAAGCACTCAGCATTTGACTACTTTTCAAATTACAATCTACTGTAAATGTACAACTTCACTTCACTAGCAAATTTTTATAAACTTGTGTTA